>NC_140582.1:1088950409-1089361236 GCF_964204655.1 Triturus cristatus | reverse complement strand
AGATCCGGCATTGCAGAGACCTATTGGCTTTGCCATTGCTTGTTTTGCATGCCGAAAAAAATATACAAGTAAAGAAATAATTATAAAACATGTCTCACCGGAACTCTCCACATCATTACACTTTGTGGCCTGTAACACTGAAAGCCCAGAATCACAAGATGTTTAGCTGATGCAGAATCTCTTCGCCCCCCATGTTGAGTGTGTTGTCCTTTCCCTCCTAACACAAAAAAGCGGCATAACGTGGCCTACGCTGGTTGCATCATAGTGCTTTTTTCAGTGACTTGCAGCCATGCTGAACAGCAGGGACTGTATTATAGAGTGCCCCAGGCGCCATGGGCATGTGCACTCGCTTTGCATGCCCCAGGTCACTTTGGTATTACAGAAAGGGACACAGACTGTCACTGCGCCCCCTGATAGCAGCCCTTTTAAAGTAGGTCTTATGGACCCCCAAACATCCCCTTGCAGGCCGGTGCAGTCACTCGCTGAACCCGCCTGCAAGGCGATCTCTAATGCCCTTTAAAAGTGCAAGCAGGTAGCTGCCTGCACAGCGAAACGCAGGGTGAGTTTGAAGCAGCCGCTTCGTATTTCACTTGACGAAGACGCTGCCCCCAGGGCAGCACGAGTTCGCAGCTGCCCTGGGGGCAGTGAATTCAATATGATACATGGCATACTCCTTTTTAGCATCAAGCGCACCTTTAAAAGGTGCACCCGGCGTTAACAAGGCAAAGGCACTGCATTGCATAATACCGCCCTTGATGTGCTGCTAGACAACATGGCTAAAAGGCATTCACATTGACAAGGCCAGTAGCTCGGGCAGTGCTGAGATTTATTGGCTTTGCCAATGCTTGTTTGGTGTTGGCGGGGTCTTGCTGAACAAATGTGGAAGTGATAGTGAGAAACAGTTGAAGAGCTTCGAAGTTAAGTGAGGATGTGGTGTAATGGCTAGAGCTGCCAAAAGGGGAACTGGGTCGAATCTCTGGGTCGGCTGAACAGTTTGTGGTTCTAGGCAAATCCCTACGATTCCCCCTGCATACAGGAATAAATGTGTCATTGTGTAATGTAATTGGTGAGCACTTAAAGCACTTCAATACCATTGGCTGGTGTTAGCGCTATGGCAAGATGGAGAATGGAACAAGCACTCCAATCCCATCGGATCGTGCAAAAAATAAGAAAGTGAATAAAAAAGGCAGTGATGAGAGAGGTAGTGGGGGGGGACTTGGGAAGCAGGGGGGATGGAGAGATGGGCAAGCAACAACAGAAGAGGGCGGGGGAAGCAACAAAGAAGGGGTAAAAAAAATAACTTAATTAAAACAGGATTGTGAGAAGTTGGCCTGATGTATGATGTCACTAGTTATAGTGTACACCTTATATCAGTCCAAATACCCTTATGGTGATTGGTTGTAAAGTCAACCTTATAGACCAGCTATCCTAGTGGTAGCATGGACAAGAGCAGTCTTAGGCTAAACTCTGAATGGCATGTGAAGCCAGCTGTGATACCATATATAATCCCTTGAATACCAAATGAAAGGACACCACAACAGATATATATAAAATAAAGTGTATTTATTCTAGTCAAACCCTCAGCACTCTTTATGAGATTAGAGGTAAGTACAACACAGTCTTATTAATGCATACAGTAAGTCACACAGGTAAGTAATACAGTTAGGCCCTAGGGGCCACGCAAACCATATACTAAATAAGTGGTATAAGAACCACTGTCACGGAAATAGAATAGGCCTAGGCCTAGGGAATCGCTGGGGCTACACTACACTAGCGTTAGTTAGGAGGTGGGAGGCCCACGGGATTCGTGTGCAGAGTGGAAACACTCACGCGTAATGCGTAAAAGTCAATAGCAATGTTACAGTTTAGAAATAGATAGATTTAGGACACTTCCGGAGTAGCTAGGAAGTTGAGACTTGAAAACTAGACACTAGGATAGTCACTATCCTGATGAGCACCGGAGTACCCAAGTTACCTAGCCCACAGGCTGCGGGTGCATAGGGGTGAAGATGCGTCGTTTTCGTCGTCGACTCCTATGGATGCCTGAAGAAAGATGCTGACAGGCAGTCAGGAGAGAGTGTCCGGTGGATCCCAAGCCTGGGATCAAGAAGAGAAGAAACCTGCAAGCAGAGGGGACAGAGTCAAGGTCACTAGCCAGTGGCCACGTGGGACCAGGAAGGAACCAGGCGATGTCGTGAAGAGTTGCAGGTGAAGGTGAAGCTTGTCGCTGCAGCCAGGAGGACCAGGAAGCGTCGAGGACGACCAGGACCAGGAGGCGAGCTGTCCCACGAAGGCTCTTGCTGTCGGCGGCGTCGAAGTTGGACTAGGACTCACCAAGCCTTGGCAAGCGGAACCCACGAAGAACAAGGGACTTGCTTCTGGTGCAGACCAGGAAGGTCTGGGGTGCTTCTTCTTTGCAGAGAAGCGGGAGCCAGTCCGGAGGAGCCAAACCAGCGCAGAAGATTTCAGGGAGCGTCGTCACAAAGGCCACTAGCCAGCGGGCAAGCAACCGGACAGACGCGGCAAGCAGGAAAATGCTGAAGGGCCCCACGCAGGACTCGTGGAGTGTGGGGGGCTGGTCTTCGGTGCAGATGGTGCTTGGGGTTGGGGCTTCTCAATCCCCGGTGCACAACTTCGAGGGTACCTCAGAAGCTGCGCTGTAAGTTACTAGCCACTTTTCCCAGGTAGCCGGTCCCACGTCGCTCGTCGCCTCCACGGATCTCAGCTCTGCTGCAGATGTGGATGAGGGTCGGAGAAGTCTGGAAATCAAGGCTCTGGTCAGGCTCTGCAATCGGTTCCTCGTCGAACGTTTCACAAAGCAAGGGGTAGTCACTTGATGGTGCCTGTTTGCACAGGGTAGCCACTCCTTGGCTACAAGGGAGATTCTTCAGTCTTCTTCTTTCGTCGAATGTCGAAGGTCCAGAGTTTCTGTTCAGTTTTGCAGGTTCAGGATAATCTAAAGTCTTGAGGCCCAACTCCCACTCTTATACTAATCTGGGGGGCTGGGATACCTGCTAGGTCACGCCTTATGGGTGGGACCTGGGAGGGGGTGGTTACACCCACTTCCCTTTGTCCAGTTTCGCGCCAGAGCTGGGGCTGGAGTGCCCCAGCGCCGGTTTGAACTGGACTATGCAAGGAACACCTTGTGTGCCCCAGGCATGTCTCATTCCTTTCAGCCCACCCTGCCCCAATACACTAAAGGCTGTCTGGGGAGGTGCTAGCACCTCCCCAAGCAGGAAACCTATTGTCCAGGCCTCCCTGGCTGGGATCACTCCCAGCAGCAGGAGGTCAGACTTGTGTCGTGGCAGCAGCATCCATTTTGTGATGCTGAGGCTTTGGTCAGAGGCTAACAGTTGAAGTATGATTTTAACATGTCTTTCCCTCTAGAAGGGGGGAATAATATTCTCATGTCCAGAAATGGCATGGGGGTATTATTCCCGAGTGTTAGACACCTTACACGACATGTTTTGATAAAGCCAAACCATAGTTACCATAACCGTCTAAGATTATAAGGTACTTTAAGAGTATATGGTAGGCTATATCATAGAACAGCTATAAGGACATGGTTCCGAAAGCTGCAGACAGGCTCAGCTCATGCTAGAGCACCATCTCACATGTTACCAAGCACTCTGCCTCCAGGATTGTCAAGGCCTGCCATAGGAGTGACTGATAGGTACACATGTGTCCATATGTAAGTTAGGTATAGGAATACTACACCTAAGCAAGGGGTGATTACACGACCTTGCCCCAGCTGAGTGATCAGCCAGTTGTGTCAAAACGGAAGGCCAGGCCAGGGGTGGCACAATACATGCTGCAGCCCCTGGTAGGCCTAGGGTACACCTATGCCCTGGGTACCTAGGGTACACTGTACAGGGCCCAATAAGGTGATCCTATCCAAATGGGTTATGCACCTAAAGTACATAGTAGTAATTTAGAGAGAGAACAGCAGGGCTGTGGGTCTGATTAGCAGGCCCACAGCCACATCTAAGTCGAAAACCAGTAAAGCAAAAGCAAAAAGTGGGGGTGAACATAGAAAGCAGACCCTACTCTCCTACACAACCCCCCCCCAAACTTAGGGACATTAAACTAACCTTGACCAGTTGAGTCTTCATGTTCTAAGTGGAAATATCGGGAGAGTCCATCTGCATTGGCATGGTCAGTCCCAGGTCTATGTTCCACTGTGAAGTCCATCCCCTGTAGGGAAATGGACCACCTAAGAAGTTTGGGATTTTCACCCTTCATCTGATTTAGCCACAAGAGGGGCTTATGGTCTGTCTGAATCTTGAAGTGAGTGCCAAACAAGTATGGCCTCAGCTTCTTCAGGGCCCAAACCACAGCAAAGGCCTCCCTCTCAATAGCTGACCAACGTTTCTCTCTAGGGGTCAGCCTTCTACTTATAAAAGCAATTGGCTGGTCTTGACCATCTACATTCAGTTGTGAAAGAACAGCTCCCACACCTAACTCAGAAGCATCTGTCTGGACAATGAACTCTTTGGAGTAGTCTGGACTTTTCAGAATAGGTGCACTGCACATGGCCTGCTTCAGGTCATCAAATGCTTTTTGACAGCTTGCTGTCCACTGAACTTTCTTTGGCATCTTCTTGGAGGTCAAGTCATTAAGTGGTGTCACTATGGACCCATAGTTCTTAACAAACTTTCTGTAGTACCCAGACAGGCCCAAGAAAGCTCTGACCTGAGTCTGGGTAGTTGGAGGAGCCCAGTCCTTTATGGTCTGGATCTTGCTCTCCAGTGGTTGAACCTGACCCCCACCAACTAGGTGGCCCAGGTATACAACCTTGCTCTGCCCTATCTGGCACTTAGTGGCCTTGATAGTGAGGCCTGCCTTTTGCAGGGCCTCTAAAACATTCCTCAGGTGGACCAGGTGATCCTCCCAGGTGGAGCTAAAGACAGCAATATCATCAAGATAAGCTGCACAATAATCATCCAACCCAGTAAGGACTTGATTCACCAGCCTTTGGAAAGTGGCAGGTGCATTCTTCAAACCAAAGGGCATTACCACAAATTGATAATGTCCTCCTGGGGTCGAGAAAGCAGTTTTGGCCTTTGCACTCTCAGCTAGTCTGATTTGCCAGTAGCCTGCTGTTAGGTCAAATGTGCTCAAAAACTTAGCAGCTGCCAGTCTGTCAATGAGCTCATCTGCTCTAGGTATTGGGTGGGCATCTGTCCTAGTGACAGCATTGAGACCTCTGTAATCCACGCAAAACCTCATCTCTCTCTTACCATCTTGGGTGTGAGGTTTTGGCACAAGGACTACAGGACTAGCCCAAGGGCTCTCTGAAGGTTCAATGACTCCCAGCTCCAACATCTTTTGTACCTCAACTTTTATGCAGTCCCTGACATGGTCAGGTTGCCTGTAGATTTTACTCTTCACAGGCAGACTGTCACCAGTGTCCACCTCATGGGTGCACCAGTTTGTCTGACTTGGGGTCAGAGAGAACATATGTCTGTAGGCCTGCAGAACTTGTCTGCAGTCCTGTTGCTGATGGACAGTGAGGCTGTCAGAAAAGACCACACCATCAACTGAGCCATCATCAGGGTTCTGAGTCAACAGGTCTGGGAGAGGGTCACTCTCTTCCTCCTGCCCCTCATCTGTAGCCATGAGTAGCCCCATGTCTGCCCTGTCAACATATGCCTTCAATCTGTTGACATGAAGCACCCTGTGGGGGCTTCTGGGAGTCCCAAGGTCCACCAAGTAGGTGACTTCTCCCTTTTTCTCAACAATAGTGTGGGGTCCAGACCATTTGTCTTGGAGTGCTGCTGGGGCCACTGGCTCCAACACCCACACTTTCTGCCCTGGCTGGTAAACAGTCAGTACAGCCTTTTGGTCATGCCAAGCTTTTTGGAGTTCTTGGCTTGCCTCAAGGTTTTTAGAAGCCTTCTTCATATACTCTGCCATCCTGGAGCGGAGACCAAGTACATAATCCACTATGTCTAGTTTGGGTTGTCTGAGAGGTCTCTCCCATCCCTCCTTTACCAAACACAGGGGTCCTCTTACAGGATGCCCAAACAAAAGCTCAAAAGGGCTGTAGCCAACCCCCTTTTGTGGGACCTCTCTGTAAGCAAACAGAAGGCAGGGTAAAAGGATGTCCCATCTTCGCCTAAGCTTGTCTGGTAATCCTTTTATCATTCCCTTTAGGGTCTTGTTGAATCTCTCAACAAGCCCATTGCACTGTGGGTGATAGGGGGTGGTGAACTTATAGTTAACACCACACTCCTTCCACATTGCAGTCAAGTATCCTGACATAAAGTTGGCACCTCTGTCAGAAATGACCTCCTTTGGAAAGCCCACTCTGGAGAATACTCCAAGCAGGGCCCTTGCCACAACAGGAGCTGTTGTGGTCCTCAGGGGAATTGCTTCTGGGTACCTGGTGGCATGGTCCACTATCACCAGTATGAATCTGTGCCCAGATGCTGTTTGTGGGTCCATTGGTCCTACAATATCTATGCCCACTCTTTCAAAGGGGACCCCCACCACAGGTAGTGGTATGAGGGGGGCCTTTGTGGTGCCACCTGATTTGCCACTGGCTTGGCAGGTGACACAGGAGCGACAAAACTCCTTAGTATCTTCTGACATATGGGGCCAGTGAAAGTGAGGGACAAGCCTGTCCCAAGTCTTGTTCTGGCCTAAATGTCCTGCAAGGGGAATATCATGGGCCAAGGTTAGAAGGAAGCCTCTGAACTTCAGTGGTATGACCAACCTCCTGGATGCACCAGGCTTGGGGTCTCTAGCCTCTGAGTACAGTAGCCCTTCATCCCAATACACTCGATGGGTACCTTGAGCATTCCCTGCAGCCTCAGCAGCAGCCAGCTGTCTGAGGGGTTCAAGAGAGGGGCAGTCTAATTGAGCCTGCCTCAGATCTGCCCTGGAAGGTCCCCCTGTCCCAAGAAACTCAACCTGATCAGGTTCAAGTTCTTCTAGGACAGTTCCCTCAGGGCTCTCAGAATCATCCTCCTGGGAGGGCTGATCCACCACCTGAGGCAGGGGGGAAGGCACAGCCTTAACCCTACTGCTCTTTCTCTTGGATTGTGACTGGTCCATAATTTCAGGATCCAGCACTTGCTCAGTGTTGCACTTTTTGGCCTGTGACCTGGTCACAGCAAGGACATGTGCATCTATCCCCAGCATTTCTGCATGGGTCCTATACTCCACTTCAGACCAAACTGAAGTTTCAAGATCATTGCCCAGTAAACACTCTACAGGAAGGTCTGAACTAACAACAACTTTCTTGAGGCCAGTTACCCCTCCCCAGGAGAAGTTAACAATAGCCACACTATGGGAGGTAGTGGCATTGCTAGCGTTGGTCACTAGGTAATTCTCACCTAGTATGATCTGTCCAGGGTCCACAAAAGCAGGTGTCACCATTGTGACACTAGCCCCAGTGTCCCTGTAGGCCTGAGCCATTCTTTGGTTGATAAAAGGTGTCTGTCTGTACTTGCCCAGGTTACTGGGGCCTACAGTAGAGGACAAAGCTAAGTCCCCATCACAGATCAGGACAGCCTGAGTAGGTACTCTGACTAGGCCAGAATCCTCCTCAGTTCCCAGGGTCAACCCTACTACACCCTTTTGCTGGGAACCACCACTTACAGCTGAACTAGGGGGTACAGTTGCCTTAGGGGCAATGGTGGCTGGGGGCTTATCCTTTTTGGTGCACTCACTAAACCAATGTGAGGTAGACTTACAATAGTTGCACCATGGTTTCTTTTGGCCTTCTTTCTTCTTATCCTTTTTGGAACCACCCTCCCCCTGAGCCTTTTGGGGGCCTGGTGAAGACTTCTGGTCTTTTTGTTTCTGATCATTACCCTTCTGGTCTGCCTTTTTCTGATCACCGCCCTGGTTCTGGTTTTTCTGCTTAACTCTAGTCCTGACCCATCTATCTGCCTTCTTTCCCAATTCTTGGGGAGAAGTCAGATCAGAATCAATCAGGTGTTGATGCAATAGCTGGTTTTGACAGTTGTTAAGTATTTGTTCTCTCATGATCAAATTATACAATCCTGTATAGTCCTTAACCTTACTTCCCAATAGCCAGCCTTCCAGAGCCTTAGTGGCACAATCTACAAAGTCAGTCCAGTCCTGAGTCTGTGTCTTCTGGGTATCCCTGAACAACAACCTGTATTGTTCAGTGGTTAGGCCAAACCCATCAATCAGAGCACTCTTCAGGACAGTGTAATTATCTGCATCCTCATCACTAACTGTGAGGAGCTTGTCTCTTCCTTTCTCAGAGAAGGAGAGCCACAAGATAGCTGCCCACTGACTTTGGGGTACCTGCTGTACTTTGCAAGCCCTCTCCAAAGCAGTTATCCATTTGTGGATGTCATCCCCACACTTGTAGGGAGGGACAATCTTGCTCAGGTTTCTATTATCATAGTGCCTGTCTCTATCTCTAGGAATGTTGCTGCCACCAGTGGGTTCTGACCCACTTAACTTTTGCTCTCTAGCCAGAGCAAGCTTCTCCTTGGCAAGGGCAAGTTCTTCCCTCTGAATCCTCAGATTAGCTTCCCTCATTCTGGCTTCATGCTCCTTTCTCTCAGGTGAAGTCATTCCCCTGTGAGAGGAAGCATTAGAGATGCTAGAGACATGGGAGTGGATGGATTCCCTTGAAGGGGATCTGTCCCTCCTGCTTCTCTGTGAAAGCCTACTTGTGGGTCTGTATGGGGGGACCCCATGCAAACTCCCATGTAAACTTAGGTTTGCCTGGCTAAGTCTTCCTACTTGGCCCTGGCTGTCTACCTCTTCCTCTGAAGTCCCATCTGACTCCTCTGTGGTGGGTAGACCCCCTTCTGTACCTAGGGTACCTGCCTGAGAGGCCCTAAGAGTATCATGCTCCTCTAGGAGCTGTCTTAACTGAAGGAGGGTAGGGTTTGCACCCTGTTTTATTCCTCTGGAGGTACACAAATGTCTCATCTCCTGGAATGTGAAGGTATCATACCTAGAGGGGGTCTTTTGCAGACCTGCCCCTCCTGAGAGAGCATCTACTTGATCTCCTCCCAGAGGCATGATCTAGTGAGGGTGTGGTGTGTGCACCTACCTACACTAGTTGTATCTACTAAACCTTTCTAGTAGTTGTAGTCAGGGTGTGTTATTCCCTTCAACCTACAACTACAAAGTCCAGTAGGACTTAAGTATAATAATCTATGTTATATGTACCTAGACAATATCTGTGTGATCTTTCAATTTAGTATCTCAAGATTACAATGGTATTACAACAGCAAGCTCAGATCCCAACCGCTGCTCACCAATGTGAGAAGTTGGCCTGATGTATGATGTCACTAGTTATAGTGTACACCTTATATCAGTCCAAATACCCTTATGGTGATTGGTTGTAAAGTCAACCTTATAGACCAGCTATCCTAGTGGTAGCATGGACAAGAGCAGTCTTAGGCTAAACTCTGAATGGCATGTGAAGCCAGCTGTGATACCATATATAATCCCTTGAATACCAAATGAAAGGACACCACAACAGATATATATAAAATAAAGTGTATTTATTCTAGTCAAACCCTCAGCACTCTTTATGAGATTAGAGGTAAGTACAACACAGTCTTATTAATGCATACAGTAAGTCACACAGGTAAGTAATACAGTTAGGCCCTAGGGGCCACGCAAACCATATACTAAATAAGTGGTATAAGAACCACTGTCACGGAAATAGAATAGGCCTAGGCCTAGGGAATCGCTGGGGCTACACTACACTAGCGTTAGTTAGGAGGTGGGAGGCCCACGGGATTCGTGTGCAGAGTGGAAACACTCACGCGTAATGCGTAAAAGTCAATAGCAATGTTACAGTTTAGAAATAGATAGATTTAGGACACTTCCGGAGTAGCTAGGAAGTTGAGACTTGAAAACTAGACACTAGGATAGTCACTATCCTGATGAGCACCGGAGTACCCAAGTTACCTAGCCCACAGGCTGCGGGTGCATAGGGGTGAAGATGCGTCGTTTTCGTCGTCGACTCCTATGGATGCCTGAAGAAAGATGCTGACAGGCAGTCAGGAGAGAGTGTCCGGTGGATCCCAAGCCTGGGATCAAGAAGAGAAGAAACCTGCAAGCAGAGGGGACAGAGTCAAGGTCACTAGCCAGTGGCCACGTGGGACCAGGAAGGAACCAGGCGATGTCGTGAAGAGTTGCAGGTGAAGGTGAAGCTTGTCGCTGCAGCCAGGAGGACCAGGAAGCGTCGAGGACGACCAGGACCAGGAGGCGAGCTGTCCCACGAAGGCTCTTGCTGTCGGCGGCGTCGAAGTTGGACTAGGACTCACCAAGCCTTGGCAAGCGGAACCCACGAAGAACAAGGGACTTGCTTCTGGTGCAGACCAGGAAGGTCTGGGGTGCTTCTTCTTTGCAGAGAAGCGGGAGCCAGTCCGGAGGAGCCAAACCAGCGCAGAAGATTTCAGGGAGCGTCGTCACAAAGGCCACTAGCCAGCGGGCAAGCAACCGGACAGACGCGGCAAGCAGGAAAATGCTGAAGGGCCCCACGCAGGACTCGTGGAGTGTGGGGGGCTGGTCTTCGGTGCAGATGGTGCTTGGGGTTGGGGCTTCTCAATCCCCGGTGCACAACTTCGAGGGTACCTCAGAAGCTGCGCTGTAAGTTACTAGCCACTTTTCCCAGGTAGCCGGTCCCACGTCGCTCGTCGCCTCCACGGATCTCAGCTCTGCTGCAGATGTGGATGAGGGTCGGAGAAGTCTGGAAATCAAGGCTCTGGTCAGGCTCTGCAATCGGTTCCTCGTCGAACGTTTCACAAAGCAAGGGGTAGTCACTTGATGGTGCCTGTTTGCACAGGGTAGCCACTCCTTGGCTACAAGGGAGATTCTTCAGTCTTCTTCTTTCGTCGAATGTCGAAGGTCCAGAGTTTCTGTTCAGTTTTGCAGGTTCAGGATAATCTAAAGTCTTGAGGCCCAACTCCCACTCTTATACTAATCTGGGGGGCTGGGATACCTGCTAGGTCACGCCTTATGGGTGGGACCTGGGAGGGGGTGGTTACACCCACTTCCCTTTGTCCAGTTTCGCGCCAGAGCTGGGGCTGGAGTGCCCCAGCGCCGGTTTGAACTGGACTATGCAAGGAACACCTTGTGTGCCCCAGGCATGTCTCATTCCTTTCAGCCCACCCTGCCCCAATACACTAAAGGCTGTCTGGGGAGGTGCTAGCACCTCCCCAAGCAGGAAACCTATTGTCCAGGCCTCCCTGGCTGGGATCACTCCCAGCAGCAGGAGGTCAGACTTGTGTCGTGGCAGCAGCATCCATTTTGTGATGCTGAGGCTTTGGTCAGAGGCTAACAGTTGAAGTATGATTTTAACATGTCTTTCCCTCTAGAAGGGGGGAATAATATTCTCATGTCCAGAAATGGCATGGGGGTATTATTCCCGAGTGTTAGACACCTTACACGACATGTTTTGATAAAGCCAAACCATAGTTACCATAACCGTCTAAGATTATAAGGTACTTTAAGAGTATATGGTAGGCTATATCATAGAACAGCTATAAGGACATGGTTCCGAAAGCTGCAGACAGGCTCAGCTCATGCTAGAGCACCATCTCACATGTTACCAAGCACTCTGCCTCCAGGATTGTCAAGGCCTGCCATAGGAGTGACTGATAGGTACACATGTGTCCATATGTAAGTTAGGTATAGGAATACTACACCTAAGCAAGGGGTGATTACACGACCTTGCCCCAGCTGAGTGATCAGCCAGTTGTGTCAAAACGGAAGGCCAGGCCAGGGGTGGCACAATACATGCTGCAGCCCCTGGTAGGCCTAGGGTACACCTATGCCCTGGGTACCTAGGGTACACTGTACAGGGCCCAATAAGGTGATCCTATCCAAATGGGTTATGCACCTAAAGTACATAGTAGTAATTTAGAGAGAGAACAGCAGGGCTGTGGGTCTGATTAGCAGGCCCACAGCCACATCTAAGTCGAAAACCAGTAAAGCAAAAGCAAAAAGTGGGGGTGAACATAGAAAGCAGACCCTACTCTCCTACAAGGATTAGCGACGAAAACAATGTGTCATCGTGGAATGTAGCCGGTGAGCACTTTTTTTTTTTTTAATACATTTATTAAGGTTTTAATTGTCATGATACACGTATAACATACATTGCACAAAATATGTCCGTCCTTTTTTTTTTTTTTTTTTTTTTTTAAACCGTTTTTATTGCAGAATCACAGGATCATCACTGTACATACATTACGGGTCTGCGCCTCAATCCCCTGTGCCAGATCTCCGGCAGGCTGGGATATCTTCGTACACAGCTTATTAGCCCACATCCCGGAGGCCGGGCAGCGTCAACAGAATGGATAGTGTCCCCGAACGATCTCAGCGGCTAATGACTTTGGCTTACTCCCAGGACGTCTACTTTCTGCTTTGAAATGTTTTCTCCCCCCCACCCCCCCTCCTCCCCAACACAACCCATCCCCTAATCCGAACCCCAAGTGCCCTCGCCCTCCCTCCCCACCCCAACAGTGCTCTCATCGACGCCTGGCGGAGGCTCGAATAGATGAGTTTGGGTACTTTTGTGACAAAATATGTCCGTCATTACCGAACAGCCTGAGCAGTTGTACTAATCATTATACATTCTGTTGACATATTACAATGCAAATCACAAGCCATGACACTTTAAAAAAACTACACCAAATAACCCCCCTTCCCTCCCCATGAACCCTCATAAATTGCATGTAGCTAGTAAAAAGATACAACACACTCAGACAAAGGTCGGACCATCAGCAACTCTTTTGCATATAAACATTTCGTATATGATCCAATGATTACGTCTTAGCCACCTCACACACAGTTGTTCATACATAAATGCAGGACCCTGTATCCTCCATACCCCGCCTACATCTCCCTTACAATTCTTTCGCCTTAAAGTCTTCCAGTATCGCATTCCACTCTAAGGAGATGGGCTTTTTGCGCATTCCCCGGTCTTCTTCCCTCTTAAGTTCTGCGCCCTCTGCTTTGCCCCACCTCACCACCTCGCCATGCCACTACATCACCAACGGTGCCGTAGCAGTTTTCCAGCGTTTAGTGATTGTAAGCCTGGCCAGTATTAGCGCTAAGTTAGCAAATCTGATCATGGGGTTGCCACTTTTGGTTTTCATACCCAACCCCAGTAGAGAACGTTCCGCCAGTACACCTCGCCCTCCCGGCACCACCTCTCTGAGGACCTCGTGCACCTCCGCCCAATAGTGCCGCAAGCGCGGACACGTCCACATCATATGGAGCAGGCCGGCACTAGGGTTCTTGCATTGTGGGCATGCGTCCGCCGCGGTCGGATACATTGCGTGTAGCCTGCGGGGGGTCAAGTAGGCACGATGTAAAATCATAAGTTGGATGAATTTAAACTACGCATTACGGGACACCTTTCTGGGATAGACTAGTATAGAATCCCATTCCTTATCAGTAAATACCCTATTCAGGTCTGCTGACCACCTATCCCGGAGTGTCTGTAGGGACATTCCTGCATGTGACCGAATACCTTGGTATAGCCATCTAGTCATATGGCGGCCATTCCCCATTAAGTATTGCAATTGGACCAGTGCGTGTGTCTGAGGTTCCTCACCAGCAGGAGCCCAAGTGGTTCTAATATATCGCACTATGGTACAGTGTAGCAGAAACAGAGAATTCGGCACCCCCCCTCTCCTCTACAAACGTGTCGTGGTTCATCAGTGTGTGAGCTGCAAACAACGTACCAACAGTATCTACACCGGCCTCCGCCCATGTAGAGATGTGTCTCCGTGAAACTGTTCCCAGGGGTGCAGTTATACCAAGTAATGGTATATTAGGTGCATATGGAGTACATGTCTTCGTGTAAGCCAATGCTCTTTTCAGAACGTTATTGCCACCTTCAGCAGCGGGGGAGCGGTTGGTGCGAGCACTCGACCGGGCAGCAGCAGCCCCTGCAGGTGGCCTCCATCCCATTATATCTGTGACATTTCTATTTCCTGGAGGTTGCACCCCACTATCCAATATGATAACCACTGCAGCTGTCCCGCATAACAATATGCCTTAAAATCCGGTGCGCTCATGCCCCACCCCTGCTGGACAGCTTCAGTTTGGCTAAGCCCACTCTGCGCCGACCCGGACCCCAGATCAGCTCCACCAGCAATGTATCCAGCAACTTGAACTCACTCATCGGAAGCACAAGAGGTAGGTTCGTGAAGTAATAAAGTAACCGTGGGAGCATCACCATTTTGGCAATAGCCACTCTACCGGCCACCGAGAGGGCAAGAGACGTCCAGAACTTTATTTGACCTCTCAGTGAGTTTATCGCACGGATTACATTGCCATCTATGACATCCCCTGGTTCCCTATACACGTTGATACCCAAATACTTAATCGTGGTCGGTGCCACCCGGAATGACCACTGCCCAAACTGTATAGTGTCCTGCAGCAACCCCTCCGTAAACGCGAAGGCATATGACTTAGTTTCATTGATAGCAAGCCCTGACAATGAGCGAAATTCGTGAAATAGCGCAGGGAGGGGCGATGAGACACCCCCCAGATCTGTAAGATATAGGATAATATCGTCCGCATAGGCCATCATGGCCATCATGGCCAGTTGTAATACCCTTATGGCGCGCCAGTCTACGAACCTTCTCCAATAGGGGTTCCAGAGCCAACACGAAAATCAAGGGGGAGAGCGGACAGCCCTGTCTTGTACCTCTCGCCACTACATATTGTCGCGAAATATATTGTCCCGTGCGAGCTCTAGCAGTGGGGTTAGTGTATAGCCGGTGAGCACTTAACACGCTCCTGTACCATCGGCTTCCATTCACACTATGGCAAGACAGAGAGTGTGCTCAAATACCATCGGATCTTGCAAAAAAAAATAAAAAATCAACAAGTGCTGTTCATGTTTAACAACTCTTTTAGAAATGTATTTGTTTATGTAGACACACACATGCATTTTAGTGGTATGTGTACAATGGAGACAGACTAAAAGCATAACTACTCCTATGGAGTGCTTGATACAAAATAACAAGCATTTGAAATGCAATCGGTCTCGCCTTTGGGACCTTACATGTATTTAGCTATGCAGCACATTAGCCTGGGTGCTGAAACATCTCCTGTTCTTTAACATGGAGGGAAAGTAAGCACAAAACTGTGTGACACGCCAGTTATGGGAACACATTGAGAAAAATATTGCCTTACAGCGGGAAATTGTATAGTCCAAAGTTCTGTTCTTAATATAAAATCTGGCCCTTCGGTGGTCATATCACTGAAAATACAAGATTTGAAAAAAATATTGTCTACGGGTGCTCATGGAAGATAATTTCTATTGCCTGGAATCTAGGGCATGCTAAAGTAATTCTGGTATTTTACTGACCTCGGCTGGTCGTTTTGTATCAAGAAAGGTAAATAGAGGCAGTTGAACAAGCAGAAAGCAATTCTGGTATTTTATGGACCTCTACTGGTCGTTTTCTATCAAGACAGTAACTAAGAGGCAGTTGAACAGAAAAAAAAGTCCCTAATCGGAAGCTGACAAGTCCTTGGGCTGATCTCCAGAGCTCACAAAGTACAAACACATATAAGTATATACTAAAGTATATACAAGAGGTCTTGAATGCTCGACCTAAAAATTGCTGCGAAAGCCGGGAGCAGTTTAAGGAGACGTACTTGGTCCATGCGTTCTTGGATGGCCAGCCACAAGAACAGGGCATGATGCCTGAATGCCGTGACGAATGGCATCAAAGAAAATGAGTGACGCTGAACTTTACCAATGGTAGGAGATGGGCGACCTGTAAGCCCACAGGTAGAACTCAAAACGTCTCTTCGAGACAGCACATGTGCTGTCTAGCCGAGACCCAAAAACTACAGATTTTGCACAGGTGAAATCTGCTGCCTTTGCCAATGCCTGTTGTGTTTAGAAACGGGGAGATTACGTGATTTATCCATATTGACAAAATGTGGAACTGAGGCCGAGAATAGGGAGAGAATATGGTGTCCTTTCGGGAGAGAATGTGACATATGGGCTAGAGCTGCTGACTGCAGTTGGTAAATCGAGTTCGAGTTTCGGCTTCTGCTTAACATCCTTGATTTTGGGAAATCAATTAATCTCTGTCTACAAAAATGAATGTGCCCTTGTGTAGAGTAACTGGTGCTAATATAAAGCACTCCAATACCTTTGGCAGATGTTGGTGCTATGTAAAACTGCACAAAAAAGTAACTGGTGCTAGTGTAAAGCGCTCCAATACCTTCGGGTGGTGTTGGCACTATATAAAACTGCGCAAAAAAAGTAAGTGGTGCTAATGTAAAGCAATCCTATACATTTGGGTGGTGTTGGTGCTATATAAAACTGCACAAAAAAATTTGAAGAACAGAGTTGGAGGGGAGCTGTGCAACGGAGATCAGCGGGGGCTAGCAGCAACGGGCGGGGGGTGCACGGGCAACCAACAGCAAATGCGGGCAGCCACTGGGAGATTAAGTAATTTGCCCGTAATCTCAAAATGTGGAGCTAAGTGCCAGGCAAGGAAGACCATGTGGTGTCCTCTTGGGAGAGGATGTGGCGTAAGAGCCAGACCTGCCGACTGGAGCAGGGAAACCGAGTTCGTCTGGGCAAATCACGTAATCTCCCCGTGCCTACAAAAATGAAAATGTTCTTGTGTATAGTACCTGCTGCTAATGTGAAGTGCTCCCATACCTTCGGGTGTTTGGCACTATTTAAAATTGCACACAAAAAATACTAAAGTGAAAAGCGGAGTCTGGGAGGTGGGGATCTGGGGGAAGAGGGGTTCTGTGCAACGGGAGTTCAGCGTGGTGAAGCAGTGATAGCAGGCAACCAACATCAGACGTGCGCTGCCACAGGGAGATTAAGAAATTTGCCTAGGTTGACGGTTTCATCGTGAAAAGTAACTGGTGTTAATGTAAAGCACTCCAATACCTACAGGTGGTGTTGACCCTATATTAACCGGCATGAAAAAAAATGTCAAAAGCAGAGTCGTAGAGGAGGGGATCTGTGCAAAGGATTTCAGTGGGGCACACAGTGGCAGGCAGAAGCTGGATGGATACCCAACAGTAACTGCGGGCTGCCATGGGAAGATTAAGTGATTTGGCTGTAATCATAAAATGTTGAATGGAGGCAGTCTAGGGACACGATGTGGTGTCCTCTTGGGAGAGGATGTGGCGTCAGGGCCACCCAGCTGCAGACTATGGGGCTGGGAAACTGGGTCAGGTTTCGTGCTGGTTTAACATCCTTGATTCTGGGCAAATCACTTAATCTCCAGGTGCCTACCAAAATGAATGTGTCCTTGTGTAAAGGAACTGATGCTTATCTAAAGTGCCCCAATACCTCCGGGTGGTGTTGGCACTTTATAAAACTGCACAAAAAAACAGAAAGAATCACAGTGTAATGCTGGTTTTCAGTAGTGAACATGAGGAAATACATCGCATCGGCAACCACATAACGGGGACTACTTTTGCTATGGACGCTGAAGAGCAGGCAGACCTTGATGACATCAAGACTTAGCTTGAATGCTCTTCAAAGGAGCCAAGCTAAGTCACAATGGTGCATGGAAGCACTCCACTGGTGAATGCGGAAAATGTAAGAGAGTGCCCTGATGGGAGAAATTTGAAAAAATAGAGTTCCACCCTATGAAATGAGACGTAACATGGTGAGACATGAACAGTTCAATCATTTTGCATAGGACAAACATAGCTATGCAATTACAGCAGCAGACACAAGTACTTTAGAAGCCCTTGCATGCCCTTTGACCATCAATACCTGATTCACTTGGAGTCTGATTTTCCAGCTATAAATACCATTGTCGAACAACTACATATGGTGTAAAGAAGCACACATCTAGTACCTACATGCTCAGAAAATAAAAACTTCATGTGCCAAGTAATAACAGCTGTGGACAGATGCTCCTCACAGCACATCAGCTGTACATTAAAAGGCAGTCCACCCCCACTCACTAAATCGGAACTGACTTCAATGGGGGTTGAAAACAGTGACTGGGTTGGGAGAGGGGATGATTTGTGGATGGGTTAAGCACCAGAAGGTGGGAGGGAACAAGCAGAGATGGGAGGGAGGAGGTGATATAAACGGAAAGCAGCAACTAAGAGAAAAGCAGTGACTGGGAGGTCAAAGGTGTGATTTGTGGACTGGGCAAGCACTGGGAGGTGCGAGGGAGCAAGCAGCAGCGAAAGGGAGGAGGTGGGTGAAACAAAAGGCAGCAATAATCGGAAAAGCAGTGAAAGGGGATGTGTGATCTGTGGACAGGGCATGAGGGTGGGTGGGAGGAGATGGAGCTATTAAAAGCATGAGCACTGTAGATTGTTGAAAAAGAAAGAAAAGTAGGTACTAAAATGGTCGTAAAAACGGGAGCAATGAATCTTTATAAGTACCTGCCCCATCCTCTGGGAAGAGGGCTAAACATATGAAGTAGCATGACCATGCATGCCAGGGATACATGGTGACGAAGAGTGAGATGGATAATGGAGCAAGCAAGTGGGAAGCCTGTGGGTGGGCTGAAACCAACAGATAAAACACGTCTCTTCGAGACAGTGCATGCGATGTGTAGCTGAGAGATAAAAAGCAGTGTGAGACTCATCTAATTGTGGCCAGTCCATAAAGGCTGGGGTGAGTGAGTCTGCTACGGTGAGTGCTTTGCCAGCTTGCTTTTTCATCAGCTTGGAAGTGTTGGGACCAGGGTACCAGTCGAGGGTACACAAGGGTAGATGGTGTCTCCCGATTATTTTCACAGTGTGGACGCCATCTACCCTGCCAAGAAGTTGGCCCCCACAGAAATATGCTGAATTTGTCCCGCTGTCATTTTCAGACACCGGCACACATTCATCAGCGCCTGTACATTGCCTGCTTCGTTCCGAGCAGCAATATCCAGGGAGGGGGCTTATCAGATTCCAGCTGGGCCCATAACAAAGGCCGAAGGGAAGGGACCAACAGGCCTCTTTTTGTTGGAGTATCGTGGTGGAGAGCTATCTGGAGCCTCACACCTAAATGCAAACACAATGGAGGGGAAGCAAAAGGCACACAGCTTATTACTTCCAAAAGTACTTCAGCGAGGCATGCTTTTGACTTTATTCAGTCTCTGTATAAATATAGGAGAAATGCATGCACCGCACTAATGTCAGATGTGCTGGTCTGTCACAGTATTTGCAAAAATAACAATTTAAATGCCACTGGTTTATTTTAATTATTTTATAGTGCTGCTCATCAGGAGGCAGGGTGTTGGTGCGCCTTACATTACACGTACACATTGTACATTGACATCATGCAAGTGTGTAAATCAATGTACAGGATTTGTTACATAAAACTGAGGTTTACAAGGTGTAGTCACATGTACTTCATAGATCATTGTGCTGTAGTAGAAGCTTTACAATTTATGAGCTGCAAGTAGCAAAAGGATCTCGGTGTTAAAAGCAGTAACCCACTTACCTAGCTTCTTAAAATAAAAACCTGTCATCTGCATATTACGGGATGTGTTTTGCTGGAGACATATTACCCCTCGATGCTTCTTCGATTCAAAAATGGGACTAGATAAAACCGAGATCTCTCTATCAAATGCGTTAACCTCAGGAGTTATTTTTCTATTATAATTATTCTCGAGATTTACTGGGCACACAAAGATCTCTACAGCAGGTGCCTTAACCCCGTAAGATATTTTAAAATGCAGATTTTGCAAACAGTTGAGCAGAATAGATTTAATGCCATGTTTCTCCTTATTTCTTGGCGGCAAAGTTAAAATATAAAATGTATAAATTGAGGTCCAGATTTTGCATCGGGGTTGCATTACTCTTTTTAGCACAACCCCAATGTAAAATCTCATTTCTTAAATCTCATTATGCGCTCCGATGTAGTCATGGAAAATCTGCTAAACATGTGCGAGGTCTTAAGATCTGATATCACTTCTTGTGATGTCACATCCTGCACAGCCATGTGTGATGTCACGCGCAGTGATGTCACACTGTGATGTCTTGTGCAATGATGTCATTTGCATACTGCCTAACTTGGTTAGTCTCTTGCTTCTTTTTTAGGTCGAGCCTAAGTTTGCGGGCGCATTGCGTGGCTCAGCGAGACTGCTGTAGTGGAGTACGAAAGAGAAGCCCCGCCCACTCTTTGCCCATGTTTGTCATTGGCTTGGGTCAGTGCCCTTCCTAAATTCTGGCATCTGATTGGCAAAGAGGCTTGTTAGTCCCTCCTTACTACTGCCTTGTCTCATCTGTAACCTCCCATGGCGACTGGCCCCGTTACTTCGGTTGTTACACGGTACGTGTTCTTAAGTGTGTTAGCACTATTTTCTTTATTTAGTTTCTTTCTACAGGCATGACGTGCTTTACTTATGTTCAGCGCACCATGCCCACTTTCTCTTTTGAAGCAGCCAGGACAATGGCCGGCGCTTCTTTGAAATGCAATTGGTCTCGCATTTAAATGCGAGACCTATTGCATTGCAAATATTTTTCCTACTTAGGTCAAACTAGAGCGCTCGACCTCGAAGCTGGGGAACCGGGTTCGAGTCTCTGCTCTACTGGTTCTCTTTCGCTTCCGGAGCTGAGAGGCAGGCCGCAGTGCACGGCAGTGAGCAGCAGCAACCGGTGAACTGTGTTGGCCGGCGATCTGTGTGTGCCGGTAATTCGCTGGTAATCCGCTGGTGACCTGCGCAAGCCGCGCCGAGTGAGCCGCGGAGCCGGTGGGCAGTGGGCTGCCTTGCCTCGTCTCGCCTCGCCTGCCTTGCTGGCGCGTTGGTGCGCAAGAGATTCCGAACCCGACCCTCGGCCCTGGGAGGTTTTGAAGGAGGTTGTGGAAAAGCACTGGCGCCAGTGCTTTGGGCTCTGCGCCCTGCTTGTGCCCTGCTCCCGGAGCAGAGCGAAGGTTGTTGAACTTGTGAAATAATCGCCGGTGTCAGCGCTCTGTGTTCTGTGCTCTGCGTTCTGTGCTTGGAGCAGAGCAAAGTCGAGCAAGGACTGGTGAGAGGACTGCACTCTGTGCTTGGAGCCGAGCAAAGAGGAGCAGAGTGGAGTGAGGACTGGTGAGAGTACTGCGCAGCGGCTGTGAGCAAATAGTGCTCGGAGTGGAGAGGAGTGGACTGGTGAGAGGATTGAGTAGTGGCAGCGAGCAAACAGTGAGTAAGAGCACTGCAGAGAATACTGCAAAACGTTGTGAATACTCTGCATAACACTGAATAACAGACGCCCACCCCCCCCAGACTGACCCTCCCCTTCCCTCTACAGAGGTGAGGTGAGGCGAGGTGATTGGGCGATTGCTAGGGGATTTTGGCTAAGGGGGGGTATTTAGTGCGACAGAACGCAGAGGGAGAAGCGGTGGGAGCAGCAAAAGAACCTGCCTAATTACACACAGAAGGGTGCCAGTACCGAAGTTACACTGTCTGGCACGGTAGATCTGAGGAAATTGGTCCAATAATTGCAGCGTTGTACCAACACTAATCCCACCACCTATTGCAACTGAATAAAGGTCACCAGCGGCGCGGTAGATCTGCGAAAATTGGTCTAGCAATTGCAGTTTTACCCCAATACTAAATTCCATCACCTATTGCAACTAAATAAAGGATACCAGTGGCGCCCTTAAGGGGAAACAAGTCAACAACGCAATTTTGCAGTAAAGAAATATGAGATCTGGGAAAGTTCGGCAGGTGAACATAGGTAAAAACAAAAACAATAAAAGTAAGATAAAAAACGTTATAGAGCAGGGGCCAGAAACAAGTACAAAAAGCAAGGCCCATAGACCGAGAGAGAGAGACTGGTCTCGGCACCAACGCCGGAAACAATATCCCTTAGTCCGGGTAATAAAACCGGGATCCAGAAATTTTTCTTTCTAAAGGACCCAATGGCCGCCATTTACGCACCAACTACAGACAGCACGCTTGCCATGCCCCATAGAACCAGCAAAAAGGGCGAACAAAGGTTATGATAATTCAGGAACAGTCGAGCAACAGCAAAAGTGTGCACGTACACCCAGTAAAACAAGTCCCCCTTCCACACAGCGACAGTTAAGTACCCCCAGCACACAAAAAACAACTCCCGACATACAAAAACCAATCATGGAAGCGCAAGCAAGTAGACTGGTTACAGCAATAGCACAGATACATTGCATTACCACGTCAATAAATCAAACACCAGGGAGAGTCTCAAAGGAGCACAACAAAGAGTACCTGGAGGAAACAAAAAATAAATCAGATGATCAGGAAACGCAACAGGACGATGCCTGGGCAAGCTCATTCTCAATATCAAATGATGCTAACATGTTGCAAATATTAGAAACTAACACCCAAACCCAGGAATCCCTGAACGAGGTAATTGAAGGGAATATCGCATTACCGTGTAAAGAGAAGGGAGTATCGGGAAGAGCAGGAATGCTGGTATCTACCCCATCATATCAGATCCAGAGAAAAGACCCACAAATAAGTGCACAGGAAGAAGGAAGTTTGTCATTGGGAAAAAAGCAACTAAATTGGTCATCACCAATTACAATTGCATCAGTCAGCAGGATTGACAAACCGGTGAAAACACAGGAGGAAGGAAGCTTTCCGATGAACATAAATCAATTAAACTTTTCATCCCCGATAACAATTTCATCTGCAAGCAGGAGTGATTACAAGTCTAAGGATATTGGAAATTCCCTTGATGAACTGCATACAACCCCATGGAGTAATACTCTATTAAGCACACTGGAACAAGCAATCGGGTTCTAAACTTTCAGTCAGATAAAATGGAAGTCCAGATAGACCTCATAAATCTAATAGCTGGTCATATTGCAGGCATAAATACAAAGCTGGATTCAATTACTTCCCTGGTAAAGCGCAGGGGATCCCCAGAACTACAGCCAAACAATCGCAACCAGGACTTCAACTGCGGTTGTGGTAAAATAATAGATAAAGTGGCAAAAATGCCTGAAATATTAAGTGATATCCTAGGGGCAGTGCAATTAACAACAAATCTCAAACAAAAAGGAGCAATTCTAAGAGATGAAGAGGGAAAGGACGAGTTCAAAGGAGAGTACACATCCAAGGGGATACAAGTTACTGACAAAGAAGAAACAGAACAAGTGGAAACAGAGGAATCTGAAATAAGGGACCAGCAATTCGAAGTTACACAGAGCTCTACTGATACCTCAAAAACTATAAAACTTACAAAAAGACAACGAAAACGTGCTAGAAAGGGTAGGGCAAAATATAATATTCAATCAACCACAAAATTAGAGAACATTTTTCCTATTTTCACAAATCAAAAAACACAAAAGAAAGAAAAAAAAGCATTGATAATAGGTATAACGGAAGATCCAATATTGGGTGCAGACCAACTAAATTACACAACGGATTGTAACAGACTAAACACAAAGCACAATGCACCAAGAATTCTGGCCGAGACTTCCAAAGAGAATACAAAGCAGACGCTGCATATAACATCTAACTGTCTGTCGACTGCAGTATCCACACCAACCCCCGGAAGTTTAAAAAGGCAATTAGACCAGACCCAATACACTGAAAAGGGAGAAGGGGCGGAAAAAACATGACCGGTCCTAACAAAAACTAGACCTAATGAGGAAGGAGGTTCAGAAAATGGATCAAAAGTTGACAGCAGGGAAAAGGAGGACAAAACAAGACAACCAAAACAAATCCCAAATATTGAAAAGAGAGAAGGGGCCGAAAATACACCGCAAGCTCAGTCTAGGATTACAACCGAGGATAAGAGAGACACCAAACCAGAGAATGGACGGCAAACAGTTTGGAGGGAAAAGGGTGCAAAAAAACTAGAACAATCGGAAAGAAGGGAAATAACACCAGGCAACAAGGCGAACAAGATAACAGATAATAAAGAACATAGTAGCCAAAATTCAATCAAGATCACAATAAATAGAAAAGGAAGATCATGCAAGTTGCCATTTATCGACAAGCACAGCGAGCCAAAAGGGCCTGCAATACAAATAGAAGCTGGAAAATTGGAGCAAGGGTTAAAAAGTAAAAAAGTCCGAAACTTTGCAGGAACAGTTCAGCAGAGAACAAAGAAGTCAAGAAAGACGGATTGATAAGGAAATTGCGTATGCCAAAAATATACAGGCAGGAATAGAGGAAAGTTTGGGAAGTGTCGTCAGCTCTGAAAATAACCAGAGGGAGAACACCTCCAAGTTGACATTTGTACCAGAATATTGTACAAAAGGAAGGCAAGACACACTAAACAGAGGGAATATTTTAAGGTCGTTCAAAGCAATTCCTGAACTAAACTTAATACCTTCGCAAGATCTTTTAGCCGTGGAATTTAAGAATTCCCCAGAAAACGAAGACATTGAAGAGACCTTGACTACCTGGTCCTCAAAGGATCTGGTGGACAGGATATATGTTACCAGAACAACTTTCGAACTCTGGGGAATCATACTGCGGCCGCACAAACATCCAAGGTATCCTTACCCCCTCTTAATAAACCAGAGGACTCAAAAATCTGCGAAAAAGGAAAAAACATGCTTACACGGCGCACGATCCACCACGCCTCCGGGGCCAACAAATTTAAAAGAAACCGGGAGGCAGCTAAATTACCACACAGCCGACGGCACGGACTGGTCTTGGGTGCCAAAAGCATTAAGCAACACGCGTACCTAATGAACAGTTAAGTCCCCAACGACTGACGAAAGGTGCGGGCAGATTGTTCAGGCTAAAGAGCAGGGCCGAGAGTTGAAGGATGAAAGTCAGAACACGATAAAGATCTGTTCATGAAACGTCCACTGATTTAAAAACATGGGTCATGACCATGAAACTCTGTCCTTCCTCGAACAACAAGATATAATACTCCTTCAAGAAACGTGGATAATGAAACCCACTGCAATATCTGGTTACATTGAACATCACATCCTAGCAGAAAAATTTGCAAGATTTGGTCACCCGAGGGGAGGCTTATCAACATACATAACACAAAAACACGGTTGGCAAACTGGCTCCAAGTTACAAAAGTTACTGGAAAGCGAAACTCAAATAAAATGGACTGGCAACTAATTTTAGTCAACGTATATGATCACCCGAAAAAAAAAATCAGAAGGAAAAATTTACAATACTAATTAATCTGATAATTGCATTGCAAAAGTCGCACGAATTCTGCCCTCTGATCATTTCAGGAGATTTTAATTATAACCTACTAAAACAAAATAAAATAAGGAGGCAGGAGGATTGGGGACATCAAATCATAACGCGAGGGTTAGAAAGATACGGCCTGTCAATCCTGAATGGTGACACCGCAGGGGATAGACCCTCAGCCATAACGCACTCCAACGGAAAAAGTCGATCTACAATAGATTTCACCATCATCAGCCTTAACCTAGTCCCAAGAATAGACTCATTTCAAATCCTCACACGTATAGAAAGTGACCATCACCCGCAAATTACAAAGCTCAATATTAAGCTAGCCCGGGGGGCGCAAAAAATAAACACGCTGGGACAACATGTGGAAAAGTTTAACTTGAGGAAACTAAAATGGCAAGGTACAAATATGGCGAACATAATGGATACCCTCAAAGAACATATGACTCACATAGGGCCGCAGATAGAAGAAAATCGAATAACAACTTGGGAAAATCTATGCCTCTTCCTTACCCGAAGTTTTCTGGCCACTAACAGAAACACAAAAAGAATAGCCACCAGACAGGATCCATGGTTTAACCTCTCTTTAAGAGATGAAGACAGAAAGATGGCAAAAGAGGCACGAATTTAAGCCATGGCAGCCAAAACGGGTAAGAAAAGAGACCAGAATAAATTAAAGGAGCTACAGAAGAATTATAAGAAAATGCTGAGGGAAGCTAAGACAGAATATAAAGAAAAAATCTGGACACAGCTACTGTGGGAAAGCACTTTGCCAAACAGCAGGGAATTCTGGGGCATTATAAATAACATGACCAAGGGTGGAAAATTACAACAAGAAGCGGGAATTGGTGAAAAAACCTGGATGGAACACGTACATAATAAGTACAGCAGTGCGAGGAATGATAAGCACGCAATGGCAAAACCACCAAAGGACCTAAAACCGGTAGTAGTAGAATATACCGGTCAAGCAGAAAGTTACAACGACCAATATTTCCTAATTGATGATAAACAATTGAGAGGAATAATAAGAGGCTTGAAGACGGAGTGGGTGGCAGGCCCGAATGGATTGCCCAACGCACTATTCAAACACGCGCCAGACTTTTGGGCTGATTACCTCGCGCCATTATTTAATCTGATCTACAGTGAGAACAACATCCCCAAATCCTGGAAAGGGAATATCATTCACCCAATATTCAAACAGGGAGACCATAATAAACCAGAAAACTACAGACTGATATCATTGATTGATGTTAAGGCCAAACTATACGGATCATGCCTATTACTTCACCTTCAAGAGTGGATGGACGAGACAAGCATAATTCCAAAGTTTCAAACTGGTTTTAGACAAGGGATGGGTACCTTGACAAATCTGGCCACGCTAGCACTCCTAACCGAAAAGGCAAGAAAAATGAAAACTCGGTTATTTGCATGTTTTGTCGATTTGGAAGCCGCATTCGACAAAGTAAGCAGAAAATGTCTCTGGGAAAAATTAAGGGCATGGGGGCTGCCGAGCAAATTACTGTATGCAATAATAGCCCTGTACAGCGAAACCTGGGCTAGAGTGAAACTAGGCGATGGACTTAACACTACCAGCAGTATCTGCACAGAGCAAGGGCTAAAACAAGGCTGTGTCCTTGCCCGAGTCTATTTAATTTATTTATGGCAGATATTAGTAAACCTATGCAATCAGCTAACTGCCATCCGCCAAACCTAGTCAAGGAGCCAATACCCTTCCTACAGTATGCAGACGATATCGTGGTACTGAGCCAAAGCCCTATTGGGCTACAAAGAGCGATTAACAACTTAGTCATTTATCTGGACAGAAACAGCTTGGAAATAAATAAAGACAAAACCAAGGTTGTACGTCTTGTTGAACCAAAAAAAACAAGTTCAAATGGTACATAAAAGGGTCTCCAATAGAAGAACAAGTGGCCTACAAATATCCTGGTTTAAAACTAGGGCGAGGCTCAACACACAAAGAACATAAAATGGACTTAAAGGAAAAGCACAATCGTTAATCTTTGCGTATAGACTCTTGAATAAAAAAATGGGCTGTCCGAGTTATGCACATCTTCTAATAGTGATGGCAGCACAAATTGTGCCGACATTGTCGTATGCCCTAGTAGTTTGGTGCGGCAAAGAGGCGGAACTGCTAAACGATCTCCAGACAAAGACAAAGGTCCATAAAGCTGTTTTTAACTTACCAAAGTCCGCCGCTCCAGCTCAGGTCCGGCTGGAGTTCGGCCTTCAGAATCAGAAACTTCGGAGCATGAGCGGCTTTGTGAAACTATGCCACAAATTCCGCTCATCTGAGCCGGGGTCATTGAACAACACTTGCTGGGAAGAAATCAAAATCCAGATGGACCGAGACATTACACATTCATGGGGAGCATACCTGAGAAAATCATTAGCGGAACTTGATATAAAAACAACATGGGAGAGCCAGTTAGAGCGGGTAGCTTTTGGTAAATAAAACCTCAAAGATGAAGTCTTTCCTGGAAGACAAAATAACAACCCCGAAACGCAGACATGGGTGGACCATGATTAACTCTTACATATCAACAAAACCTCAGGCATACTTATTAACACATTTCAGAACTGAGCTAAAAAAAGAGTTTCATAAAATACCGCTTGGACATGCACGATTCAAAAGATCTACAACCGTCCTGGCAAAGCAATCATCAAGCTGCACACTGTCGACTATGCGGCTTCTGTAACGAAACACTAATACCCCTGCTATGCGCTTGCCCAGCAGTTAAGGATATAAG
The DNA here is from genome assembly GCF_964204655.1 of Triturus cristatus. Classification (NCBI taxonomy): domain Eukaryota; kingdom Metazoa; phylum Chordata; class Amphibia; order Caudata; family Salamandridae; genus Triturus; species Triturus cristatus. The sequence goes on along the minus strand of NC_140582.1, from coordinate 1,089,333,416 downwards.
GAGGAGGTTTTTAAAATCAATTTTTAACGAATTGAATATTCGCACTTGCAGGCAAGCAGTGATACGTTGGCTGGAAGGATCCTCAATTATTCTGGCATTCCAGGGTGTTAAATACCTAGCAAAAGTAAGGAAACTTTTAGGGCAAGCTGATTTAGAGGCCATGAATAAACCATGATCAAGGACGGCAGGGGCGTCGCGTAAACGGCTTACTAGCCCAAACAGCAAGTAAAAAAATCAATAAACAAATACAATAAAAAGATACACTAGATAGAATGACGGGAACAAACATAGAAAAATGGTCACGTTTGGAATTTAAAATGGACACTATATCTTGAACAGGATCTAGCTGAAAGCAATTCTGGACTTTCTCAGACACTTGCGCAACTCTGAAAGTTTTTAATAGAATCCGCACAGATCGTTTTAAATTGTTAGATAACATTTTATGTGGATTATGTTATTCAGATTTTTAAATCTTGGTAACTATGACACTAAAAAGTAGTATTTAATGGAAGATTAAGTTTAATATATATATATATATATATATATATATATATATATATTTTTTTTTTTTTTAATTTACAGTGTAACGATTTTAAGTAATCATATACAATAAACTATTTGACTTGAGTCTCTGCAGGGAGCCTCAACATCCTGTGATCCTGGACAAATCACTTAATCTCCCGGTGCCTAACAAAATTAATGTATCCATCTGAACGCAACTGGTGCTCATGTAAGGCACTCTGATACTTGCGGGTCTAGTTTGCGCTACATAAAACCGCAACAAACAAAAAAATCCTGCACGCGAAGGGCGTCCAGGATTCGGATGGAACCTGGAGCACTACATGGCCTTGTCAGGGCTACCGAGTTCTATATAAACGATACATATGTAGTAGGCGCTTACTTGAAAATGGAGAGAATGCTTCGGGCCTCCCATAGGGAAGGAATGCGGTACATAAATTACAAGGCAATACGATACAGTAAAATCTCGCCTCCATACCCAGGGCCATTGGAATTATGCCGCCGATGAAGGCCAAATTAAGTGGCAGGATGGACCAAATGACGTGACTTAATGCTGCACATTTTGAGATAATATTTGTTAATCATTTTGTCACTTATTAACATGTCAATACTGTCCGGACAAATATTTCACCTAATTAGTAACAGTTGAACACTCAAATACAGTAATAAACAACTGAAAGACCAACCGTCAAACTTTGCACAGGGCAGTCAACTGCGCGGCAGCCCAGGTCGCCGCGATTTTAGTAACTTTTAATGCGTCTGAGCAGCAGTTTTTCTTGTTAAAATCTGCAGCTTATGCAGAAAATAATAGCTTGTGTGGGAAATGAGGCCAATCCATAATTATGCGGAAAGCGCCGCCACAGCAGAACTGCCTGATTCCAGTGGCCACGTTCATGCCCTTCGCAATTGTACCGCACTGTCCTGTGCTATTGTAAATACCCACGACCTCTCCCTTTTGCCCCTGTACGGCGGAGGTGTATCCGTGCGTTTTGTAAAACACTCCTCTTCTCCACGGCGCTAAGCTCGCACTGTACAAATATCACAACATTAAAATATATGTGTAGATGGGATTTGCATGCAGGTGATTGCACGACACAGTTCAAGCCGAAGTTAAATCATTCAATATTAGCATAGTGATTAACTAGTTAACGTGCACAAATAGCCATGTAGTAGATTTGGAATCCGTAATTGTGGTCCGATTCCCACAGTTATTCTCCCCCCCCCCCCCCTCCCGCCCCCCCCCTCCCCACACACACACACACACACACACACACACACATTTCACCAGGAGGTCTTGGATGCTTTCAGCAGCCGGGGTCCGTAACTGACTTATTTTCGAGGCCATGTTTTTCCTGCAAATCTCTGAATCTGGATGGGGTGGTTACTCACTTCACCGGTCCCCTCTGAGGTTCGGAGAATCCCGTAATGGGGTCTGAAGATGGAAACGATAAAATGTGTAGTAGTTTCCCGAAAGAATGGTTAGATTGGACCTTTAGTTGTGAAGATGAAGAGTTCTATAGTTTGGTTGCAGCAAAAGCACAAGATTATTCCAGAGTTTTGACAGTTTTTAAGCTTTCTTCCGGTCTGTTGCTTTTACACGAGATATCATACATTTAAAGTAACTTTTAAACAGTGGTTTAGTTTCATGAAAATCGTAGAAGACCAGTTCCCCTGACCTAGACTCCCAGCAGCATCAAAAGTATCACCACGTGGCATTTGCCAACCAAGTTGGGTAACTTCAGTATCTGCTCCCTCGGGGCAGCACCTGCCCCATGTGTTGCAACTGGCTGTTCGAGCAGCACGCAGGCCCAGCACAGAAAGCATGCCACCATTCCAATGAAACCAGCCAAAACTCGGCTGCCCGGGGCGGACCGCCCCCCTTGCTACGCCACTGCTGCTACACGGCCACCCCAAGAAAACTCATTGTTCTAGCCAATAAGATCTTTTTAGCATGTCTCTTTGTTTTTAGAGAAATGTCAATGTTCGGTCATTTTGTTAGTAGGATGCTCACATCAGCACATAAAAGCAGTTGCATCTTCTTACACATTGGACTGTTAACCCTTAATAGGCTCAAGGAAAAAAAAAATCCGAAATGTGAATTTCTTCACAAGGCTGCCAAGCGCTGGATGACATATCATGCCATCAGCCACACATAGAATGTCCGTCAATAGCCAGTTGTCTCTGAGGTTTCTAATTTTAATTTCAACACTGTCAATGTGTCATCATGGAGTCAGAAATCCATACATTAAAAGTGATATTGGCAGGATTGTCCGAATGTCTCACATATGACACGGGACCACTTGTCAGACCTGTTTTAAACAGTTTGAAGTGGTCTAATCAGTTTCGAAAGCTTCTCATTTCACTCTCAAAATCAAAAGTGTGGCGTGCCCAAGGTTCACTCTTTTGTTCTCCTGTGCGTCCGTGCATTGAGGATGCCAATCGTTTTGGAGTTTTTTAGCCTGAAAGATTCTACCAAGTGGTGAGTGAGCTGGGCTGTCAGAAATGTTTGCACGGCCTGGGGGTACTTTATTTTTAAGTTTGTAACAATAGCATCTTGCAGACAACAGAGAACAAGTATTTACAATGCAATAGGTCTCGCAATTGCGAGATTTTGAGCTATTGGCTCCACAACATCAGCAACAGCTGTGCTGATACCTGGAAGAGACAGAAATGCAAGTGAGGCGCCAAAACAGATGCTTCGTATCCGTTATCCATTTACACTCTGACCACACAACAGCAGTACAAATGAGCACTACCAAGATGTCTGAACTAGCCTCCCTAATGGTGTAACTGGGACATCTCAGCAGATCTGACAAGTGCAAGGGCGCCCTGGCACTTGATATCAGCAGTGCCTAAAAAATCCCCACCGGGCAGCATATACTAAAGCAAGTGCACAGTCACACTGTAAAATGTTGCAGTGCATTTTAGCACCATCAATGGAACAACTCAGGAATTGCAGTAGTGCCCTAAAACAAAACCGCATTGACTACAAAAACTGCAGCTTTGTAACATCCTGTCCAATAAGTTATTGAACTGGAGGTTGTATCTCAGTCGGTGGAGTTAGCAGAGTGGAGAGGATGAGGTGGGACTTAAGCTGCTTCCATCAGTCGTATGAAACACCACAACAATACCTGCACAGTTGCTTAAACCTGCATGCATACAGAGAACACTGTGAAGTCCACTATTATCGCAACTTAATATGTACTTACTTTGACTTGTACTTATGTTGGTTGTCTGTTTACGTATTTATATACTATTGAGCGACCTCCTCTGATGTGACTGTAAAACGTACCTTTTTGTCTCGAATTTTTGTCCTGAATTTGGACCCTTTGTCCTGAATTTTTACACTCCTCGTCCTGAATTTGTACTCATGCCAGTTGGTCAGTCACCCTAGTTCAAAGGTGTCCTAAGTGTCTGAATGGAATGTGGACTAAACGATATTCACAGGCAGCTCGACGCTGGCAGCAGTGACACAAAATATTTGAATCATTCTTATGTTAACAAGTCACTTCATAATTTCAAATTGCAATGTGACTAGTTCACATAGAACGTATTCAAATATTTTGTGTCGCTGCTGTCGGCCAGCCCGCTTCCAATGCTTACAGGACCCCCTGTATGTTGGATAGTACTGGTTGGAGGGGGGGGGGGGGGGGGGGGGCGGGGCTGCTCCTGCCCCATCCACGCCAGCTGGAGACCCCCACATCCGTGAACTACAACTTAGCCGCCCCGCCCGTGCCCGATGAGTCAGCAGCTACACGTTTGTGTCAGAGAGGGCACGGGTGGGGCCGCAGAGGGAGCACAGTTTTGTTTTGTATTGAATGTAAAGCAGTGTATCCTACTGTGCCTGCCCACGTTACCATACAACGAGTACCCTGTAGAACCAATTGCTTTTCAGGCAGAGCAGAAGTGCATAGATTAAGCGCTGCACTTCAGTCTTGTTTTTCTGATCACCACATGACCCCCAAAGCATGTCGGTGCTCAGTATGCGTGACTAATGCAACACCAGCATACAAATGTTAGTTTAACCCATGATGCGTGGTACTTGGCAGAAATATATATACATTGCCGAAACGTCTAGCTACGGGACTGCAATAAAGTAATTTAATATACTTTCTCGAGTGTGCTCCACACTGTCATGCAGTGTTCGGAATATATATATATAGTGACTGTATAATATCGTATAGGAAATCAACATCTCGGAGGGCTATTTACAAAATGTATCTTTTAAGTATGCAATTTCAAAGAACCCTCTGCCATTTTTCATGGCTAAAACTTCACATTTGCTACTTCTGCTACTTTGTTTTTTATTTAACCGTAATGAGGATACATGACTGTAGCTGATCACTCCAGGCACATGTGAACAGTAAGTTAATTACAGCTTTCTAAACCACCTGATAGGGTGCTAGTTGTCCTTATTTTGTATGTTTTTAACAGTTATTTTCTAAAGCCTGACTATCTGATTATGGTGCGTACTGTAGTTGCTTATACTCACCGATTTGATTTTAAGGGAAGAGTTGGAGAGGATGAGGGGTGTCATTGATCATGCCAAGAAAACACCAGTTGCTGGAGCAAAACCTCACATAATATCAGCAGAAGAGAATCTTCATCACATGATTTTTGATCTCGACAACGTTGTCAAAAAGGTAATATTTGGTTACTGAAAGTATATTTTTTTCGTTGTTTCAAAGATGCAAAGCATATTGTTAACGTCATTCCAGTTATGTGAAACTAACTTAAAAATAGCCGATAAAGCACTCAAAATAGTTGTGTGTTGATCTCAGCTTGAAACCTGTGTAAAGTCATCATTGTGTTTTACTCAGTAGACCCACCTTACTTGCTGGTAAATATTAGCCTACAGCGGTGCACTGATAACTGAGCATAGAGCAAGCCACTTGTTTGAAGACTTTTCGGGTAAGCTGTTTTTGTATCTCCTTCAAGGCAGAAGGAAAATGCGAGCAAATACAATCTAGAGGATTCTTGTTTGATCAACATAATCTGCAGTTGTCTAATTGGTTGACGGGTGTATCCAGCAGCCAGCGGTGTTGCAGACTGGTGTTGAATAGCAGGAGGAGTGCATATAGGCTCTGCCTGTGTGGGGCTGTGCCCTACCAAGTCTTGCATTGGTTGCTGGAACAGACACCATTGTTTTGCAGTAGAGACCCCACACCCTTCCGGTTAGGTCTGAGCCCCCAACCAGGAGCAGTGCCCAGAACCAATAGGATCTAAGAGCTAGCCTACCAGACATTAGGCCTTTTTGAAGTTGGCAGATTACCCTTTAATCTCTGTATCATTCAGCCCAACTCTAGCGAGGTGAACCAGTACACAAAGATCAGAGTATTTTGCACAGCCAGCTTACTCTAAGGTCTGCCAAGTGGGTGGGATACAGCACCGAATGGTCTTGTTTTGGAAGTGCAGCACTCTTCTTTTACTTTTTTTAATTTTTTTTGCAGACATTGGCCTACAGCTATTGACACACACTGTGTGTTTTCCTCACCCAGGTCAGTTATTTAGATGGCTCCAAGATAAGCGTAGTGGAAACACCTGCTCGCATAAGTAGTGCCAGTAGGACAGAAAAAGATGCAGTATGAATGTCCTTTACCCCAAATCCATGTATTTGTAACCAGAATTCTAAAATGTCCCACTTTTTCTTTATTAGCAATGGCAGATACGCAAGTGTTCTTCCAAAAGAATGGCACTTATTTCAGGTTATTATTTTCTCATGCAGGTCATCCATAGTGGGGGTGGGGTTCCTGGGCTATCAATCAGAATGGAGATACAAGGATTGCTTGTATAATTTAAGTGATATGTTGCTTTACTGTACACTACCCAAGCATACTTGAAATCAGGGTTCATTATTTGCAATGTATCACCGACCAAACCCATGTAGTAAAAGTTCCAACCAGAGAAAGGAGGGGATATAGTGCACTAACTATAAATAAGATATGCTTCTTTCTTGATCAGTGTGTGTTAGAAATGGGGGTCTCTAATTTGTAGAGGTAGGTACCTTTGTCCAAATAGGGACCCTTGCTTCTAGTCAGGTCAAGGGGGATACACACTTTAGATAACCCCTGCTCACCCCCTGGGTAGCTTGCACAAGCAGACAGGCCATTCCAAAGGCAATGTGTAAAGTATTTGTACTCCTAACACACAGTAATACAGTGATAACACCACAAATGGACACCATATCAGTTTAGAAAAAGAAAGTATCTTTATCTAATCTCAACAAGACCAAAACAACAAAAAATCCAACATACATGTATTAAGAATATGACTTTAAAAAGGTTTCAAACAACTTGGCCCATAGAAGACTATGGATGCGTGATTGCAGTGGCATCGAGCTGTGCTGTGTCGGTTTCTTCAGTCACGATCCCTCGATGTGTCGCTTTTTGCAGCGGTGATAGGCGAAGCGTCGGTTTGGCAATGGCGCGGCGATGTGTGGGAAATATTTTTTTCGCACCACGGTGCATCGTCGGTTACCCAGCAGTAACAAGAGCGATGCATCAATTTTCTCAGTCGCGTTGCTTTTCTAGCTCCCAACAGCAGGAAAAACCGCCAGAAGCCCAACACTGTCACATGCACCTCTTGGCAGGTCAGAACTCCCAGCAAGGAAGTTCAGGGGAGCTGGGGGTGAAGTATTTGTGTTCCTGAGACTTCAGAACAGGAGGCAAGATCTACTCAAGCCTTTGGAGATCTTCCTCCTACAGGGGGACACAGCACACAGCAAAGTCCTTGTCCTTTACTTGGCAGAAACAGCTATTGCAGGTCAACCCCAGACAGCACACAGGAAAGGGACAGTACTCCTCCTCCAGTTTCTCCAGCTCTTCTCCTTGGCAAAGGTTCATCTTGAATTCCAGAAGTGATAAAGTTCAGGGGTCTGGGCCCCACTTTTATAGCACAAATTCCTTTTTTCTCTGGTGGCAGAGAAGCTCTTTGCCAAGCCAGAACCAGTTCTGTCCTCTCTGGTGCAGCTGCCCGGCAGGAGGTGGAGACCGCATTGTCCCATCCAGGCCAGGCCCATTCAGGTGTGAAAAATCTCCTCCCCCTACTCTAAATGCAGCCCAGGTCTATTCAGCCCAGCCCTGACGCATCCAGGAAAGGCAGGACACACATCCCCAGCCCCTGTCATTCAAAAGCCAGACAGTCAATCCACAAATCAGCAGAAGCACGCAGGATGGCTAAGCAAGAAAATACCCACTTTCTAAAAATGTTTTTTTCAAACACACAATATAAAAACCAGGCCCACTAGTAGCATTTGATTTACAGGCCCTGCCACACTTTAGTGCACTTTACTAGGAACTTACCAGTAAATCAAATATGCCACTCAGGGAGAACCAATTTTCACAACAATTTACACAGAGCGCATATGCGCCTTAGCACTGATTAGCAGTGGTAAAGTGCCCAGAGTCCTATAGCCAACAACAGGCCAGGAAAAAATGGGAGGAAGAAACAAAAAGTTTGGGGATAACCCTTCAAAAAGGGCGAAATCCAGAAGTGTGTAAGAAAGCTTAGGTCATCTTAAGCCCATCCGGATCGAGGAAGGGTTCACCCCATCTGTTGAAAATCAGTTGCAGTTCTTGGTGGTCCTGGCTGAACATGCTGAGGGCATTCCATACTACATTCTGTAGATTTGGATAATGCTTTGTCAGTTTGATGATGTGTAGAAGAACCCAGTGGCAATGTTTTGCGCTTCTTTTGGCAGTGCTTGAGACTTTGTCCACCCATTCTGGAGGGTGGTCACATTGTCCATTCTGATAAGGACAGTTTGAGTATGTCGATGTGGTATAGAATGTCTCCCCAATCTGAGGGGTGCATCTGTGGTGACACAACATTGAGTGTGTGATCTACTGAAAAGTGAAGATTGACAATACTGTATGATTTGTGCCTACTGGTTGGATACAAAAATAAAATAATAAAAAAAATTTAAAAAAACATTGAGTGTCTGATAAATAAGGAATTGGTTCGCAAAGCTGTTACACTGGCTCAACCAGCAGAAGAGATCCTGGTTGATCTTGGCAGTCAGCATGAACAGGTTCTCCCAGTAACCGGTCTCCACTGAAGGGCCAGCTGTTCTTTGGGTGAATTGACCAGGAGTCACAGGAACATCCTGTTTTTTGGGTAGACTGGTACATAAAAAATAGGCAGCCTTTAAGTGTAGAAATGCTGGAAAATCATTCCTGTTGATGGATTGCAGGAACACTAGCAGTGAGTGCATCCTGAAACACTGAGCCTTGATAATCTTGATGAGTGCTGTTAAATCTAGAATCAGGTGCCATTCTCATACTTTCTTTCATACGAGGAAGACCCTTAAGTAGATTCCCTGATTGCGCTGGAACTTGGGCAGTAGCTCAATAGCCATTTTTTGACATTTTGTGCTCACTTCCTGTAAGCCTTAGGAAATAGATAGTGCTCCCTTCTCTAAGGTGTTGGGAGCAGTCTAGAAATCATACGAACATGTTACCATGCTGGATGATATCCAAGACCCCAGGGCCAAGTAAGTTATAAGCTACCATGGTAGGAAAAATTCCCATAATTTCCTCGCTACCGGCATGGATATTGAGGGAGGCGGGTGGCCCCATAAGTCAGGAATGTCACCATGGTTTTTGGACTTGCTGGAACAGAAGGAGCAGGAGCCTCTTCACTGACATCACGGACATTCTTCTGATTATTGTCCTATACTATATTGATAAGTAGTGGATGATGATTGCTGATATTCAATGGTCGAACATTACCAGAGGAGAAATGACCACGTTGCCCTTATGAGTTCCATCAATTAGATTGAAAGCCCTGCCTGAATGGTGTAAAGTGAACAAGCTGTTTGTGTATCCACCTATATAGATTCCCAAAATGCTGCTGGACATCAAAAAGCATGTTAAGCACTTTAGATTTGAAGTCAGTATGGAAGGATGCTCTTCTGAAAGAAACCATATCAGACTGCTCCTGTTGTTATTTGCCTGAATTTGTAGTTGGAGGCAGGCAATGAAGCATCAAAAAAAGCACTCTCTCTTAAAGCAAAGCTCTGTCCTTTTCCATGCAATCGGAAGATAATTTCTCCAACAAGGAAGAAATGTTATGCCATAACGGTCGTAAATCGGTAGAATGGCACTGGTGTTTCAAATAATTACAGGGATCGATGCGAAGGCTCCTACCACTTTGGGCATGTTAAAGAAATTAGATTATTTGGGGTGGGTGACTACCAATCTCAAGGAACAATAAAACCCTAGTCAGGCTGAGCCCTCAAAGTCACTAAATTAACCTGTGCTCAACATTCCTGTAGTTCTGGCACAGGGCAGACCGGATTAATTTAGGGCAATCTTTAAGTTAGTTTTGCAGTGCCAAAACAGCAATAAAGTCAAAATGCAATGCAATGCAATAAAAACCCCAAACCAAATTAGAAAAATAGATTAACGTTTAATAAACTAAATGGCAACAAAATGACAAAAATCCAATGAAAAACTGGAAAGATGAAGTCTTTTAGAGAATCAAGTAGAAATCGCACCAAAAACCACAATTTGCTAGTGATAGTCAAGGGTCACTGTAGACTGGGACCTGTGTGCAATTGGAGGCTGACAGCGATGGAGCGTGGGTGGGTCAGATACTCCATCCAGGTTCATCCTGGTCAAAGATTTGACCTTCTGACTTAGGGCCTGGTTTAGATCTCGGCGGGCGGGTAACTCCGTTACAACAGTGACTGATATCCCGTCCGTCAAAATATAAATCCCATGATATCCTATGGGATTTATATTTCGGCAAATGGCATATCCATCACTGTTGTGACAGAGTAACCTGTTTGCCGATACCTAAATCAATCCCATATTCTTTTAGGTTGCAGTCCACCACAGTAGTACGCATTTAAAGTCCCCCAGGATCTCAGGGGAGGCACTTAAAGACTCACATGATGTCAGGCAGAGGCCACCAGCAGGATCCAGCCCAGGTTCAGTTGCCACTGGTCACCTGAGCAGCTGCGGTAGAGGCCTCTTGTTGCATATTTTATCCCTGTAACCACACAAGATGTCAGTCTTATGTCCATTGGGTACAAGCAGGAGCAGGTCCGGTCCCTCAGTGCATGATTAAGGTCACATACTGCAGATCTAGTCCTTTCTGATGTTTTGCAGGTCCAGGAAGTGTCCTCAAGTTGCCTGGGCACCTGGAGCTGCCACATTTTCGCCTGGCACCAGCTACCAGGCACTAGTGTGTGGGAATGCGCCTGAACACATCCTAACCAATGGGGTAAAAGACCCTGGGGCCAACCCTACCTACTGGTCATTTTCAAGATGGCTGAGGTATTCAGCCACAGTACACATGGGCTCTGAGGGCTGAGGATTTTGTGAAAATATATGGTAATCCTAGTGTCTTCCGACATTTAAAACTAAAATCCAGTTTGAGGCAGCCACTGTACCCACAATAAACCCAGAGAAAGATGTCTGGTTGGACAAATTTGGAGTTCTTCAGCAACCAGACAGTAGATACACAATATTTGTCTTGTTATCCTGTTCTCTCCCCTTTCAATGGTGCCCCAAACGTTTTATGTAAACCCAACAGACCTCTCAAGCGGAATTTTAAACTTGAGCAGGATTTGACACTCTATTGTCAAAAAGGATGTCAGTCGCCCCCACCTTGATTATTCTTTGGAGTTCAGAGGAGTCATTTCTTCCCATTCAGACCTCCTTACTATTTGCTCCTGGGAGGCATTTCACACCTACTCACATCTGTTCAAGGCTAACTGTAATTCCTGGCAGGGAGAAGCTGGGTAGCCAATGCAAATTAGCCCCCGGGTGCTTCAAGCAGGTAAAAGATAATGTGTTACTTTTCATTTGATATTTAATAAGAATGTTTCACCATTGAATTTAATTTTTAGTAACTGTTAAAAAAAAAAGTTGTTTGAATATTTTTCTAGCTGCTTCCATTTCTGAGATACAGTATTAGTACTATCTGTACTCTGGTTTTCTACTTAAGACAGCTAGACATGCCACAGTGAAAATAGCTTACGAGTGCTAGTCACTGTTATGGCATTAACATGAAATGTCTTACATGTCCTACTTGTAAATACCATGTGCCCAGCCATGTGAGCTACACTGCCCTATGTAGGGGTAAATTGTTAACATTTAAAAGGGAGCTTTTACCCATTCAGTTTTGTTTGAGCAGTCACGTTGCACTTTTTACACTACTGCAATTAGCCTACAATGGTTGGCCACTGTAGTGGATGGCACAATAGGTGCTATAGTTCACTAGTCGCAGTTACCTACCAAGCCCTGGGTATACTTTGTACTACATACTAGGGACTTATAAGCAAGTAATATATGCCAGTTTGGAGTATGCTTATGTTAGAAGGGAGAGCACAGGCGTTTTACTGCGCACAGCACGGATAAAGTTCACAGATTTCCAAAGCGAGCAAACTTTTATAGGGTCCAGTAAAGGGCAAAAAATCTAGAGTGACTATGCAAAAAAAATGGATTTACTACATCAAGGCATCAATTTGGCAGAATTTGGGTGTTGAAGTTTGCTCTTCAGAGTAGAGCAAAAGACACACAGTTGATGGACGGAATGCAGAACAAATCAAAAGTTCACCCCCAGTCAAGAGATCTGGGTTAAATCCATCATTCTTTTGCTCACCATGCCACCCCAGTTTCGACCTGGCCTTATGCAAATCAGTCTAGACCCTGTGCCTCAAGGGAACAGTCCAGCCCGAAATGCCATGCAAGGTCCTCCCTGTACTGGAAACAAGCATCCTAGGACCGGTTTCGGGGTTTCACCCCTCTTCAGCCAGGATAGCTTGATTCCAGTGGCACAGTGAGCCCAGGACCCACATCTGGGCATACCTGGCACACTTAGGGCGAGAAAGCAAAAGACACAATTGATGGACGGAATGCAGAACAAATCAAAACATTCACCCCCAGTCAAGAGATCTGGGTTAAATCCATCATTCTTTTGCTCACCATGCCACCCCAGTTTAGACCTGGCCATGTGCAAATCAGTCTTGACCCTGTGCCTCATGGGAACAGTCCAGCCCGAACTGCCAAACCAGGTCCTCCCTGGACTAGAAACAAGCATCCTAGGACCGGTTGTGGTGTGGGGGAAGATTTCGAGAAAACCTCAATGCAGGCCTCCTTTTTGAGCCAATGTCTCAAAGGAAGGTTGGGGGGCTTGCATGCAAGAACCATCCACTAGAGGCTTGTGGTTGGAAGAATGAATCCCTCCACATCAAAGTTTTGGCACTTCATGCCATCCAATTAGGATTACTGGCATTTCACCTACATCTAGTGAACCATTCTGATATAAATCACATCTGTCAACACAGCCTCAATGTATCAAATCGCCAAGCAAGAAGGTACAATATCACACACTGTCTCAGATGGCACTGCTACTATCTGACTGTGCCATGAACAGTGTAGATATCTTTGTGGAACATCTGCCAGTGATTCAGAACAAACCAGCAGACTGCCTCAGTCACTCTATGCTGGATTACAATGAATAGGAACTCCACGATCAACAACTCCAAGTCTGCAAGAAGTGGCGTTACTCCGCTCTAGACCTATGTGGAACACTGCAGAGAAAGAAACGCCATCATATACAAGCTTATTCTGGAAACCATATTCCAGAGGCAATGTTCTTTAAATGATGTAGCTGGATGTCTTTGTCTACACCTTTCTGCCATTTCCACTCTTTGCAAGGGTTCTTTGGAAGGCCAAAGCAGAGCCCTGTTCAATGATTTTGATATCCCCAGCATGGCCATGCCAGTTTTGGTACACAGACTTAGTTCAACGTCTGACTATCATGTTGAAGCTTCATCCATCACTTGTCGCTAGGATCAAAGGACATGTCCTGCATCATTCCTTGAAGTCACTGAAGCTAATAGCTTAGTACCTGATCACTTAGAATTTTGCTACTTGGACATCTTGGCTGACTGCACAGCAGTCGTAACGTGCAAAGGTATGCCTGCTTCAAATAAGCCCAACAACGGAGGCACTTTTACTAATGGTGCGCGAAAAGAAGTCTACATCTCATTACTATAAAGTTTCATAATGTATATTAATGCCTTCTTCACTCAGCTAAAGAAGCCTGAAATACTCCTCGGTTAGAGTCTATCTAGCAGCTATACCAGGATTTTAAACATCTGAGAAAGCTCCACCCTTGTTTACTCAAAGTATCATCAAGCAGTCCATGAAAGACCTTTTCAGAATTTTGTCCACCCCCATTCAACATTCTCCAAGGCCACGGCAGCTGAACATGGTGCTTAGTCAGCTAGTTCTGTCCCTTTTAAACCCACCCACGGGGTGGATACCAAGTATCTTGTGAAGGACAGCACTTCACTGGCATCGGCAAGGATAGTGCAGTAGCTTCTGGCCTTCATGATAAAGGAACCATTTATGGACTTAACAAACGATACGTTTAGTTTGTGCACCAAAGTGTCTTCAGTGTGCTGCCCAGAGTGTCCTCAGACTTTAATTTGAGTGAACCAGTCATTCTTCTGTTATATAGATTACACTTAGTCTCCATTTTAGTTTTCCTTTCTGACCTGATATCTTTTTAAGATGGTGGTTTGAACTTGTTTTTCACTAACACGAGTGAATGCCATGCACGCTTTTATTATAGTTCGACACTTTTATCCTGTGGTCTACGCTGTTTGTTTCAGGGACACTTACTCGAACGCAATGTCCTTGCTTTATTTTTGTGCCTGTAGGAGACAACTCTTTTCCCTAGACTAAGTAAAGATGTTCTTCTGCGTCTCTTGCAGAATGAGAAGTCCTGCGTTTTATTATGTACACTGCGTCCGTTTGAATTCAGTGAGAGGCACTTCACACCGGAGTTTTCAGGAATGCTGCTAGAGCTGTGAATGAGATGCAGCTCCACAGGCCCCGACAGAAGTAAATTCGTTGTGCAAGTAGAGATGTGTTCGGGCTTGCACAATAAGACTGAGTCCATTCGTAATGCATGGAGACCGGCTTCCTGAGACATTACACTAATTGGGTTAGATCATTCCAACTGTGACTGGCAGAAGGGTGCCCACACAGTGCTCTCATTAGTGTAGGGGTATTAGTGATATTAAGAATAACCAAATTGGTTGAATTATTTGTATTTTTCACCATACAAATAATGCTTATAACAGTGATGTCTCATTTGTCTAATAATCGCAGTTCATATTTTGCTTGCATGGATCCGTCCTTATCAATAAACATTTGAACATTTATTTTTGTCCCGTCTTTGTGAAACATGGGGCATGCAGAAGTGACAAACCTAAGGGTTAGATCTGTTTCAGTGAGTTCCTTGGGAATAAGGAGTGGTCATGTTCAAGGTTGCCGATAGCATCGATAACTCTGGAGGCATAGGAGTTTAGATGCACTACTGTGAGCTAGCTGGACCAACATTTAATAATGATGTCAGAAAACGTAGTCCCTGTATTACTGTGTTTTGTTAATCTAAAACACAGTCCTACTAAATTCGTAGGAACCGTATAACACTTCATTTGTTCTTCTCTAACCCTTCGATGCTTGATGTTAGGACACTACACACACTGGATGTAGGCAGGTGCATCAAGTTGTACATGGACAAAACCAAATATATCTGCTCAGCATTTTTATCTAGTTTGGCTATCCAGGCAGGTGTTTCCCTCAGTCTAGGTACTCAAATAAAAGCCTTCTTAGGTCTCGGCCTGGCGATAGCAGCGCATGCGATGCTCTCGCCATGCCGAGGGCTTCTTGGCATCAATACTGTTTCAGAAGCTTTC
Organism: Triturus cristatus; assembly: GCF_964204655.1. Lineage (NCBI taxonomy): Eukaryota > Metazoa > Chordata > Amphibia > Caudata > Salamandridae > Triturus > Triturus cristatus. The sequence continues at coordinate 1,089,318,175 of NC_140582.1, read as the reverse complement.
AGAATACCCACCCATCTTTTTCATTTGCTGGCATCATCCTCCATGCTAAACGCTGGAACTTGATTGAAAAGGAGGCTTCTTAGTCCCTCCTGGTTACCGGGATTGGATCTTTTACTCCGCGGCGTGACAGTGTCTTCAAATTACTCGGTGAGTACTTTCTTTTTCCATTCACACAATGGTGTAGCGTGGCGACAGCTTTTTATGTCTCGCTGAGGACCGCGCTTGTTTTTTTATTTTTTTTTATTGCACCCACGACATGCTCTCTCCTAAACTTGCAAACTTTTGTTTTGTTTAAGCAGCGCGGCAGCTCTTTATCTTGTGTTTTAAAGCGCTGTGGTTTTAAGGCACGCTTTATGTACTTTTGTCATGTTGGAGAATGGCGCTGTACATTTGCTGGCTCGCCGAAATCAGTTAAAACCAACTTAAGAAGTATGTACTGACCTCAATCAGAAGCTTGTTTCTCACTCCCGTATATATGGCAAGCACAAATAATCCTCCCGGATGACCATTTTCTTTGTCACTTCGACTTTAAATTTTATTTTCAAGCACACCGTTCCTGATGTGCAAGTTGGTTCCATTGACCATCACTTACTCATATTACTGTCACACATGTGATACGGAATCACGTCACTGGGAGTGACAGTCAGTCGCCTAATTCGGGAATTGTTCCGTGCTCCTCGGGTTTACGCTAAACTGCTGTCACGCACAATCTCGCTTTCTGGCCCCGGACGCTGACATCTTGTTGGGTTTTCCAGCCTATATTTAGACCACAAGGAGCGAGCGAGCGCCCGACAGCCCAGCAGCCTTCTCCCTCACCGCAGAGACCATTCCTGAATCTTGGATAGATACACACCATGACAGGAAGTCTTTCTCGAGCCCACTCTGGGCTAACTTCATCACACACACCAAACTCTTAAGGGTGCACTACACCATCCTTACAGGAAGGCCGCCCGGCCACCACTATTTCCCGGTTTTAATTTTAATGTCTACAGTTTTAAACAATATCATTTTCACAACATTCGTAAGCACTTCTCTAAAGAAACCACTCACACAAACCATACCATTTTCACGACCTTCGCATGCATTTTTATAAAGAAAGCACTCACGCAGACAGAACGCATTAGCAGTTACAATCTCTTGGACAACATTTGATTTTCAAGTTTAGTTTTGCACTCCCTTCCTTTCTTCTCCAGCTCGCAGCACTTTTTGTTTGTGTTCTTTGCGCCTGCGGGTTAGATTGCCATAAGTCACTGTACACCTGTACAATCACTTACTGTTAATTATAGGGTAAGCACCTTATTAGAATGTTTACTCTGTTTTGCTCCCATTCCTTCCGCAGACTACAAGATGCTTTGGTAAGTTCCGTAAGCCCTTACAGCAACACAGTTTTAATTGTTTTTCCCATGGCACTTTTTGTCAACCGACATACTCTGTAACAGAATGACGGTGACTCTAACCATACACAATATTAACTGACTAGGCACTAGGGCAATCCAAGTTCACTAAATCATATCTTGCGTATAAATACCCTCAGGAGCAGGGCTTTAAGTGGGATGAAAAAACTAGGGGGGCCTCTAAAAGGGGCGTGGCCAATGTAATTAAGGGCGTGGCTTAAAATACATCAGCCTAAACTAGCAATTACATCTGCTTACTTTACTTGTAAACAGAAGAACTTTCTCTAATTTCTGAGCCCGATTCACAAAGCCTTTTACTCAGTGATGCTGTATTCTGATGCTCATTGTCGTCTACCTGCAAAAACGACACCTACCTGGCAGGGCTGGGCATTCCTCAGACAGTGCCCCGGGCGAAATTACCTGGAGTCCAGCAGGGCAGTTCCAGTGCGAATTTTAGGTTCACCAACATAGGTTGAAAGTTTTGAATTATTAAGATCAAAATTTGTAGGAACGCACGTAAAAAAACAAGCATTAAAAATGCAATAGGCCTCGCCTTTCATTAAGTTAATGTTTTTTGCTTTGCTATACAATACCATTAGCAAATGGATTTAACTTAAAGGCGAGACCTATTGCATTTTCAATGCATGTTTAGCATTGAAGTCAGTTAAGGATGTCATTAGGTGACGTACATGAATTTCTGATATTAATCTGAAACAATAAGTGATAAATCACATAGGCAGGCATGTATGCTTATTAAATGCCACAAATTATATTAAACTTAAACAAAAATAAATTATGGGGATCAGTGATATTGTATAATACACTGACTGTGTTGTCCAATAAAGCTTCACACTGCTGCTCCTTTACATTTGAAAATGTACCGGATGCTCACCCTCTAGAGAAAACACATTAATGTCCATCTTGTATTAAGACAAAACTTGTGAAGGTAAGAAAGAATTGTCCATAGGAGTGATGGGCTCTTTGCCGACATTTTGATCCTACCCAGTGTAAATCCACGAGACCATCTTCAGGACCACTTTATTTAATGGAGATACATGAAAGACCCCACTCTTGGAGAGAGACAACTTCAGGAAAGGATTTTTTTTAATATCTTAGTGGTAGTCTTATAGGCAATGGAGACTGCAAGGTAATTCAAACAACACGCTCCACTAGCCTGAAAATAGTGAATTATGTAGACCGTGACCAATCGATGAATCAAGCAGACGATTTGGAGTGGGAGCGGTAACACTGCACTGCATCAGACTGCTCGAGCGGTGAGCTGGCGTTTAACAGACCCCAACGCTTTTCAGCTGTCTCCATTGTCAGTATGACTGCCATCTTGTCTTAATACAAGATGGACATTAATGTGTTTTCCATTGGTCAGGAAGGCAGGGGGAGAGATGTCTCCAAGTCTGAGAAGGAGATTTAGTATGGCTGCCTGCTTGATCCACTGCTCCTGCTCCAGCCCAAAATTCTTGTAGCCTAAGGAATGGTAATTTGAGGCCCGAGCGATTCTGGGAGGTATTCCCCCTTCCAGTTCCTGAGCCAGAAGTGCCCCTCGGCTGCCATCCATGTTTGGAACCCAGAAAAGTAACTTTGAGAGTAGCCAAAGAAATGTCAAAGGTGGATTATATGTTTATTTACAATGTTAGATGAGAGCCATTGTGAGAGTCTGGCTTAGTATATGGTGCTCACTTATGTAAGTGTAGCACCCTGCACTAATCTAGACAACCCTTATGGTGATTTTAGTGGTCTTAGACAACCTTAGAAAGCTCTCTAAGTGGTATGTGTGGAGAGCAGCCTTCAAGCTTAGTTCAGGAGGAGTGTAAAGCTGCTTGTTTTACCAGTACATAATCTTATGGTATAGGTTAAGTGAAAAAGAATCATGCAGTATAGTTGTAAAACTATGTATTTTATTACAAACACTCACTAATACATTTGTACTATATCCTACCTGGAGCTGGAAACACAATACACATAATACTTAATACATAGATCACTTAAGTAGCACAAGTACACAGTGGTCTCCAGGGGGAGACCATACTATATACTAAAATAGTGGAATGGGAACAATGACTCAAGTCAAGAATGGACCCAGAGGGCGTAGACATGTTGGGGACCCAAGAAACCGCCCAAGATAAGTTCCCAGGAACCCCATGTAGGCCGTGTGCAGAGCGTGAACACGACTACGTGATCAACACAAGTCAATGGGTAAGTTGCGGTTGCAGTTTTAAAGAAAAAGGACCCTTCCCAGTGGACCCTGAAGAAACCTTGTGGAAGATGGGAGGTTGGAGTCACCCCACCCTTGGATACCCCAGGAACCAGGATACCTATGTCAAGTGATGTCGTAAACCGCCGTAGACCACAATGGAGGGCTTCAAGAAAGATGCCGCTGGAGAAGAAGACTAAGGAGTCCGGTGGAACCCAAAGATGGATTTAAGATGAGAGGTACCTTCAAGCAGAGGGGACAGAGTCTATGCCACTTAGGAGTGACCAGGAGGCATGGAAGATGAATGTCCACCGAGGTCGGAGATGCAGGTGAGCTTGACGGTGCCCTTGAAGTTACAGCTGTGCAGACCAGGCGATGCTGTAGAAGACCAGGAGCTGTTCTCAATCTGTCCCACGTCGGATGTCGAGAGCAATGGGGTCAGTGTCCGGCAGGGGCTCCAACAAGCCTTGGCAGCGGCAAACCACGTAGTAGATGAAAATGGTGCAGTGTCGGGACCAGCAAGGTCCAAGTGACTCACCACGAGCAGTTAAGTCGGAGCAGGCCCTGAGCAAGCAGGGAAAGCCAAAGAAGACCCTAAAGAGGACCCACGGGCCGAAGGCACAGGACTCGCAAGAGGACCTCGAACAGCTCACCAATGAAGAAGGCCCACGGTGCGGAGGAAGCGGTGAGGGTGCAGATCTTGGCTGTGGGAGCTGCATGAGGTTGAAGCTTCTTGGAGCCCGAAGATCTCTGGAGGAAAGAGCCAACAAGACTTTGCAACGGCAAGCCGATGCAGTGCACAGGGGTGCTGTTCCAGCGGTTATGATGAGAGATACTGGCCTCCAACTCCGTATGAAGACAGTACAGGCCTCGTAGGTGTTGTAGAACCACCACCTGTGTTGCTGAGCCTTTCGGAGTCTGTGGGAGCCCAGGATCAGCAGACCGGTCAGTTGTGGTGCCTGCTGATGCAGGGGAGTGACTTCTTCACTCCAAGAGAGATTCCTTCAGGTGTCTTGGAAGTCCATAGGCCTGGTGAAGAACCTGTATGGAGAACGGGCAAAGACCAGCAGGACGACGAAACCAGGAGCAGCAGGAATTTTCCCCGGTGCAGTTTCGAGAGAAGTCCAGTGTGTCCACACAGTCGAAGTTGAAGTGGCATGTGATCTGAATCTTGTCCCACGACTAATCTAGGGACTCACCCACAGGTAAGCCCTTAAGGACCCTTAGGAATGGCTTGGGACGATTCAGGGGTCCCTCCCAGAGGAGGGCCTGGACAGTGGGGAGGATACTCCCATGTCCTTTGTCCAGTTTTGTGCCAGAGCAGGAGCCAACGGTTCCCTGAACTGGTTAGAACTGGTGTATGCAAGGAGGGTACCAAATGTCTCCGTGGTGCTGGCAAGCGCCTCCACCCTGTCCCAATACACTAAACCCTGTCTGGGAGGTGGTCACACCTCCCTGTGACAGGATATCTTTGTTCTGCCTTCCCCTGCTGGAGTTAGGCTCACCAGCAGGAAGGCAGAATCGGGTCTCTTCCCGGCAGCAGCCCTAGCTTGCTGTCTGGTTCTGGAAGACTGGTATCGGGAGCACTGAGGACCTCCCGAAGGAGCTTTACAGTGCATTGAATCATACCTCCCACGCCGTTTACGGTGTGGGGGTACGATTCCAACAAGTTTGATAGCAAACATGACTGGGTTCGATCCAGCCAGTTTAGAGGTGGTCAGCGCGTAATGACGCATGGCCCCTCTATATGTTTGACTGGCTGATGCACTTACAACCCGGGAGAATGGACTCCAAAGGTAATAGGGGTGCCTCGCTCATGCAGGGGCACCCTCAAACCTAGGACTCAGCACCCGCCATTCAGGATTGAACAGTCTGCCTTAGGGGTGACTTTTAAGTGTAGAGACTTCAGATGTAGGGAAACCTATATCTGTTGTAAGTGGCGCTAGCACCAGCTTACACAGGCTGCAATGGCAGGTCTGTAGTCACAATTTCAGTGGTCTCTTATGGGTGGCATAATACATGTTGCAGCCCATGTGAGACCCGTTGGTGTACTTATGCCCCGAGTACCTTAGTACCATATACTAGGGGCTAACAAGGGTACAGCAGTAGCCAATCTGGAGGGTACCTAGATACTCACCATGCCCAATTTAGGGAAGAAGCCCAGAGACAGGGGTCCTGATTAGCAGGATCCCAGTCAGACTAGTCAGAAAAACATGACACCAGCAAAAAGTGGGGTGACCATGAAAGCAGATCCTACTTTCCTACAGCCATACTGTCAGAAACATTCTGAAGGGCAATTAAACTGTGACAGACCTCCAATAAAGTCTGCTTAGTTGTGGTATATGGGTACCCTAGGTCTAGGCATCGAAAGCAAAAGAGGCAGCACACTGCTGCTTTTTCATGGATGATTTTGTCACTCAGGCACTGGGGAGGGAGTTTGGCTGTCCTCTTGAGCGAAATTGAGCTGTCCTTGAAGACTGGGTAATACATAATCTACCCTTAAGGCCCTCCTCAAATCTGTGTACACTGCTAAGGACCAATAAAGCATGCATCACTACTGTCCAAGGGAAACTCTGTCCTGGATTGATGAACTGCTAGCTCAGAATCCCTGCAGTGAGTTGCAGTTGGCATCCAGGTAGACTGGTGCAGAATGCTATATTGTCCCCGAGAATACACTGTCTGGATCCTCAGCAGGACAAAAGAGCGAGATCAAAAGGTGAATAGAAACTAGCATTGAATCGCAGCATGTGCATGACGTATCACTTGCATTAAACTAGTACGTCCAAGATTGCCTTTTGGAGAAGTGACTGCAGCTCTGTAAGCTTTCCCTAGTCCTAGAGATTAAAGTCGGCATGGGCCCCATACAACCTGCCCCTCTATGGCGAGGCAAGAGAAAGAGAGAGGCAGTTAGAAAGTACTAAACTCTTGACCCCTCCCTAGACCTCGCTATGTTTGGTGAGGATTAGAGCTGTACAGGTCGGCCACCTTCAAAGTTAAGGTTTTCAGTGCAGAAGAGGGATAAGGTAGTAAACTATCCGATGGCCCTGATGCACTTGTGCTTCGTGAGAAAGGTACCCTGTAGTCTTGCAACATTTTAACCAGATTTTGGCCAGATTGGTGCAGAAATTCTCTGAACCCAGGACGCCTGCAGCTTGAAGCTTCATTTTTTAAACCAGGCACTGGCGTGGTGAAAAAATGTTCTTGAGGACTGAGGCAACCAAGGTTTTGACTGGGAATATAATCTTTCTCTGTATATTAGTTCAGCACCCACTTGGCGCTTGGGTGAACAAACTCTTTCCTCCACCAGGTCCCCCCTGCATGTTTTCCTCTCATGTCCTCCTTACAGTTTTTGTGGTATTTCAAGTTAGTGATGTCAGTCGATCTGCACACCCTCTTTTCCAGATGAGTAACATTTTGCATTTTTGTCTGCTACACACTGCACGAGTCCGACCTTCCATCAGTGTCCATGCACACATGAGAGCTAAGTTGGCATTCTCCAGACATATTCAAGTTGGGCTTGAGGGGTGGCTACATTTCTGCTTGACAATTCATTGAACCATTAAGCATCCTCAAATTTATGCAACTTGTTTTAGAATAAAAAATATTTTGTGATTTATGTAACCTTTTTTAATTGATGGTGTGCTAACTCTTCCCACCTCTGTTTCCTAGGTTCAGGCTGCTCAATCTGAAGCTAAGATTGTAGCTCAGTATCACGAGCTAGTGGCTGCGGCTAGAGCAGAGTTTCAGCGGGAACTGGACAGTGTAACTCCAGATTTAGCATCCGGTTGGAAAGGAATGAGTAAGTCTGTAGTAGCACATACGTACTCCTGTGAACTTTAATTTTGCACAATTTCTTGCATCACATTTAAAAACAAACCGAACTTGGCTGTGTATCACCTTAAATATTGTGTGTTGAAGTCACAAATAGTTTCTCCGAATAATTGCCTTATTCCTGTCTTAGATTTGAATTACACCTGAATGTTTATGACTAAAGTGAAATTGTCTATGTTGTGTCTTACTCCATGCAAAAGTGTGAGTTACAAGTTGATTCAGAGTTGTGTTGGAGAGTCCCAGCCACAGCTTGACCAAAAGTGTGTCCACTGACGTGGTGGTAACACCTTTGGCAAAAATACTCATGCTCTCTCAATGTCAATCTTTTCCATCCCAATAAGTCTGTGGAGGATAACTATAAGTTATTCACAGATCACATAACTAAGGTTTTAGATCATTGTATACCTATAAAGCCACTAAAGAAGGCAAGGAAGCGATCAGCGCCCTGGTACAATGAGAAGCTGCGCCTTCTCAGACTCTCTCGTAGACAGGCAGAGAGGAAATGGAGGAGAAGCTACTCTGAGGTAGATAAAAAAGATCTAAGACAGGTACAACTACAATATAAAACTCTCATCCTGAGATCTAAGGCAGATTTCTATGCCAATTCCATCACACAGGCGTCTAATGGGTCTAAAGCTCTCTTTAAGATCGTTCGAGACCTTACTAACCCAGACTGTATGAGCAATAGAGTCGCCCCCTCGCAAACTCTATGCAATGAAATCGCCTCCTTTTTCCAGGAGAAGATCTTTAATATTGTAAATAATCTACAGGTCAACATCCATCAGCATGGCTCTGAGGAAGCAACCAGCCCGGCCAAGGGAGATCTTAAAACGATCGCCTTTTTAGACCGCTTTCAACTCTTCTCTCAGGAAACTTTTGATAACTTGACAGAAAGTGTGTCGTCGGGCTCACCTCTAGATCCTCTACCCCACAAGATCTGGAAGCTGTACGGTCATCACACCTTCCCTTGGCTAAGGATGATCTGTAATCAATCTTTAACAGATGGATCCGTTCCAGACTGCTGGAAACTAGCAGTGGTAACCCCACTGATAAAGAAGCCGAATCTGGACCCTTTGGTGCCAGCTAACTTCAGGCCTATTTCTCTCCTACCTTATCCGGTGAAATTATTGGAGAAATCCGTAAGCAAGATCTTATCTCAGTTTCTGGAAGAGAACCTTCTGTTGGATAGGGACCAGTTCGGTTTCCGTCCTGGCCACGGAACCGAAACAGCTTTAACCACCATGCTGGACCATCTTCGAATGCGGGCTGACAAAGGGAGTGCCATGATTCTGGTGCTCCTTGATATGTCAGCAGCATTTGACACGGTTAGCCACCCTGTCCTGCTGGAGAGGCTGAGGCAGATAGGTGTAAAGGGTAGAGCGCTGCAATGGCTTCAATCCTATCTAGAAGATAGGCAGCAGGTAGTTACCTTGGCACCGTTCTCTTCTAGCAGGTCTCCAGTTGCGTATGGGGTGCCGCAGGGATCCGCAATTAGTCCCATCCTTTTTAACATTTACCTGCGGCCCTTATTCCCGTTAATAAAATCTTTCGGAGTCAGCTTGGTGAACTATGCTGACGATACGCAGCTGGCCTTCTCTCTTGAGGGGGAAGACGCTCTATCTATGGATCGGTTCCATCAATGCATGAACCAGACTAAGGATTGGCTGAGAAAGAACTCGCTCCAATTTAATAGCGGTAAAACAGAGGTGGTCTTCTGCTCACCATTTAGGATCCCTAAACATCTCCCCTCCGAATTCTGTCTTACACCGGAGGAAGGACCCCTCATACCAGTTAGGAAGGCCCGTAATCTTGGGGTGATCATTGACGACGACCTTCAGATGGTATCCCAGGCAAGCAAGAGTGCTAATGTCTGCTTTGCCTTGCTGCGGCTGCTTCGTAGTATCCTACCTCTTCTCCCTAGGGAGTCGCGAGCTACAGTGGTGCGCAGCACGGTATTTAGCAGACTCGATTACTGCAACTCCCTTTATCTGGGGGCTCCACAGTATATTCTTCAAGGATTGCAGAGGATACAGTCGGCCGCAGCTAAATTGGTGCTCGATAGGCGACGCTGTGCCTCGTCCACCAGAGCACTAAAGGATCTACACGGGCTTCCTGTAAGGGAAAGGGTCCTTTTCAAGTCCATGTGCATTTCCTTTCGAGCAGTGCATGGACTAGGCCCAGCCCCCTTACAGGATAAGTTCGCTCACTACCTACCAAGTAGGCAATTGCGTTCCTCTACAGCTGGTCTACTGGTGGTTCCGAGGTACAAGCGTGTTAGGGTGGGTGGAAGAGCCTTCAGCACAGTAGCCTCTGGCATGTGGAACAAGCTTCCGGCGAACTTGCGGCAGTGCAATTCCCTTCTTGAATTTCGTAAGGGACTCAAGACCTGGTTATATCCCAAAGCTTAAACCAGGCAAGCTTTCATGACTCCTTTTGTTATCTCTGTTGTCGCTCCCCAGTCTAAGCGCCAGGATGCCCGTAGGGCGATAGTCGCGCTATATAAGTTTCTCATCAATCAATCTCTACTGGCAGACAGGCCTGGCTTAATTTCTTTGTTCTCCAAAAGCAGTCGTAGCATTGTTTGTTTTGGGGAAAAAACTGTCCGTCTCTGTTGGGAGGACATTGGCATTCAGCATGCCTGGTGTCAAAAGGGCTACCATAAATAGGACAGTTCTGCTGATACCATTGCCATCGGTCTTTAACTGACAGTTTCTCACCATTAAATGAGAGTGGGAAACCACAAGGTGGGCAGGCAGTATATCCACCAATTTGTCACCTTGTTGACCTCCAATAAAGGTCCTTGCTAATACATTTCCAGGAGTAAGACAAGTTTACTCGTGGAAATTAGTTTTGAGATTAACACCGCTTTTTTTTCCTGAGTAAGCACATTTTGCTAAGACACAACTGCTCATAAAGATGGTGCATTTGAAATATGTAAAAAACTTTTACCATGCTTTTGGCTGCTATCGTGAAAAGGAAAAGCAGCTGGACAGTGTGCCGGGTGACGCCTGGAGAGGTTAATCACGTCTTTAGTTCTTACATACAGGCAGTGTAATGAGAAGAGAATTTAGGGTAGTGCAGTGCCATTTGCAGGGAAGGTTTTTTTCTCACACTCTATAGATGGTTGGAGTGTCCGTGTGAAGAGACTACCAGTGGTGGCTCTGCAACATCTGCTGTTGGTTTGATGTTTATAATTAGATAGTTTTTTCCCGATTTTTCCAGCATTGGAGCTTTCATAGATTCACATGTTTGAATCATTCTGTGTTATTCAGCAGAGAATACTCTGGTACATTTAAATATCAATGCCCATAGGTCCAAACAACTGTGTTTGTTTGGTAACACATTTCCCTTACTTGAAATGACTCCAACTTTGGCCATCGAGGAGAATGTGTGCAGCACCGTAGCTGGGATTTCTACCATATGCCATATATAGGGGTGTTCTCCATCAGAGCTCTTCTCTGTCTTGACACATTGATTGCATTTAACTGGATGTTTACCTTTTCTTCAATTCCCCTGACTCTTTTTCAAGCCTAAATTCAGCTGTGCTGTACAGTGATCCGTTTCAGTGGTTATTTCACCTTTTATCATGGCCCAAAAGGTAAATTGTAACTTCAGTGAAAAAGATCTCTGTAAAAAAAAAAAAAAATTTAATCTTGTGAAATAAGGTCCATGCGGTTGAACTCAAAGGGGAATATACAGCTTGCCCACAAGCTGAAAGCATCTTTCTGCGAAAGCTTCAAAATGTGTCCATCAAAGAGGATGGCGACGGGCCCGGTTTCTAAAAGAGAGAAAAAAGGATTCTGCATCGTAGTATTTCCATTGATAGCCATAAGTGGTTGAATGATCTTTGTGGACTGTGTGCTGACTTATATTTTAAAACTACTTATCAGCATCTTGGGTGCAAAGGGAGGTTAAAAATAAGAAACAAATGTAACTGTATAGACTTCTAATGTAAAACAGAGTGTAAAGAGTCTTGTCTCTTTAAGAACTCCAGATGACCCCTCTAGCCATGATGCTTCATTTATAGTCCTGAACACCAAATAACTCTACGTGCAAATGGAATATTGTAACATATTTGTTCAGCAGACAGAAAATGATAAGCGACGGACCACGCACACTGCCAGCCAAGTGTTACACACACACTGCCAGCTGAGCACAAGTCCACACACACCCCCAGCAAAATGCAGGTTTACACACAGCCAGCCAAACACCAGTGAACGCAGACCGTCAGCGAACACCAGTTCATACACACACACACATTCACACAAACTTTCGCTAGTGGGAAGTGATTTTCTGCCCCCTTGAGAGCAGACGTGCCTAAAAATATCGCTGATCTGCCCCAAGGGGGGTAGAAGTAGCCAAATGTGTTCTATAAAAAGGGGAGCAACCCTTGCCTAAGGGGCTGCTCTGTGACATGCCCATCAACATATCTCTGGTGCCTAGTGTGCTTTCTGCCCCCCTTTTGTGTTGGGGGGTAGGGGCATTGGAATGCTCATTTGGGCAGCCTCCCTTCCTCTAAAAAAAAGAAAAATCAATCATCGTTGGTGCTCAGTGGGCTTTCTACCCCTCCCGCCGGGGGGCTGATTGGGGACTGTCCCCTTTTGTTTTGAGGGGGGAGGCATTGGCCTGTCCATTGTGGACAACCCCCACCCCTGGTTTATTAAAAAAAAAAAAACTTCCCTGGTGCCTAGTGGGCGTCAGCACACCATGCGTTCGATCGCCATTACATCAAAGAAAAAAAATGCCTCCGGAGGATGGAGAAGCTTTTCCCCACCTCCTGATGCAAAAATAGGAAATCCCTCTGCTGTTTTCAATAGAGGGAGTAGGCGGTGGAGTCCCTTGGACGTAACGGTTACGTCCATGGCACCATAGCGCCACAGCCATGAACGTAACCGTTACTTCCATGGCAGCCAAGGGGTTAAAGACAGTCATGTACTATGTCGTCTGTCTTTAAAGATGGTGAAACTGTAGCAGATAAATTGGCCAAAAAGTCTCGTTTAAAAGATTTTGACATACTTAAATACACATGGGTAAGGCCCTCTAAGACATCCATGTTCTTTTTTGGAGATTACTGTAAACTGCAATATCTCTCTTGAGAGGGCTTGGCTAATTCTTTATTCTGGGTCGCCTCAGAGTAATTGCCCTCTGCAGCTCTTTTGACATAGTTTTGACATTTAGGACCTGGTTGCCTTCATCGTGGACTCAAAATGAACACCATCCATCTAAGACCTAAGACCTTAACCATTAGGCCAGAGTAAGACTCTGGAGGAGTCTAACATTTTCTCAAACACTCCCTCACAGGAACAACTCACTGTCGCTAATCGAAGTGTCTCTGTGTTCTGTCTAAAACAACAATGTCAATGCACAACAGGAAAGACTCCCAAACAAATACAGAAAAAATGTGAGAGGAGAGAAAGCACCTTACGGTCGTAACACCAAGGGGGGCTTGCTGGTTGGTACTCACTAGCACACCCACTTCTCATCATCGGTTGCTTTCTCCCCGTGAAGAAAAGGTGGGTGTTCCATCGTGAAGTTCTCAAACAATGAAGGAAAGAAGACCGTGAAGAAACAAAATAAAGATGTGCTGTCAGTGCTCTGTGTCACTAAAGTGTCCACTGGACCCCGTGAGAACATAACTTTACGTCTAGCCAGTGAACAGTACCTCATTTTAAACGTTGGGAACTTTTCTCACAGGGTCCAGTGGGCACTTTAGTGACACTGAGTACGGACAGTGCATCTATATTTTGTTTCTTCACGGTCTTCTTTCCTTCACTGCTACAAATTAATTTTTGAGGTCTGCTAAAGATTGCAGCATAAAGCTTTCAGGGGAAACAGCCTGTACAGCGAGGTGTTTACTTTGTCGTGCCATTACCATACATTTTTTACCATACATGTTTTTACCACATATATGCCTTTCTCTTCCAGGGGATCCTCCTCAATAGTCATAAGCACATGAATATTCCCGCAGATGCGCGGGGACCCCGGAAAACATATATGTGCAGGGTCGCAAGTTCTAGTTAGCTGAACTATCTATAACGGGGGAATTTCACGGGTTTTGTACGAGTGAAATGTCCAGCTAACTATAAGATATATATATATATATATATATATATATATATATATATATATATATATATATATATATATATATATATATATATATATATATATAATATATATTTTTTTTTTAGAGAGAGAGAGAGAGAGCTTCATATATGTTTTCACATATATGTGTAAATGTTTTCCAGGGTCCCCGCACATGGCCGGGAATATTCTTGTGCTTATGACTTTGATGAGGATACCCCTGGAAGAGAACTAGGATTACAGGTAAGTAACTTATCCTTACAACACATGCCTTTACCACGCATTTAAGGTAAGATGGGGATTATGTGAGGTCTCCAATCTGACATACGGCAAGCCATTCTCCTTGCCCCTCCAGAGCTTAATGTAGTGATGGATGCAGGCTCTGAAGTCACCTGGACAAGGTAGGGTTCAGAGGTCTTCCTTCTCAGATGTAACCATGCCACCACATAAATCTTATGGTGGTAAGAGCCATTCATGTGGCCATAAAGGCCTTTGATCCTTCCATCAAGGGAGGTTCGTCCCTGTTGCTGACAGAGTATGACTGCCATATGGTACTGCAACAAGTAGACCGTAACGGTGTCTTGTGCCTACCATATGGAGACTTCGGAGCTTTGGCAATTCACAGGATTTCCCTGACAGTCAGTCAGCTAGTGGGATCCCTAGTGGCCCTTGCATCTGAAGGTGGCTCAGAGTATCTTCACCCAGTGGGGCATAGATTTATTCTCGGTCTACAGCTTTTTGCACTTCTGAGTTTCCTCCTCATGGGTCTATTGGAAACATATCCTGCCTTCGGTGGGGCTCTGGCCTCCTATGTGTGTTTTAGCCTCTGCCATTGATAATGCGGGTTCTGAGTAAAGTCAAGTGGAACAAAGTACAGCTAATCCTGGTGGCTCCTGTATGGCCCAAGTAGGCCCGATACTCCGAACTGCTGATGCTTAGCATCTGTCCTCTACTTTGGCTTCCTCTTAGGGAGGACATTTTGTCCGAGCAGCAAGTCAGGGTGCCTATCTACACAATCTACACCATCATATTGGAAGACTGAGCAGAATCAATAGAGGGGCTTTCACCTACCATTTGAAGTAGTAAATGTGATTTTAGCAGCCCTCCACTCTTTCACCAAATCCGTGTCTTCATGTCGCTGGTCTGAGTTTCTCTCTTATTGTGAGGAGAAGTAGGTTGATCCTCTACAAACTAAACTGTCAGATACACTTGTGTATGTGTTATCTTTGGCCTGGCATAGCTGTGTTGTGGACTCTGTTAACAGATACTAGCCCTACTGGCTTTATTTAATTTTCCTGTTCGGCCTTCATTATTGAAATCAGCTGATTTTTGAGACTTAACTTTGAAGTTAGTGTTTCCCATTTCCATTTTTTCTGTATGTTGTGCTAGCGATCTGCAGGCCTGGTCAGTTCAGCCACCATATATTATCTTATTTCCTGCTAAACTTGTGCTTAGGATATGAGCATCCTGTCTCCCAAACGTGATGTTGCCTTTCAACGTGTGGCTGTCCATTAAGCTTCCGGTGTACTTTTTCTCTGCCACTTGCATCCAAAGAAGAGGAAAGACTACACTGGTTGGACCCCAGCTTGCCTTTAGTTCTAATGAGTAACAGGACAGTCCGGTGTTTGCTCGGTGCGCTTGTACAAAGAAGGGAAACGTGGGCCAGAAAATGACCTTGTACAGATGGGTTGTCCTCTGCATCAAACTGTGTTATGTCCTTGCCAAAAATGATTCTCCAGTGCACCTTCAGAGGCATTCGACCAAAGGCTACAACTGCTGCTTTGGTCTGTGGTATTCTAGATGTGGGCATCTGCTAACTAGTCAAATTGGCAGCTGTACATTCTTTTACCAGGTGTTAATGGATAAAGTCCATCGTGTGCTGAGGGGCCATTTTGCCTGCTTGATCATGCACGATTTCTTAACGACCACTCCCCAAACCCACTTCCTTAGAGTGGGCATTAGTTTGGTGACAAATCAGCTATTAGAAATATCCATAAGAAGGATATGCAACAAATTTCACTAACACTGTTTCTCAGGGTATGTCCATTGATGGTGATAAGCACTGAATATTCCTGCCCACCTGCGAGGATTATTTGACTGCCTAAATCTTTCACAAACCCTTTTCAAAAAGATAACGTATAAGAGGACAGTGTAGGCCCTATAGGCTGCTGTTATGTAAGTATCCCATCATGCCCGGCAGGTGGCAGTTGTTTCAGTTCTTTTTTCCGGCACCTTGTGACAGGATCTTGGAGCACTGAGCTTAGCCTTTTTCACTTCTTTTCCTCAAAAATCGCACTAGGAGCTTTTTGACAACTGTTTCACTCTACGGATTTCATCTGTTCCGGTGTTTTTCTGTTTTTTCTGACTAATCTTTTTCCATTTGTCAAATAAAATGCCATCTTAATTTGACTAGTGTCCTGCCTGTGGAAGAAAGGAGGTCATGTCTGCATCATCTGCCTTCCTGAGAGCCACATTCCGGACAGGTGTCCACACTGCAAGAAGTTTTCCAGGCACATCTTGAGGTAAAGGGAGAAGATTCGCGTTCATGGTACAGCAAAGCGACGTAGGCAACAGGTACAATGAGAAGGTGGGACATTCAGAGAGCAAGGAAAGGGTCTGTCCTCTACCAGGGCTCTTCCACCTTCCTCTGAGGACTCCAGGCGCAGGAGATCCAAAAGGATAAGCCCACATCAAAAACAATAATGTTCTAGGACGACGTCAAGAGCATCTACTCAAGATAAGGTACAGTCTCTACATTTTCACCGTTGAGGGCTGGTTTGAAGAGGAGACGACGTTCGACATCAAGACATAGGAGGTCAACATCAAAGGATACCACGACATCAAGGCGCAGGAAAAGGTCGACGTCCAGACTATCCAGACCAGTCGAAAAAGTCAGAAAACCAAGACGTCTACCATCCTCTTCTGACTTTTGAATACTCCAGCACATATTCTCTGTCATCTCCTATCCTGCTTCCAAACTCTCCTATGCCTCCTCCACCTCCGACTTTACCTCCTCCAGCACCTCTTCCACCTTATTTGCCAGAGTGGCTTCCACAGCCACAACCAGTGGAAGATCCTCCACCAAGGCCTCTACTATCTCCTCGACTATCACAATCCAGATCTCCTCATCGTTCAAGACATTCCAGGAATCGCCATACGTCCTAGTGTTCCTTGTCACAACCATCTTCTTGACCCACACATGGCCGTTATGCGTCCAGGTCCAGGTCTAGAACATGTACAAGTTTGTTGTTTGACCTATTATTCATCTTCCTCCTCCAGCGCTGCCAGATATTCACCAACACTGTCTGATTCTCCTCCAACCAAGTCTCTCCAGTGGATGACAAACTCCTTTCAGCAGGTACTTGTGCGAGGTGCTTCAAAATTGAACATTCCATTGCCGGCTCTCACTCCATCTACATTAGTGGTTTTCGAGATGCTTCACCACCGAACAATGTCCAAACCCCTCCTACCACTGGTTTCAGGGCTATTGGAACCAGCCATGGAGCCGTTTCTTAACCGGCTTCAGCCAAATCCTCTCCATTGAGGATGCAAAAACAAGTATAGACCTCCAGAATAGAGCCCGCTGTTTCTCTGCTCAGACCCTCCCCCTGATTCTGTGGTCATTCCTGAAGGAAAAAAACTGCATTCCACTACTTTTGTAAACAGTCCCACCAGACAAAAATTAAGAAGCTATATTCAGTGGGGCGCCAGGTTTGTGGTACAGCTGCTACTGCCATGAAAGCAGCAAGTGCGTCTAGCCTGCTGGGTAGATAGGACAGTGCTTGTTGGACCCCTTTCAAACATTTGCATAAGACCTCCCAAGACATCGGCAAGAGGACTTCCTTGAGGTGATAAATTAGGGCATTATGGTCTCTAGTCAAGTCATTAGTGCTGCCGTAAACTCATCATTACTAACGGCCCACGAGCACTGTCATGGTTTGGCCCTAAGAAGGCACTCTTGCCTTCGTCTTACAGCCTATTAACAAGAATCCCAACAACGTATTCATAATCTTCCCTTCTCTGGATCCACCTTATTCTGCAGTCATACCGATGATGAGATGGCTCGGATGACGTCTGAGATAGAGACCCTGAAGATTGTAGGTCTAGAGAAACAAAAAGTACAATGAAAGCACACCCACAAACCATATCAACTATGTTTTTACCCGCAGAGGGTTCAAACTCCTTCAGTAGCACCAAGGTCACCAACAACTGCAGCAAGAAAGACCTTCTCAACAACAGCAATGTCTCCAACCCAGAGGAAGAGCTAGCCACCAGCCTGTTCAAGGGGGAAAACATCCAGCAAGCGCCAAGAAATTAATCTCTACTTCCCCTGCTTCTATTAGCCACTCTCTCATTTCCTTAAAGAGTGGCTATCCATCACAAGACACTACCGAAACCATCCAAACAGCATCTGGAGAGGCTGCACTCAGAAGTGAACATCCTTCTTCAAAAGTCAGCGGTGGAGACTGTTCCTCCCAAACATCAATGCACGGGTATTCACTCCTTTATTTTATGGTAAAAAAGAAAGGCCCCAAAAACAAATTTAGACCCATTCTAGATCGAAATATAGCCACAAATGGATGTTCTGAATGCTTGCGCTGCATCCAATCTATTCCTAAATCACCCGGGGGATTGACTCTGTTCAATAGACCCCCAGGATGCATAGGTTCACATTCCAATAGCCAAGAAGCACTGCAAATTCTTGAGTTTTGTTGTAGGTCACAATCCCTATCTGCTCCTTTCTGAAGACTCTGAATAATAGTCTATCCATATCTAGACAACTGGTTCATCAAGGCATCAACACCACAAGAAGCCCAACTTCATTATCAGTTGATGAGCAGTGTTCTCCATCAATTAGGTCTGCATTTTAATCACCGCAAATCGACCTCTACTCTAGTCCAGTCTCTGTATTACTTAGTGGCCGCCATCAATACCAAGCCACTAGAGTGTATCCTTCGGAGGAGATACTGTTATCGAATCTGTCTGATGTGTCACTCTCTCATGAAAATCTCTCATCCCACAGTGAGAACAGTGTCATCTCTTCTCTGCTCGATGGCTTCCTATCGTTTTCTGACTCCGAATGCCAGTTTCTACAAGAGACCTCTACAAGAATGCCTGGCAGATCAGTGGGATCAATACTCTGGCGACTGGGACGACAAGATAACACTCTCCCAAAGCAAAGCAGTCCCTGAAAAGTTGGTGCTTTCCGACAGACCTACTTCAAGGTATGCGATTTCATCAGGATGTTCCCTCTCAGACAGTAGTGACAGATGCATCTCTGTTTGGTTAGGGAGCACATATGGATCACCTTCAAATCACAGTAACCTGGTCTTCGAAAGAGATGACTGATCACATCAATCTCCTTGAGCTACGAGCGATTCACCTAGCGTTGAAGGCTTTTCTCCCAGCCTTCAAAACAGCATCCCTGCTTGCTTAGACAGACAACACGACAACCATGTACTGCCTGAACAAGCAATGGGGAACAAGGTCCAGACCATTGTCACATGAAGCCCAGACAATTTGGAATTGGTTGATAGCCAGAGACTTTTGAATCACTGCAACTCATCAGCCAGGTGTTCAAAATGTTCAAGCAAACTGTCTAAACCGAGAGCTTCAGGAAAACCACGAATGGGTCCTTCACGATGACCTTGTGAAAAGCATTACAGCATGTGAGGCCCTCCCCACATAGATTTATTCGTCACTACAACAAAAAAATTAAAAACAATGCCCAGGCTTCGCCTCGAGGTACTTCCAACCAGGGACAATGGGAAATGCCCCATGGATTGAATTGTCTGACAAATGTATCTACGCTCTTCTTCCGACCATCTGATGCCATCAGTTCTCATCAAACTGTGTTACTTGAGGGTCAGAATGATCTTGATGGCTCTGGATTGGCCCAGACAGTGGTGGTTCACAGACCTTCTCCACATGTCGGAGCATCTTCATGTGAAGCTGCTGTGCAGACCGGGTCTTCTCACTGAGTTCAGAGGCCAGATGGTTCATCCCAGCCTCTCCCCCTTGAGTTGCAGCATGGCTCCAGAACTAGTTCAATATGGACATTTGAACCTTCCACAAGATTGCATGAACATTCTCAAGGTATAAACAACCTTCAACATGTTCAGCGTATTCATTTAAATGGAAGAGATTTTGTATTTGGTGTTCTGACAAGAACTTGGATCCTATGACCGGTCAAGAAGATGAATTCTTCCATATTTGCTTCATTTGGCCAAATAAGGCTTCCAATTCTCTTCACTAAAAGTTCATTAGGCGGCAATTACTGCCTGTAGAACATGTCCTTCACAAAATTCCTGTTATCAAGGGGATTTTAGAGGGTTTTAAAAAGATTTCCCCTCCAATACAGCATCTATCTCCTCCCAGGGAGTTGAAAATATTCCTTTCACGCCTCATGCAGGCCCCTTTTGAAAACATTCATAAATCCTTGTTGCAGCATCTCTCTTTGAGAGAACCATACACATTTTTTCATTCTAGTAAGGTGGTCATGAGGACTCATCCAAAACTCCTACCGAAAGTTATTTTGGATTTTCACATTAATCAGCCCATTTCTTTACCTACCTTCTTTCAGCACCCTTCTACACCAGCTGAAAGGACCCTCCATTTTCTAGACATCAGGCAAGTCTAAAAATGTATGTGGAGTATTGGGGTATCTTTCATAGATTAACATGCCTGAATCATCCCCGCTGTCGAGGTGGGAGTCTCACGGTACAAATAAATATATGCACAATAGTAGTAAAATATCATACAATAGGCTATAATGGACCATAAGGTCACTACACTAGCCTATCCTTGTCCTTTTGTAAAAAAGAACCGAATTTGGAACCCAGCCAATCAGGCTCCAGCACCCTCTAGAACACTCCACAGAGAGGCAAGTCCCTCAGATTTTCTCCTGCACATCGTGTGACAGGGAGTCTCCCTGAGCTCTGCTCAGTTTTCTCAAAGTTTGCTAAATACAGGATGTCTGAATCTTCAAAGAAAGGATTATTCTTGCCTTGTGGTTCCTGTGGAAAAAGATTACATTTTGAGGATCCCCACAAGGAATGTATATACTGTTTGTATCCTTCTCATAAGGTCAAGGACTGCAGGATTTGTAGAACCTTTTCTTCAAAGACCCTAAAGGATAGAGAGGGCAGGTTATTGATCTGACTGGAGAAACTGAAGGTGAGATCTGAAGTGGTGTCTGAAGAGGATGATGTTGAGAGCTTCCCAGCGTCTAAGAAGAGATATAGATCTGAAGATCCACCTGAAAGAGCTGGCAAATCATCAAAGTCTCATCATGAGACTGGCCACTCCTCCTCTAAAAAAGAGAAGCCATCTTTCTCTTCTGAGGAACAAACTGTGGAAACATAAAAAATGCCACTGAAAACGGCATTGAAACAGTCCAAGACTCAGAGTCTCTCAGATCATCGTCGTTGTTTCACGCAAGAGCCGGTAAGATCTATTCCTTCAACGGCGAAGAGTAAATCGCCTCCGTCGACGACCCCGCCGACGATCACAGTCTCTCCTCAGTCGACGGCGCCATCGACAATGGCTCCATTCTCGTTTACGCTCCCACCGTCATCGATGTCGCCATTCTCGTCGACGCTCCCACCGTCGACGATGACCTCCACTTCAACGACATCATTGTCGACGACGGGTCTTCCGTCGATGACATCGACAACATTAACATCAGTAATGGCAGCTTCAGCTGCCCCTCTCTCCTTCCATGGTCATCTCGTCTTCTATCACGTGGAAAAGACCTACTTCACTGCAAGTAACTCCTATTTTGACATCAAAATTAGCGTCTTCGCTCCCGTCTGCGAGAGGCTACTTCCACGACCCTTCATACATTTCTGTATTGCCTCCAAGCCATTTTTTGGAAGAGTCAGAGGATGATGGGCTGTTCAGCCCTGCACGCACCCCCTCTCAGCTTCATGTTGAATACAAGGAGGATGATGACGAAGAAGAGTATTATGAGCCTTATCAAACAGTGCAAAGGCCTCAAGATTTATTGCCTCATCAGGAACCTGTGGTACAGATGCCCGTAGCATTGGTAGAGAACTTGGCAGCTATGCTGCTGACCCTGTTCAAAGACCGTTTTCAACTCCACCTGTCTTGCATACCTTAAGTTCATGTGCCCCGGCTGCTGGGTCTCAAAATATTGTACCTATACCACAAGACCAAGGGGTACAAGATGATGAGGAGGAAACGCTCGCTGAAGAGGGCGAACTCCCTAAATCGTCAACAACCGTGGATGAATGGGAGGATTACGTAATCCCTACACCATCATTGCCAGTTCCTCAGGCAATTGATTCCCCTCCGGAGGACATCAGAGATTTTCATGCAGTCATTGGGAGAGCAACGACCCGATTTCACCTAACTATGCCGGTTAACCAGTCCGACTGCTGCCTCTATGATTTTAAGGATCAGAGCAGGAAATCGGTCCGCGCCGTTCCCATAATCGTCCGTATCTGGGAAGAGGGCGTCAAGATTATGAGGAACTCTATCTGTACTGGCAATTCTTCCCAGGATTGATAAGAAATATAAGGCCCCGGATGATGCCCCTGCCTGTCTGTCCGGTAATCCTAGGCCTGACTCTGTCATCTCTCAGGACGCTCAGTGCAGGTCGAGAAATCCATCGCCACCGATCACTGTGCCTCCTGACAAGGATGGTAGGAAGCTTAACAATATAGGGAAGAGGTTTACCACCATGGCAGGTGCTTCCGTTTGTGCCGCTAACTCATTGGCAATCTTTGGGAGATATAACCGCCAAATGTGGTTAGATACTGCTCCATACATTGAGTTTTTACCAGAGGATAAAAAACAGGAGGTGAGAGAAATTCTCCTGGAGGGAGAAAGAGCAGCATTGGAAACGATCGACATTTCCATGGATATAGCCTCCCTTGGATTCCGACAACTGGCTGGAGCAGCGGTCCTACGTCGCGAGGGTTGGCTTAAATCTGCCACTTTCCACCTGGAGATTAAAAGCAAGATTCTCGACATGCCTTTTGATGGGGATGCGCTCTTTGGCAAGCACATCGATGATGCCCTGCAAGACATTAAAAAAGACACCGACACTGCCAAAGCCCTGGGCACGCTGCAATACGAGAGAATTCCTTTTCGAGGCGCCCGTGGCAGAGGGTCTTTTTCCTTTCGTGGAGGGTACCAAAAGTACCAACCCCGGTATAATCAGTTATCAACAACAATCTAACAGGGCGCTCCCTACTGCCATTTACAGACATCAGAACAGGAGGAAACAGACCCAGCAGGGTAGAGATAATGGTAGGAAACAGTGATGTTTCCCAAACACCTGCAACAGTTCGGCCACGCTTCAGCACCAAGACGCCAAACTTTTCTCGTCATTTCGACCAATGGAAAAAGCTGACCTCGGACAAGTGGGTCTTGGAAATAATCAAATTCGGACACACCTTAGAATTTGTAAAACTCCCTCCTCCCCATCCACCTTTAAAGAAGCATCCACCACATCTAGCTCTTCTCAGGAAAGAGACCAGGAGTATGCTACTAAAAGGAGCAATAGAGAAAGTGCCTCACTCCCAAGTGGGAATAGGTTTTTATTCCCGTTTCTTTTTAATCAAGAAAAAGTCGGGGGAATGGAGACCAATCCTAGATCTGAGGAAGCTGAACAAATAGCTGCAATAGAAATCCTTTCGCATTGTTACTCTTTAAGAGATTCTACAGCTCCTAGACCATGCAGACTTCATGACAACTCGAATGCATACTTCCACATCCTGATCCATCCCAAACATCGAAAGTTCCTCCGTTTTACTGTGGCAGGTGCGCATTTTCAGTTCAAGGTTCTCCCTTTTGGCCTGCGTTCAGCTCCAAGAGTTTTTACAAAATGCCTTGCTCCGGTTGGGGCTCATCTCAGGCTGCAGGGGCTGCAGCTTTTCCCACATATGGACGATTAGCTAATAAAAGCTCCTTCTTTTCGGCAGGCTTCAGAAGCAACGCACACCTGCCTTCGCATGTTTCAATCTCCGGGGCTGTCTCTCAACTCCCAAAAATCAGTTCTTCTTCCGTCTTAAAGGATTCAGTTTCTGGGGGCAGTTTTGGACACTATCCAAGACAAAGCATCCTTGTCCGCAGAAAGACAATCGCATCTGGTTTCTCTAGCGTCAGACCTGCGAAAAAGAAGGTTCGCTTCTATGAGGTAAATAAAATCCTTTCTCGGAATGTCCTCTGCAATCCTTTTGGTTCCTCACTTACGTTTCAGAATAAGACCTATCCAAGAAGAACTAGGCAGTCAATGGCTTCAAATAACAGGGTCGTTCGACCTGGTGAGGATAACCCCGGCTATGCAAGTGGCTCTGCTTTGGTGGCAGCGCTCCAGCAATGTCTCGACCGGGCTTACCTTTCTTTCTCCCCCACCAGAATTCATCTTGACTACAGTTGCATATCTCGAAGGATGGGGTGCGCACCTCCAAGATCTCTGCATAAGAGGGAAATGGTCAAAAGCATTGTCAAGAATGCACATCAACTTCCTGGAGCTTTGAGCTATTTTTCTGGCTCTACAGTCTTTTCGCCCGAGACTTCAGGGGTCATCAGTTCTCATAAGAACCGACCACACCACTTGCATGCATTACCTAAACAAGCAAGGGGGTTCTCGTTCTCGCATCCTATCCCAGGAAGCGCAGACCATATCGAAATGGCTCCTTTCTCATCGCATTACTATAAAGGTGGAGCATCTGCCAGGAGTAAACAACACTCTGGCGGGCACTTTGAGCAGGACATCAAATTCTTGCCACGAATGGGAACTGGAACAGTCAGTAGTGAAACACATTTTTCAGATGTGGGGCAGACCCAACTTGGATCTCTTTACCTTCAAAACAAATCGGAAATGCCCATTCTATGCCAGTTGGGATCCAGAGAAGGGCTATTGGGGAAATGCCTTCATGATGAGATGGACGGGGATTTTCGCTTACGCTTTCCCTCCCTTTCTGTTGCTCCCGAGGCTTCTAAGAAAGCTGAAACTGGAACCGTGCTGAATGATTCTCATTGCCCCACGATGGCTGCATCAGCACTGGTTCACAGAGCTTCTCCTACACTCAGAATGCAGTCCATTTAGTCTCCCAGTCTCTCCAACTCTATTGACAATGAGCAAGGGCCAGATTCTCCACCCGCATCCAGCCCCTTTACAGCTTCATGCCTGGCTTCTAAGCTCACTGAATTCAAGGAGCTAGATTTACCACTAGACTGTAGGGATATACTTGCAAAAGCAAGAGCTCCTTCTACTCTAAAAATCTATTCTCTGAAATGGAAACGTTTCTGTTCTTGGTGCCATGATAATGATACACATCCTCTGGACTGTTCTCCGGAGAAGGTTCTCCCCTATCTTCTCTCATTAGCTAAGTCCGGACTCATGTTCGCTTCTGTCAAGCTGCATCTGGACGCAATCTCAACTTACAGACGTTCTACTGGCGGCCCATCTCTCTGCTCCAACCCTTTGGTCAAGCAATTTTTGAAAGGTCTTTTCAAGGCTTTTCCGCCCATCAGAGCTCCTCCCCCTGAATGGAGGCTTAATCTGGTTCTATCTCCGCTCATGAAGCATCCATTTGAACCTGTGCACAAAGCTGAACTTAAATACCTCGCCTGCAAATCTGCTCTTTTGTTGCCGCTTACCTCTACTAGGAGAGTCAGCGGAATTCAACCATACCTAAGGTTCACCAATGACTGTTCTCTTAAGAACGAATCCTACATTCATTCCAAAAGTTCCATCTTCTCTCCATCTTAATGAACCCATTATTTTACGTACTTTCGTTCCCAGTCCGTCTACCCCGGCTGAGAAGGCCCTATACACTTTGGACATTAAAAGGTGCCTTAAGTTCCACTTAGCACGAACTGTATCCATTCGGAAGTCGGATCAATTGTTTGTATCTTATGGTGGTCAAAAACCAGGTACAGCAGTGACGAAGTCTACAATTGCAAGATGGATTGTATCGGTGATTCAATTTTGCCACTTTAAAACTGGAAGTCCTCTGTCTGTGCAGCCTAAAGCTCATTCCACAAGGGCGGTGTCATCGGCAGCGCGTTTTGCCGTAGTGCCGTTGGAGAAGATTTGCCATGCTGCAAACTGAAAGAATGTGCACACATTTACATGGCATTACTGTTTAGATCTGGCTACAGAAGCTGAGTCAGCTGTTGGTCAAACAGTGTTACGCAACCTTTTCAAATAAGGTAAGCTTCTTTCGAGAGGTGACTATCTTGTTTCATGCTTTTGAATGCTGTCTCTTTTAATTGCTAATGTTTCTAATGTCTCTCTCATATGATGTGGCATATGTTATAAGTATGTTTACAATTATATGGCACAAAGTGTCTAATGTGGTCTAAATAGTACCCACCATCTGCTAAGGGATTCAGGTATTTGAATCTATGAAACATACCCCAATACTGGATTACTTAAGTTGCAGGTAAGTAACTCGTTTTCATATCTGTTATGCTATCAGAAGGCAAATAAAGTACTGTCCGGTAGACCTAAAGCTCATTCCACTAAAGGGAAAGCAGCTACAGCTGATTCATTGAGAAATATATAAATCAGTGAGATCTGTAAAGCGGCTACAGGAAGATCTGTTCACTCTTTTAACAAGCATTGTTTGGATTCAGATGCTAGAACATATAATCAAGCATGACATGCCTACCTGAGAAATGGATTTGTTTAATCTAGTTGGTTGATCTTTTTCACCGCACTCTGGTGTGGATCAATCAAAAAATCAGGAAATTGTGAAGCGCGCTACTCACCCGTGAGGGTCCCAAGGGGTTGCGGGCTGCAGCTCTGAGTCAGCTGAAGAGCTAGGTCTTGAGGCTCTTCCTTAAGGTGTGCAGAGTGGGGGAGCATCTGATGTTGATTGGAAGCTCGTTCCAGGTCTTTGCCATGATGTAGGAGAGGGCTCTTCCACCCACTCTGGTTCTGCAGATGCGCTGGGTTTCAGCGAGGGCGAGGTCGGCGGAGCGGAGGTTTTTCTTGGGGACGTGGAAGGAGACCCTTTTTGTTGAGGTATTTGGGTCTGGTGTTGTGGAGGGATTTGTAGGCGTGGGTGAGTAGCTTGAAGGTTACTCTTTTCTCGACGGGGAGCTAGTGGAGGTCTTGCAGGTGTTGGGTGAACTGTTAATCCCGTGGGATCCTCAGGACGAGTCTGGCTGTGGTGTTCTGGATGGTCTGGAGTTTGCGTAACAGGGATTTGTTGATTCCAGCATCGAGAGTGTTTTCATTGTCCAGTCTGCTTGTTATGAGTGAGTGGGTGAAGTTCTTTCTGGATTCGGGGGGGATCCATTTGATGGTCTTGCGAAGGGTGTTGAAGCAGTTGGAGGCGACAACGTTGATCTGTCAGGTCATGGTGAGGGAGGAGTAGAGTATAATGCTGAGGTTCTGGGCGTGGTCTGTGGGGGTGGGAGGGGTTGCAGAGGGCGGTGGGCCACTAGGTGTTGTCCTATGCTGAGGGGGTGGGCCCGAGGACTTCGGTTTTCTCCGAGTTGTGCTTCAGACAGCTGCTACTCATCTCGTCTTTCATTCCTTCCTGGAAGCTGAGTCTCGTGGCGTCTGGTTCCTTTGTGAGGGAGAGGATGAGCTGGGTGTCGTCTGCGTAGGATACTATGCTGAGTCCATGCTGTCTGACAATGGGGGCCATGTAGATGTTGCAGAGCGTGGGACTGAGCGATGATCCGACGGGTATTCCGCAGTTGATCTCTGTGGGTTGGGAGAGGAAGGGAAGGGAGTCAGATTCTTTGGGTTCTGCGGGTGAGGAAGGAGCGGAGCCAGTCGAGGGTGGTTCCCTGTATGCTGGCGTCATGGAGTCTGACGATGAGACTGCGGTTGGAGACGATGTCGAAGGCTGCGAAAATGTTTAGTAGGATGAGGGCCGCGGTGTGGCTTTGGTCGAGGATCATGCAGATGTCTTCCGTGACGGCGAGGAGGGCGGTCTTGGTGCTGTGATTGCTGCGTAATCCGGATTGGGAAAGATCGAGGATGGAGTTCTCTTCGATGATGTTTGTGAGCTGGGCGTTGAAGATCTTCTCAGTGACTTTGGCCGCGAAGGGGAGGTGAGAGATGTGTCAGTAGTTTTTCAGGTCCGCCTGGTCTGCAGAGGGTTTCTTGAGGAGGGGCGTGACTTCTGCACGTTTCCAGTCGTCGGTGAATGTGCCGGATTCGAAGGTGGCATTGATGGTGCCTTGTAGCTCGGGTGCTATGGCGGTGGCAGCTCTGTGGAAGATGTGCGGCGGGCAGGGGTCCGTGGGGGCTCCTGAGTAAGTGCTTTTCATGGTCGTGGCGGTGTCTATGGTGGTTACCGGGATCCAAGCGGCGATGGTAGGTTGGCTGTCGTTGCTGGAGGAAGGAGTGGTTTCGGTGTCTGGTGTCTGTTTGCTGAAGTTGTCGTAGAGGGCCTTGATTTTCAGATGGAAGTAGGAGCCAAGCTTGTTGCAGAGGTCCTGGGAGGGTGTGACGTCCGTAGCTTTGCTGGGGGGGTTTGGTGAATTCCTGGATGATGCTGAAGAGTTCCTGGAGTTAGCAAGGATTTTGTTCCAGGTGAAGGTCCTTTTGGTGGATCTGATGAGTTGGTGGTATTCTATCATGGCGTTCTTGTGGATGGGCTTGCAACTCTATACAATGCTTATGACTATCAAGAGATCCCCTGAGAGAGGAGTTTTTTTTTTTTTTTTACCTGTAATCCCAGTTCTCTCAGGGGAATCGCTATTGAAATCACAAGCAACCCCCCCTAGTCCCCAGTGGAAATGACAGAGACGATTATTGGACCTATCTAACACTCCGCCATCTCAGCAAATAAAAGTAAGCAACTGCCACCTGCTGAGTGTAGGAGAGTACGGTCTGCCTTCTATGTTCACCCCCACTTTTTGCTTTTGCTTAACTGGTTTTCGACTTAGATGTGGCTGTGGGCCTGCTAATCAGACCCACAGCCCCGCTGTTCTCTCTCTAAATTCATACTATGTACTTTAGGTGCATAACCCAATTGGTAGGGACCACCTTATTAGACCCTGTATAGTGTACCCTAGGTACCCAGGGCAGTGGCGTACCCTAGGCCTACCAGGGGCTGCAGCATGTATTATGCCACCCCTGGCCTGGCCTTCCATTATGACACAACTGGCTGATCACTCAGCTGGGGCAAGGTCGTGTAAGCACCCCTTGCTTAGGTGTAGTATTCCTATACCTACCTTATATATATATATATAGACACATGTGTACCTATCAGCCACTCCTATGGCAGGCCTTAACAATCCTGGAGGCAGAGTGCTTGGTAACATGTGAGATGGTGCTCTAGCATGAACTGAGCCTGTCTGCAGCGTTCGGAACCATGTCCTTATAGCTGTTCTATGATATAGCCTACCATATACTCTTAAAGTGCCTTATAATCTTAAACGGTTATGGTAACTATGGTTTGGCTTTATCGAAACATGTCGTGTAAGGTGTCTAACACTCTGGAATAATACCCCCATACCATTTCTGGCAATGAGGATATTATTCCTCCCTTCTAGAGGGAGAAGACATGTTGAAACCTACTTACCCGGTTAAAGTTAACCAGAGCCCCAGCATCACAAAATGGATGCTGCTGCCACGACACAAGTCTGACCTCCTGCTGCTGGGAGTGATCCCGGCAAGGGAGGCTTGGACAATAGGTTACCTGCCTTGGGAGGTGCTAGCACCACCCCAGACAGGCCTTAGTGTATTGGGGCAGGGAGGGATGAAAGAAACTAGACACTGCCTGGGGCACACAAGGTGTCCCATGCATAGTCCAGTTCAAACCGGCGCGAAACTGGACAAAGGTAAGGGGGTGTAACCACCCCCCTCCCAGGTCCCACCCATAAGGCGTGACCTAGCAGGCAACCCAGCCCCCCAGATTAGTATAAGAGTGGTAGCTGGGCCCCAGAAGATGAGATTATCCTGAACCTGCAACTTGAACAGAAACTCTGGACCTTCGACATTCGACGAAAGAAGGAAGAAGACTGAAGAATCTCCCTTGTGGCCAAGGAGTGGCCACCCTGTGCAAACAAGCACCATCAAGAGACTTACCCTTTGCTTTGCTGAAGTTCTACGAGGGACCAACTGCAGAGCCTGACCAGAGCCTTGACTTCCAGACTTCTCCGACCCTGATCCACATCCACAGCTGAGCTGAGATCCGTGGAGGCGACGAGAGACGTGCGACCGGCTACCTGGGAAAAGTGGCGAGTATCTTCCAGCGCAGCTTCTGAGGCACCCTCGAGGTTGTGCACCGGGGATTGAGAAGCCCCAAGCACCATCTGCACCGAAGATCAGCCCCCCACACTCCACGAGTCCTGCGTGGGGCCCTTCTGCATTTTCCTGCTTGCCGCGTCTGTCCGGTTACTTGCCCGTTGGCTAGTAACCTTTGTGACGACTCACCTTTAACTTTCCACCGCTGGCTTGGCTCCTCCAGACTGGCCCCTGCTCCTCTGAGAAAGAGATGCACCCCAGACCTTCCTGGTCTGCACCAGAAGCAAGTCCTCCATTCTGCGTGGGTTCCGCTTGCCAAGGCTTGGTGAGTCCTAACTCAACTTCGACGCCGCCGACAGCAAGAGCCTGCGTGGGACAGCTCGCCTCCTGGTCGTCCTCGACGTCTCCTGGTACCCGTGGCTGCTGCGACAAGCTTCACCTCTTCACCTGCAATTTCCCGACATCGCCTGGTTCCTTCCTGGTTCCACGTGGTCACTGGCTAGTGACCCAGACTCTGTCCCTTCTGCTTGCAGGTATCCTTCCTTCTTGATCCCAGCCTTGGGATCCACCGGACACTCTTCACTGACCGCCTGTCAGCATCTTTCCTTCAGGCATCCATAGGAGTCAACGACGAAACCCAACGCAAGTTCACACCTATGCACCCGAAGCCCGTGGGCTAGGTAACTTGGGTACTCCGGTGCTCAGTAGGGTATTGACTATCCTAGTGTCTAAGTTTCAAGTCTCGACCTCCTAGCTACTTCAGAAGTGTCCTAAATCTTATTATTTCCAAACTGTACTATTTCTATCGATTATATGCATTACGTGTGAGTGTTTCCACTCTGCACCTGAATCCCGTGGGCCTCCCACTTCCTAACCTTTGGCAGTATAGTGTAGCCCCAGCGTTGGCCTAGGCCTATCCTATTTCCGTGACAGTGGTCCTTATACCACTTACTTAGTATATGGTTTGCGTGGCCCCTAGGGCCTAACTGTGTTACTTACATGTGTGACTTAATGTATGCTTAAATAAGACTGTGTTGTACTTACCTCGAATCTCATAAAGAGTGCTGAGGGTTTGACTAGAATAAATACACTTTATTTTATATATATTTATATATATATCTGTTGTGGTGTCCTTTCATTTGGTATTCAAGGGGTTACAAATGGTATAACAGCTGGCTTCACATGCCATACAGAGTTTAGCCTAAGACTGCTCTTGTCCATGCTACCACTAGGATAGCTGGTCTATAAGGTTGACTTTACAACCAATCACCATAAGGGTTGTTTGGACCGATATAAGGTGTACACTAGAACTAGTGACATCATACATCAGGCCAACTTCTCACATTGGTGAGCAGCGGTTGGGATCTGAGCTTGCTGTTGTAATACCATTGTAATCTTGAGATACTAAATTGAAAGATCACACAGATATTGTTTAAGTACATATAACATAGATTATAAATACTTAAGTCCTACTGGACTTAGTTGTTGTAGGTTGAAGGGCCTAGCACACCCTGACTACAACTACTAGAGAGGTTTAGTAGATACAACTAGTGTAGGTAGGTGCACACACCACACCCTCACTAGATCATGTCTCTGAGAGGAGATCAAGATGATTCTCTCTCAGGAGGGCTAATCCCTAGAAAGATACCCTCTAGATATGATACCCTAACTTTTCAGGAGATGAGACAATTGTGTACCTCCAGAAAGTTAAAACAGGGTCCAAACCCTACCCTCATTCAGCTAGTAGAGATCCTAGAGGAGTATGATACTCATAGGGCCTCCCAGGCTAGTACCCTAGGTACAGGTTAGGGTCTACCCACTACAGATGAGTCAGAGACTTCAGAAGATGAGGTAGACAGCCAAGTCCAAGTTGGGAGACTTAGCCAGGCTAACTTAAGCCTACATGGGAGTCTAAATGGGGTCCCCCCCATTCAGACCCCCAAGTAGACTTAACCAGAGAAGCAGGAGGGACAGATCCCCTTCAAGGGAATCCATCCACTCCCATGTCTCTAATAGCTCCAATGCCTCTTCTCACAGGGGAATGACTTCCCCACAGAGGAAAGAGCATGAGGCCAGAATGAGGGAAGCTAATCTAAGGATTGAGAGGGAAGAACTTGCCCTTGCCAAGGAGAAGCTTGCTCTGGCCAGAGAGCAGAAGTTAAGTGGGTTAGAACCCACTGGTGGCAGCAATACCCCAAGAGATAGAGACAGGGCCTATGACAATAGAAACCTGAGCAAGATTGTCCCTCCTTACAAGAGTGGGGATGACCTCCACAAATGGATAACTGCTTTGGAGGGGGCCTGCAAAGTGCAGCAGGTACCCCAAAGTCAGTGGGCAGCTATCTTGTGGCTCTCCTTCTCTGAGAAAGGTAGAGACAAGCTCCTCACAGTTAGTGATGAGGATGCTGACAATTACACTGTCCTGAAGAGTGCTCTAATTGATGGGGTTTGGCCTAACCACTGAACAATACAGGTTGTTGTTCAGGGATACCCAGAAGAGACAGACTCAGGACTGGACTGACTTTGTAGATTGTGCCACTAAGGCTTTGGAAGGCTGACTACTGGGAAGTAAGGTTAAGGACTATACAGGATTGTATAATTTGATCATGAGAGAGCAAATCCTTAACAACTGTCAAAACCAGCTACTGCATCAACACCTGATTGATTCTGATCTGACTTCTCCCCAAGAATTGGGAAAGAAGGCAGATAGATGGGTCAGGACTAGAGTTAAGCAGAAAAACCAGAACCAGGGCGGTGATCAGAAAAAGGCAGACCAGAAGGGTAATGATCAGAAACAAAAAGACCAGAAGTCTTCACCAGGCCCCCAAAAGGCTCAGGGGGGGGGGGGGGGGGGGGGTCCCAAAAAGGATAAGAAGAAAGTTGGCCAAAAGAAACCCTGGTGCAACTATTGTAAATCAAACTCACATTGGTTTAGTGAGTGCACAAAAAAGGATAAGCCCCCAACCACCATTGCCCCTAAGGCAACTGTACCCCCTAGTCCAGCTGTAAGTGGTCGTTCCCAGCAAAAGGGTGTAGTAGGGTTAACCCTGGGAACTGAGGAGGATTCTGGCCTAGTCAGGATACCTACTCAGGCTGTTCTGATCTGTGATGGGGATATAGCCTTGTCCTCTACTATAGGTCCCAGTAACCTGGGCAAGTACAGACAGACTCCTTTTATCAACCAAAGAATGGCTCAGGCCTACAGGGACACTTGGGATAGTGTCACAATGGTGACACCTGCCTTTGTGGACCCTGGACAGATCATGCTAGGTGAGAATTACCTAGTGACCAACGCTAGCAATGCCACTACTTCCCATAGTGTGGCAATTGTTAACTTCTCCTGGGGAGGGGTAACTGGCCTCAAGAAAGTTGTTGTTAGTTCAGACCTTCCTGTAGAGTGTTTGTTGAGCAATGATCTTGAAACTTCAGTTTGGTCTGAAGTGGAGTATAGGACCCATGCAGAAATGCTGGGGATAGATGCACAAATCCTTGCTGTGACCAGGTCACAGGCCAAAAAGTGCAACACTGAACAGGTGCTGGATCTGGGACAATGGACCAGACACAACCCAAGAGAAAGAGCAGTAGGGTTAAGGCTGTGCCTTCCCCCCCGCCTCAGGTGGTGGATCAGCCCTCACAGGAGGAGGATCCTGAGAGCCCTGAAGGAACTGTCCTAGAAGAAGTGGAACCTGATCAGGTTGAGTTTCTTGGGACAGGGGGACCTTCAAGGGCAGATCTGAGGCAGGCACAATTAGTCTGTCCTTCTCTTGAACCCCTCAGACAGCAGGCTGCTGCTGAGGCTGCAGGGAATGCTCAAGGTACCCATAGAGTGTATTGGGATGAAGGGCTGCTGTACTCAGAGGCTAGAGACCCCATGCCTGGTGCATCCAGGAGGTTGGTCATACCACTGAAATTCAGAGGCTTCCTTCTTACCTTGGCCCATGATATTCCCCTTGCAGGACACTTAGGCCAGAACAAGACTTGGGACAGACTTGTCCCTCACTTTCACTGGCCTCATATGTCAGAAGATACAAAGGAGTTTTGTCGCTCCTGTGTCACCTGCCAAGCCAGTGGCAAATCAGGTGGCACTACAAAGGCCCCCCTCATACCACTACCTGTGGTGGGGGTTCCCTTTGAGAGAGTGGGCATAGATATTGTAGGACCAAGGGACCCACAAACAGCATCTGGGCACAGATTTATACTGGTGATAGTGGACCATGCCACCAGGTATCCAGAAGCTATACCCCTAAGGACCACAGCAGCTCCTGTTGTGGCAAGGGCCCTACTTGGAGTGTTCTCCAGAGTGGGCTTTCCAAAGGAGGTCATTTCTGACAGAGGTGCCAACTTCATGTCAGGATATTTGACTGCAATGTGGAAGGAGTGTGGTGTAAACTACAAATTCACTACCCCCTATCACCCACAGTGCAATGGGCTTGTGGAGAGATTCAACAAGACCCTAAACGGAATGATAAAAGGTTTACCAGACAAGCTTAGGCGAAGATGGGACATCCTTTTACCCTGCCTTCTGTTTGCTTACAAGGAGGTCCCACAAAAGGGGGTTGGCTACAGCCCTTTTGAGCTTTTGTTTGGGCATCCTGTAAGGGGACCCCTGTGTTTAGTAAGGGAAGGATGGGAGAGACCTCTCAGACAACCCAAACTGGACATAGTGGATTATGTACTTGGCCTCTGCTCCAGGATGGCAGAGTATATGAAGAAGGCTTCTAAAAACCTTGAGGCAAGCCAAGAACTCCAAAAAGCTTGGCATGACCAAAAGGCTGTGCTGACTGTTTACCAGCCAGGGCAGAAAGTGTGGGTGTTGGAGCCAGTGGCCCCAGCAGCACTCCAAGACAAATGGTCTGGACCCCACACTATTGTTGAGAAAAAGGGAGAAGTCACCTACTTGGTGGACCTTGGGACTCCTAGAAGCCCCCACAGGGTGCTTCATGTCAACAGATTGAAGGCATATGTTGACAGGGCAGACATGGGGCTACTCATGGCTACAGATGAGGGGCAGGAGGAAGAGAGTGACCCTCTCCCAGACCTGTTGACTCAGAACCCTGATGATGGTTCAGTTGATGGTGTGGTCTTTTCTGACAGCCTCTCTGATCATCAGCAACATGACTGCAGACAAGTTCTGCAATACTACAGACATATGTTCTCTCTGACCCCAAGTCAGACAAACGGGTGCACCCATGAGGTGGACACTGGTGACAGTCTGCCTGTGAAGAGTAAAATCTACAGGCAACCTGACCATGTCAGGGACTGCATAAAAATTGAGGTACAAAAGATGTTGGAGCTGGGAGTCATTGAACCTTCAGAGAGCCCCTGGGCTAGTCCTGTAGTTCTTGTGCCAAAACCTCACACCCAAGATGGTAAGAGAGAGATGAGGTTTTGCGTAGACTACAGAGGTCTCAATGCTGTCACTAGGACAGATGCCCACCCAATACCTAGGGCAGATGCGCTCATTGACAGATTGGCAGCTGCCAAGTTTTTGAGCACATTTGACCTAACAGCAGGCTACTGGCAAATCAGACTAGCTGAGGATGCAAAGGCCAAAACTGCTTTCTCGACCCCAGGAGGACATTATCAATTTGTGGTAATGCCCTTTGGTTTGAAGAATGCACCTGCCACTTTCCAAAGGCTGGTGAATCAAGTCCTTACAGGCCTGGATGACTACTGTGCAGCTTATCTTGATGATATTGCTGTCTTTAGCTCCACCTGGGAGGATTACCTGGTCCACCTGAGGAATGTTTTAGAGGCCCTGCAAAAGGCAGGCCTCACTATCAAGGCCACTAAGTGCCAGATAGGGCAGAGCAAGGTTGTGTACCTGGGCCACCTAGTCGGTGGGGGTCAGGTTCAACCACTGGAGAGCAAGATCCAGACCATAAAGGACTGGACTCCTCCAACTACCCAGACTCAGGTCAGAGCTTTCTTGGGCCTGACTGGGTACTACAGAAAGTTTGTTAAGAACTATGGGTCCATTGTGACACCACTTAATGACTTGACCTCCAAGAAAATGCCAAAGAAAGTTCAGTGGACAGTAAGCTGTCAAAAAGCATTTGATGACCTGAAGCAGGCCATGTGCAGTGCACCTATTCTGAAAATTCCAGACTACTCCAAAGAGTTTATTGTCCAGACAGATGCTTCTGAGTTGGGTGTGGGAGCTGTTCTTTAACAACTGAATGTAGATGGTCAAGACCAGCCCATTGCTTTTATAAGTAGAAGGCTGACCCCTAGAGAGAAACATTGGTCAGCTATTGAGAGGGAGGCCTTTGCTGTGGTTTGGGCCCTGAAGAAGCTGAGGCCATACTTGTTTGGCACTCACTTCAAGATTCAGACCGACCATAAGCCCCTCTTGTGGCTAAATCAGATGAAGGGTGAAAATCCCAAACTTCTTAGGTGGTCCATTTCCCTACAGGGGATGGACTTCACAGTGGAACATAGACCTGGGACTGACCATGCCAATGCAGATGGACTCTCCAGATATTTCCACTTAGAACATGAAGACTCAACTGGTCAAGGTTAGTTTAATGTCCCTAATTTTGGGGTGGGGGGTTGTGTAGGAGAGTAGGGTCTGCTTTCTATGTTCACCCCCACTTTTTGCTTTTGCTTTACTGGTTTTCGACTTAGATGTGGCTGTGGGCCTGCTAATCAGACCCACAGCCCTGCTGTTCTCTCTCTAAATTCATACTATGTACTTTAGGTGCATAACCCAATTGGTAGGGACCACCTTATTAGACCCGGTATAGTGTACCCAGGGCAGTGGGGTACCCTAGGCCTACCAGGGGCTGCAGCATGTATTATGCCACCCCTGGCCTGGCCTTCCATTATGACACAACTGGCTGATCACTCAGCTGGGGCAAGGTCGTGTAAGCACCCCTTGCTTAGGTGTAGTATTCCTATACCTACCCTATATATAGACACATGTGTACCTATCAGCCACTCCTATGGCAGGCCTTAAAAATCCTGGAGGCAGAGTGCTTGGTAACATGTGAGATGGTGCTCTAGCATGAGCTGAGCCTGTCTGCAGCGTTCGGAACCATGTCCTTATAGCTGTTCTATGATATAGCCTACCATATACTCTTAAAGTGCCTTATAATCTTAAACGGTTATGGTAACTATGGTTTGGCTTTATCGAAACATGTCGTGTAAGGTGTCTAACACTCTGGAATAATACCCCCATACCATTTCTGGCAATGAGGATATTATTCCTCCCTTCTAGAGGGAGAAGACATGTTGAAACCTACTTACCCGGTTAAAGTTAACCCCAGCATCACAAAATGGATGCTGCTGCCACGACACAAGTCTGACCTCCTGCTGCTGGGAGTGATCCCGGCAAGGGAGGCTTGGACAAGAGGTTTCCTGCCTTGGGAGGTGCTAGCACCACCCCAGACAGGCCTTAGTGTATTGGGGCAGGGAGGGATGAAAGAAACTAGACACTGCCTGGGGCACACAAGGTGTCCCATGCATAGTCCAGTTCAAACCGGCGCGAAACTGGACAAAGGGAAGGGGGTGTAACCTCCCCCCTCCCAGGTCCCACCCATAAGGCGTGACCTAGCAGGCAACCCAGCCCCCCAGAGTAGTATAAGAGTGGTAGCTGGGCCCCAGGAGATTAGATTATCCTGAACCTGCAACTTGAACAGAAACTCTGGACCTTCGACATTCGACGAAAGAAGAAGACTGAAGAATCTCCCTTGTGGCCAAGGAGTGGCCACCCTGTGCAAACAGGCACCATCAAGAGACTTACCCTTTGCTTTGCTGAAGTTCTACGAGGGACCGACTGCAGAGCCTGACTAGAGCCTTGACTTCCAGACTTCTCCGACCCTGATCCACATCCACAGCTGAGCTGAGATCCGTGGAAGCGACGAGAGACGTGAGACCGGCTACCTGGGAAAAGTGGCGAGTATCTTCCAGCGCAGCTTCTGAGGCACCCTCGAGGTTGTGCACCGTGGATTGAGAAGCCCCAACCCCAAGCACCATCTGCACCGAAGATCAGCCCCCCACACTCCACGAGTCCTGTGTGGGGCCCTTCTGCATTTTCCTGCTTGCCGCGTCTGTCCGGTTACTTGCCCGTTGGCTAGTAACCTTTGTGATGACACACATTTAACTTTCCACCGCTGGTTTGGCTCCTCCAGACTGGCCCCTGCTCCTCTGAGAAAGAGAAGCACCCCAGACCTTCCTGGTCTGCACCAGAAGCAAGTCCTCCATTCTGCGTGGTTTCCGCTTGCCAAGGCTTGGTGAGTCCTAACTCGACTTCGCCGCCGACAGCAAGAGCCTGCGTGGGACAGCTCGCCTCCTGGTCCTGGTCGTCCTCGACGTCTCCTGGTACCCGTGGCTGCTGCGACAAGCTTCACCTCTTCACCTGCAATCTCCCGACATCGCCTGGTTCCTTCCTGGTTCCACGTGGTCACTGGCTAGTGACCCAGACTCTGTCCCTTCTGCTTGCAGGTATCCTTCCTTCGTGATACCAGCCTTGGGATCCACCGGACACTCTTCACTGACTGCCTGTCAGCATCTTTCCTTCAGGCATCCATAGGAGTCAACGACGAAACCCGACGCAAGTTCACACCTATGCACCCGAAGCCCGTGGGCTAGGTAACTTGGGTACTCCGGTGCTCAGTAGGGTATTAACTATCCTAGTGTCTAAGTTTCAAGTCTCGACCTCCTAGCTACTTCAGAAGTGTCCTAAATCTTATTATTTCCAAACTGTACTATTTCTATCGATTATACGCATTACGCGTGAGTGTTTCCACTCTGCACCTGAATCCCGTGGGCCTCCCACTTCCTAACCTTTGGTAGTATAGTGTAGCTCCAGCGATGGCCTAGGCCTATCCTATTTCCGTGACAGTGGTCCTTATACCACTTACTTAGTATATGGTTTGCGTGGCCCCTAGGGCCTAACTGTATTACTTACCTGTGTGACTTAATGTATGCTTAAATAAGACTGTGTTGTACTTACCTCGAATCTCATAAAGAGTGCTGAGGGTTTGACTAGAATAAATACACTTTATTTTATATATATATATCTGTTGTGGTGTCCTTTCATTTGGTATTCAAGGGGTTACAAATGGTATAACAGCTGGCTTCACATGCCATACAGAGTTTAGCCTAAGACTGCTCTTGTCCATGCTACCACTAGGATAGCTGGTCTATAAGGTTGACTTTACAACCAATCACCATAAGGGTTGTTTGGACTGATATGAGGTGTACACTAGAACTAGTGACATCATACATCAGGCCAACTTCTCACACTGAGCATGATGGGATAGTGGTCGTCTCTGGGCCCTTAAAGGCGGTGATGCTTTATTCACATTTACGTAGTGGCTACACTGCCCTCTTTTCCTACGTCTTTCTCTTTTTAAAGATAGTTTGTAAAAGAGATTTAAGCAGTCAAATAACTTTTTCCAGTAAATTTGTCTTGAGGTTTTATATACATATATATTCATTTCCCATTTTTAAATCCAGTCTGAAGAAATTGGCCATTATAGCATTCAGACCTACCTCAAAAAAGACTAACCTCTACACTTAGGATGATAAATTATAGAAAGTGCTCCGGGATCTCTGCACGTGGGCGGGACTATTCAGTGTTTTTTACTTCGATGGAGATTCCCCTGAAAGAGAACAGGGATTAATGGTAAGAAACCATTCCTTCTGGTGGATACCCTAACAGCTGATTCCTCATCACCCACCCATTCTGTGTTGTGGACTTTGGGGTCTTGTTTAGGTCCCAGGTTATATGTCTCTCACTGCCAGTGAAAGATGAACTCTTAGTAATACTCTGCATTCTCGGGCACTGAATGCTGACTGATTAAACTAAGGCAGGATGACGTCACAACAGAGGATGGCACCACCTGGCAGCACGCAAGAGAGTCTGGATGCAGTCTGGTGCCTGGCGAGATTCACCAGTTAAGGAATTTGCAGCTAGGTGGAGTATCCACGAGATAGAGCATTATCAAAGATAATTACATTATTTTTTTTCAATTAAGAAGAGTTACAGGAATACCATAGGTTTAAGTCCTTATCCAATATTGGGGTATCTTTCATAGATTCACATGCCTGAATAAATGTAAATGTGTTGTACTTGTATAGCGCACTGTTACCCTAGGGTGTCCTGGCGCTGTACTCGTACCGCTGTGGAACCCTTCCTGGCTTTTCCCTGTGAAATGTCCACTCCTGGGCACCCCCAAGGTGAAGCCAGGCATCCCAGCGCTGTTGGGGCCGTTGTGGAGATTAGCGGTACAAAAGGGGGTAGTGATGGACGGAGCGTCAGAACCAATCAAACACTCACACCCAGTCAACAGATCTGGGTTTGATCCATCCCGTTCTTTAGCCCACTCTGCCACCCCATTTCAGACATGGCCATATGCAAATCAGTCTGACCCTGTGCCTCATGGGAACAGTCCAGCCCGAACTGCCAAGCCATGCCTTCCCTGGACCGGAAACAAGCTTCCTAGGACCGGTTTCTGGCATTTCAGCCGTCTTCAGCCAGGCTTGCTTGAATCCAGTGGCAAAGTGAGCAAGGGACTCACGTCTGAGCATACCCTGCCAACTTATGGCGAACAAAGCGGTACAAAAGGGGGTAGTGATGGACGGAGCGTCAGAACCAATCAAACACTCACACCCAGTCAACAGATCTGGGTTTGATCCATCCCGTTCTTTAGCCCACTCTGCCACCCCAGTTCAGACATGGCCATATGCAAATCAGTCTGACCCTGTGCCTCATGGGAACAGTCCAGCCCGAACTGCCAAGCCATGCCTTCCCTGGACCGGAAACAAGCTTCCTAGGACCGGTTTCTGGCATTTCAGCCGTCTTCAGCCAGGCTTGCTTGAATCCAGTGGCAAAGTGAGCAAGGGACTCACGTCTGAGCATACCCTGCCAACTTATGGCGAACAAAGCGGTACAAAAGGGGGTAGTGATGGACGGAGCGTCAGAACCAATCAAACACTCACACCCAGTCAACAGATCTGGGTTTGATCCATCCCGTTCTTTAGCCCACTCTGCCACCCCAGTTCAGACATGGCCATATGCAAATCAGTCTGACCCTGTGCCTCATGGGAACAGTCCAGCCCGAACTGCCAAGCCATGCCTTCCCTGGACCGGAAACAAGCTTCCTAGGACCGGTTTCTGGCATTTCAGCCGTCTTCAGCCAGGCTTGCTTGAATCCAGTGGCAAAGTGAGCAAGGGACTCACGTCTGAGCATACCCTGCCAACTTATGGCGAACAAAGCGGTACAAAAGGGGGTAGTGATGGACGGAGCGTCAGAACCAATCAAACACTCACACCCAGTCAACAGATCTGGGTTTGATCCATCCCGTTCTTTAGCCCACTCTGCCACCCCAGTTCAGACATGGCCATATGCAAATCAGTCTGACCCTGTGCCTCATGGGAACAGTCCAGCCCGAACTGCCAAGCCATGCCTTCCCTGGACCGGAAACAAGCTTCCTAGGACCGGTTTCTGGCATTTCAGCCGTCTTCAGCCAGGCTTGCTTGAATCCAGTGGCAAAGTGAGCAAGGGACTCACGTCTGAGCATACCCTGCCAACTTATGGCGAACAAAGCGGTACAAAAGGGGGTAGTGATGGACGGAGCGTCAGAACCAATCAAACACTCACACCCAGTCAACAGATCTGGGTTGGATCCATCCCGTTCTTTAGCCCACTCTGCCACCCCAGTTCAGATATGGCCATATGCAAATCAGTCTGACCCTGTGCCTCATGGGAACAGTCCAGCCCGAACTGCCAAGCCATGCCTTCCCTGGACCGGAAACAAGCTTCCTAGGACCGGTTTCTGGCATTTCAGCCGTCTTCAGCCAGGCTTGCTTGAATCCAGTGGCAAAGTGACCAAGGGACTCACGTCTGAGCATAACCTGCCAACTTATGGCGAACAAAGTGGTACAAAAGGGGGTAGTGATGGACGGAGCGTCAGAACCAATCAAACACTCACACCCAGTCAACAGATCTGGGTTTGATCCATCCCGTTCTTTAGCCCACTCTGCCACCCCAGTTCAGACATGGCCATATGCAAATCAGTCTGACCCTGTGCCTCATGGGAACAGTCCAGCCCGAACTGCCAAGCCATGCCTTCCCTGGACCGGAAACAAGCTTCCTAGGACCGGTTTCTGGCATTTCAGCCGTCTTCAGCCAGGCTTGCTTGAATCCAGTGGCAAAGTGAGCAAGGGACTCACGTCTGAGCATACCCTGCCAACTTATGGCGAACAAAGCGGTACAAAAGGGGGTAGTGATGGACGGAGCGTCAGAACCAATCAAACACTCACACCCAGTCAGCAGATCTGGGTTTGATCCATCCCGTTCTTTAGCCCACTCTGCCACCCCAGTTCAGACATGGCCATATGCAAATCAGTCTGACCCTGTGCCTCATGGGAACAGTCCAGCCCGAACTGCCAAGCCATGCCTTCCCTGGACCGGAAACAAGCTTCCTAGGACCGGTTTCTGGCATTTCAGCCGTCTTCAGCCAGGCTTGCTTGAATCCAGTGGCAAAGTGAGCAAGGGACTCACGTCTGAGCATACCCTGCCAACTTATGGCGAACAAAGCGGTACAAAAGGGGGTAGTGATGGACGGAGCGTCAGAACCAATCAAACACTCACACCCAGTCAACAGATCTGGGTTTGATCCATCCCGTTCTTTAGCCTACTCTGCCACCCCAGTTCAGACATGGCCATATGCAAATCAGTCTGACCCTGTGCCTCATGGGAACAGTCCAGCCCGAACTGCCAAGCCATGCCTTCCCTGGACCGGAAACAAGCTTCCTAGGACTGGTTTCTGGCATTTCAGCCGTCTTCAGCCAGGCTTGCTTGAATCCAGTGGCAAAGTGAGCAAGGGACTCACGTCTGAGCATGCCCTGCCAACTTATGGCGAACAAAGCGGTACAAAAGGGGGTAGTGATGGACGGAGCGTCAGAACCAATCAAACACTCACACCCAGTCAACAGATATGGGTTAGTTGTGGAGATTAAGCAAGCTATTGCCCAGAGTTGCAGAGTGGGACCCATGATTAGAATAGGCACCGAGGCGAGAATTAACAGGTCCGAGGAAATTGAGCCCAAGACCCGCCGCAGGGTCTGCCGCTCTAACGATTGAGCCACACTTCTCCACTTCTCC
Organism: Triturus cristatus; assembly: GCF_964204655.1. NCBI lineage: Eukaryota > Metazoa > Chordata > Amphibia > Caudata > Salamandridae > Triturus > Triturus cristatus. The sequence continues at coordinate 1,089,275,350 of NC_140582.1, read as the reverse complement.
TTCTGAATCATTCCCCGTCGCCGAGGAGTCCCACGGTAAATACAAAAGTAGTGCCAAATAATAATAGTAGTAGTAGGCCCCAAAGAAAAGGCCTGAGGCCTAGATCTTAGCAGCCTATCTACCTCATTATGCCAAAAGAACCAAAAAATTGGTACCAACCAATCCGCTATCAGCACCCTTTAGAACACTCAGCAGAGCCAGTTCTCCTCAGATTTTCACCGCACGTCGTATGGAAGGGAGTCTCCCTGAGTGCCACTCAGTTCTTTCTTCTTTATTCCTTTGCCTGACAAGAAAGCCTTGTTCAAGTCCTGCAGAACCTGCGCCAAGAAGAGAGTCCATGTTGATGACCAGCATATGAACGGCATCTACTGCCTCTACCCTAAACATGAGGCAAAAGATTGCAAAATTTGCCGGACCTTCCCTACTAAGACTCTTGGGGATAGCGCGGCGAGAGTGCTGTTATGGCTCAAATCCTCTTCGGCTGAAGAGGATGATAGAGCCTCAACTTCCAGCAAGAGAGCTAGGTCTCAGGACAGCTCTTCAAGCGAGGGGGAAAAAACACCATAAATCTTCCCACTCTACTTCTGGCCCTTCTCAGAGGACTCCTCTCATCTCCTCTGGGTCAGCGCACTCTCCTCAGGACTCTGCTCTCAAGGACTCTAAAAAGACGTCTACAAAAACTGTGAGTAAAAGCCTTTCAAAATCTCTGGCTTTCCCTCCTTCGTCGACTATTTCTGTTACTTCTTCTGCTCCTTCGTCGACTGAGACTGTCTCGACGACGTCTATCACCTCTCCTATACTATCAACGAGGATTACTATCCTGTCAAAGAAACGCGTCGTCGAGGAATCGTCGACGAAGACCTCGTCGACGAAGTCAGCGTCGAAGTCCACATCGTTACCGTCGACGAAGCCTCCTCCGTCGACGAGAGTAGTATAGTCGACGAAGACGCAGCTGGTTACTACCCGTCGAGCCCCGTCGACGGAGGTCCTGTCGACGTCGAGCCCGTCGACGATCCTGTCGACGTCGAGACCGGCGACGACGATCTCGTCGGCTACGTTGACAAAGAGCCCGTCAACGACGAATCCATCAACGGAGAGCCCGTCGACGACAATTCCATCGACTGAGGATTTAACTGTTCCTTCTGCGGCCCCTGCATTGCCTATGGCTCCTACTCATTCAACACCTGGTTCGTCTAGGAGTTTTCTGCTCAAATCATTTCAAAGACATGAATATAGCAATATTTCACCGCTTACTCTCTCACATCTCCTGGAAACATATGTGCAGGAAGAGGATGATGATTACGAGGACGAAGAGGATGAAGGACCATTTGGGATAGCTCATCATCCTTTGGAGCTACACATCAAATGCCATGATGATGATTAAGAGGAGTAGGAGGATTACCAAGAACAATATTATCAAGAGGACATTGTCGTCCCGCATCACAGCGTTTACCATAGACAACCTCGCCAGAGTGAGATGAGCCATCTGCCTCCAACTCTAATACAAGACCTGCAAGCCATGCTAGCCGATTATAGACCGCGTTTTCCCCCACAGCAAGTCATTCCACAAGTTCCACCACCACCTGTGCCGGTTCCGGGTCCTTTGCCTTCACCTGACGCTCCTGTTACAATGCCTCAGCTTCCAGATCCTCCTCAAGACCCTCATCAGGATTAGGACACGTCCTCCGAAGAGGAAGTTGAAGCGGGTGAACTTCCAGAGACCATTCCGGCAGATCCTTGGGATTCTTATATTATCCCTATGCCTTCACCACCGACTCCTCTACCGTCTGATTCGCCCCCAGAGGATTTAGGGGGATAGCATAATCTAATGCAGCGAGCTGCTGCTAGATTTCAATTGCCTGTCACGGTTGAACAAACTGAATGCTTCCTACATGATTTTAAGGAGGAATCCAGAAAGATTACGAGGGCTGTCCCAATAATTGATTACATCTGGAAAGAAGGGATCAAAATCATGAAAACTCCTGATTCTGTGCCAGCAGTGCTTCCACGGATAGATAATAAATACCGTGCTCCGGCCAATAGTCCATCCTGTCTCATTGGCCATCCTCGACCAGATTCGGTCATTTCCCAGGCTGCACAGCAAAGATCTAAGAACCCTGCAACACCCATTACTACACTGCAGGACAAGGACGGGCGTCGTCTTGATTTGATTGGCAAGAAGTTTTCGACAATGGCAGCTGCCTCCATCAGAGCAGCTAACTCCCTAGCAATAATAGGACGTTATGACCGCTAAATGTGGTCGGAGATGGCTGGACTTATTGAGCTCATTCCAGAAGACCAGAGACAGGAAGCAAGAAAAATTCTATTCGAGGGAGAGGGCATGGCATCTGAAACCATAGATTGCGCACTAGACATTGTCAATACAAATTTTCGCCAGCTGGCTGGTGCGGCAATACTCAGACGCCAGGGTTGGCTTAAGGCCACCACTTTCAGACTTGAAGTCCAGACAAAAATATTGGACATGCCCTATGATGGCGAATCGTTGTTTGGAAAACACATCGATGAAGCCCTCCAGGCAATAAAAACTGATACAGATACAGCAAGATCATTGGGTTCATTGCAGTACAAACGCGGAACCTTCAGAGGCGCAAGGGGACATGGGTTTTCCTCTAGAGGAGGATACCAAAACCAGCAGAACAGACCATACCTGCCCCAATATAGACAAAATTACCAATCTTCATACAGGCAATCCAACACATCTGGTTTCTCTCGTCAGGGCGGTCGAAGACGATCTCAAAATCAAGGACGGGACGCCAACAGAAATCAGTGATACTGAGGGTCCGGGTGATGCACCTGACCTTTGTTCCTCGAAAACATTGTGGGTCGGAATAAGACGGATCGGCTGGTCCTGGGATAATAACAGAAGCTCTTGGAACCAGTACTGGCGTGGCCACCGGGGTGCAATCAGGATGAGACGGTAGCCCTCCAATTTCATTTTGCGTATTGCCCTCGGGATTAGAGGTATTGGGGGGGAAAAGCGTAAGCACAATTCCCTGACCATCGCATGGACAGGGCATTCCCCCTTGATCCCTGTTGAGGGTATCTGCTGGCGTAATATTGACCTTTTTTGTTGTCCTTCGTTGCGAACAAATCCAGTGCCGGCTTGCCCCAAGCTCGGAACACCCTGTGCACTTGATTCTGCTCTAGCTCCCACTCGTGGTAATCCGACTGGGACCTGCTGAGCGTGTCCGCCAGGGTATTTTGGAGACCCCTGACATGTTCTGCTCTGAGGGTTATGTTGTGGAGTATGACCCATTCCCACAACTCCTGAGCCTCTCTTGACAAAGTTGCCGACTTGTCCCTCCTTGCTTGTTTACGTAAAACATGCGGGTGGTATTGTCGGTTCGAACCAGTACTGATGAACCTGCAATCCTTGGAAGGAAAGCTTGCAGGGACAGGAAAATTGTTCGCAATTCCAGGCTGTTGATATGTTGTTTTTTGTACTCTGGGGACCACTTTCCTTGTATCTGTATATCTTGGAGATGACCTCCCCATCCTTCCATGGAGGCATCTGTTGTGAGAACAACATCTGGAATATCCTGTATGAAAGTGAGTCCTTCTGCTAAGTTGGGCATCTGTGACCACCAATGCAGAGCGTTTTTCATGCGTGGTGTGACTCGGAGGATGTCGTCGGAGGAACCCACGGCCTGTTGCCACTGAAGGTGTAGCTCCTCCTGTAGAGGTCTCATTCGGAGTCTTGCCAAAGGGACGAGATTTATTGCCGAAGAGCACATCCCCAGGAGTGAAGCAAACCTGTGGACAGAAACTGACTTTCTTCTGGAAATCAGAATTGCCAGCTTTTGAAGACGAACCTGTCGTTCGTGAGATCAGAATGCCCTGCACTGGACCGTATCCAGCAGAGCTCCAAGAAATGGAAGGACCTGCATCGGGCGTAACTGAGATTTGCTCCTGTTCACAGTTGGCCCCAGAGAGTTGAAAAGATGAAAGGGCGTTGTAATGGCCATCTTGACTGCTCGTTCCGAAGGACCTTTGATTAACCAATCGTCCAAATACGGGAATACTTGAATTTCCCGGGATCTTAACGCGGCTGCTACAGGAGCTAGGCACTTTGTGAAGATCCTTGGAGCCGATTTTAGTCCAAACGGGAGCACTTTGAACTGATAATGGGCACCAGCCACAGTGAAGCGAAGATATTTGCGATGTTTGGGATGTATTGGGATGTGGAAGTAAGCGTCTTCCATATCCAGCGAAGCCATAAAATCTCCCTCGTTGAGACAACCTAGAATCTCTGAAAGTGTGACCATGCAAAATCCTTGTTTTTTGAGGAATCTGTTCAGGTTGCGAAGGTCTAGAATCGTGCCCAATTCCCCTGATTTCTTTTTGATCAGAAAAAAATCGGGAATAGAAACCTGTCCGTCTCTATTGCATTCTTGAGGAGCATCGTTAAAGCTACTTTGAATAAGTGAAGACGAGGGGGAGGGGGTCCCTTCGGCAGAGTGGTGGGTGGCTTGGTAACAAATTCTAGGGTATGACCGTTGTTCACCATTTGATCTGGGGTAATTTCTTGCCACTTGTCCACAAATGCTATAATTTTCACGCCCACGGGAAGGAGAATAGGTGTGGTAGGCGCCCTGCGGAGATCTACATTAACACGCATGGCTCCTGATTTCTTAGAATTCAAGGCCCTTAACATCCCTCAGGACTGTCGTGACATATTGACAAAATCGCAAGCTCACAGCCCAATTAAGACTTACCGTCTAAAATGGAAGCGTTTTTGCAGTTGGTGCGAGGCTAACAACGTTCACCCAGTGGAAGCTCCTGCGGAACAGATCCTTCCTTATTTGCTACATCTGGCAAGGTCTGGGCTCACTTTTTCATCAGTCAAAGTCCATTTTGCCGCACTTTCCAGATTCAGAAAAGGTGCTCAACTTCCTTCTTTATGTTCATCCTCTTTAATCAAACAATTAATGAAAGGACTTTTCCGAGCGTTTCCTCCGGTAAAGCTTCCTACACCGGAGTGGGAACTTAACACTGTCTTAACGCAACTAACGAAACACCCATTCGAGCCGATCCACAAGGCCGAACTCAAATTCCTCACCTGGAAGGTTGCCTTACTTCTGGCTCTGACATCCGCTAGAAGAGTGAGTGAAATTCAGGCCTTCACTATAAAGGAACCATTTCTACATTTCACTCAGGACTACGTGACCCTCCGGACCAATCCTACATTCATACCTAAAGTACCGTCACAGTTTCAGCTCAATGAACCGGTAAAATTAAGGACTTTCTTTTCAAATCCGTCTACACCAGCGGAAAGAGCCTTACATTCTCTTGATATTAAAAGATGTTTAAAATTCTACCTTCAAAAAACAAAGAGCATTAGAAAATCCGACCAGTTGTTCGTGGCTTACGGCCAAACTACTCTGGGAACTGCAGTCACAAAAGCCACAATTGCCAGATGGATAGCATCTACAATCCATTTCTGCCATGACAAGGCTAACAGGCCATTGCTAAGGAAAGCCAAGGCCCACTCCACAAGAACGGCGGCAGAGTCTACAGCGTTGTTTGCTGGGGTGACTCTAGAAAATATCTGTCGTGCTGCGACATGGAAGAATGTCCACACGTTCACGAGACATTACTGCCTTCAATCTACTCATCAGGACGATGCAGCAGTTGGACAAGCTGTCCTACGCCATCTTTTTCTTTGAGGTCAGTTTCAGGTACCTTTTCTGTCTTTTAAATGCTATCTATGGCTTGCATTTTTTCATGACGCGGACATTTTCTACAATGATGGCATGTGTGACATAGCATGTTATTACGGTGCATGTTTAATTTCCCTGGGAATGTTACATGTTTTTTGAATTCTAAAGTTTGGTTTATTATACCTTTTGTTAACAAGTTGTGGATGCAATTGAAAGTTTTATCAGCACTCCTCTCCCACCATCCACAAAAGACTGTATACTTGGTATACTGCTTGCTACTCTGATTCAGGCATGTGAATCTATGAAAGATACCCCAATACTGGATAAGAAAACAAGTTACTTACCTGTAACTACAGTTATCCAGTATTGGTATCTTTCATAGATTCACATGCACCCACCCTCCTCCCCGTAGAGTCAGTTCTCTATGTTTTGGGACACTTACTTCCCACTTGTGCTAAGGAAAATCTGAGGAGAACTGACTCTTCTGAGTGTGTTCTAGAGGGTGCTGATTGGTTGGTACCAATTTTTTGGTTCTTTTGGCATAATGAGGTAGATAGGCTGCTAAGATCTAGGCCTCAGGCCTTTTCTTTGGGGCCTACTACTACTACTACTATTATTATTTGGCACTACTTTTGTATTTACTGTGAGACTCCCGCCTTGGCGACGGGGAATGATTCAGGCATGTGAATCTATGAAAGATACCAAAACTGGATAAATGTAGTTACAGGTAAGTAACTTGTTTTCTTCTCCGTCCTTCAAATGGAATTCAAGCTACCCCAATGAGGAACTTATATATATTTTATATTTGCATTTTTGTAATTTATGTGATGATATTGAAAGGGGTTGGGGTACTTTGGAGATATTAGAGGATGTTTGTCTCGTGGCGGTAGTAAACGCATTATAACAAGCATGCATACAAAAAACTATTTCTGATCACATCGATATTCTAGTACATTGGCGTGGGAAAAGAACAATAGAAATTCCAGAGAAAGAATTGGTATATTTTCACCATATGAAGCATAAGACCCTTCTGGACCTAATTTAAAGTATTTACAGTTTAATGCATTTATCACTTATACTAGACCCGGAGAGGATTCAAAAAGCCTTCCACAAACAGGTGATAGATACTCTATATGCAGCATATATCTAGGAGATAGGGTACGTCTCATTTATAACTGACCCGAGTTGGAACATTACTGGGAACCTTTCACCTAGAACAATTGAAATTTGAGACCACTGGGTTGGATATATAGTAGAGAGAATTTGTTTCCAAGTTAGATGTAACATTTAATTCAATGTTCGCTGCATCAGTGGTAGCAAGATCAGTTATAAAGCAGCACTGGAAGGATTGACTTCCTCACAATTATGTGGTATGGGGGAATAAAATGAAGACAGTAATGTTGACAGAAAATTATTTTCTATACATCAGTGCATAATGAGAAAATAGATTAAGGTTTGGGTAGTTTTTACTAGGAAGTTATTATTTAATTTTTCCCAAAATAATTCATTGCATGATCTATATTCTGGGTAACGTCCCCACCTTATAGGCACTTTATAAAACAACATAAATAAGTGTCTTTGATTATGGCTTTTGAAATACACTTAAGGAGATGAGCACTGGTAAAACTGCACAGGCTGTTAGTAAGTGGTTGGTGTGATGTACTAATGAGATAAGATAGATCAGCTAGAGAAATTCTGGCTTTAAATAGGAAAATCAATTGTTATCTCAAATTTATATAAAGAGCTTTTAGTATTATGTATATAAATCCGTGTATTTGCTTTATAAGCGTCCTTAGAAAAGTAAATGCAAAAAAAAATAGATTTCTTCACAGACCCAAACGGTACGCAATGCACATATGCCAACCTATTAGCAACAAGGGATGTCTGGATGACTGGAAATGCCCTTTTGATCATTTGGTCAGTGACATTTCTGTCTGACACCTTTCCTCAGATCTATTTGATCATGTGTCTCATGATCAAGTTGATCTATTCCAAGATCATGAGAATCCTCATAGATCCATAGGGGCCCCCAGAGTGCTGGTATACCATCCTGATACACCTATCACAACTGTCACTCGAGAGACTGCATTGCATACTGTACCTCCTGGTCAAGATGCATGGGCTGATGCATTATTATTGTTACCCTTAGCAGTTTGTCTTCTGAAGTCATCCGATTCGAACATTTAAATTCTCCCTTAAGACTGTGCATCTTAAAGGAAACAAAGCATCTATTCACCAGACCTCTGTGCATTCAGAGGGTGCATAAAGCAGAGTATAGATCTCATCAGGTGCAGAAAAGTTGATACTGCCTTTTCTCTTCTTGGATGAGTAAGGGCTATTCGATTAGTGACCATTTTGTAGCTGTTGTTGGTAGCAGAAAATGTCCTTCACTCCGAAAGCTCTTTCTGTTCATCATAATTTCACTATGACTCGATGTGATAAGACTAGCTATCAGCTGAGCAAAAGGACTTAGTAGAATTGTTAGAAGTAACTTTATACACCAGATGCTGAGTGATACTCATCTTTGTGCATCAGGCACATAAATGTATGTATTTGTTGCTATGAACAGGAAGCCAGTCAAAAAGCACCCGTGCCATGTGATCACTCCTCTTCAATTCCTTCAGAATTTGCACTGCAGAAATGTGAATTGCCTGAAGTCTTGAACGAATGCCAATGAATGGCCTATATAGATTGTACTTGACTCATCTAATCATGAAGATATGAAAGCAGGAACTAAAATACTTTAAAAAAATGTTTTCAAGTCCCACAGAGGAAAAGGCTAGCTTTATGGACACCCTTCACCCCCAGAGCAGGTGTCAGTTCAGAGTTTCCATGAACCCACTAAATCTTTACCACTGTTACTGAACATGGGGGTTTTTCCAAAGATATTGGCCAGAAATGTAGCCCATATTGGCATCTCATTAAAATGCTTCACTTTCATTTCGTTTGAGTCTTTTGTAGCACATCCACATTATCCATAGGTTTAAGACAGGATTAGAAATGTTCTGTATTTCCACCCTTATCACTCCATACCTCAGGATGATTTAGGTACATCAGCATGCTTATTTAAAAAAGAAAAATTGATAGCACGTGAAAGGTAATCAGGAGATCTAGTTCTTTAAATTGAGGGTGAGAGGGCTGATGGTAGAGGGATCCCGATTGACAATAGGTTTGCTGGCTGACTCTGAAGGGAAGTGTAACTACTCATACACTCATTTGAAACATGTAGCAGAAAAATAATCGTACCCAGCCAGTGCCATGTCACTAATACCAACCATGTGTAGCCTTGTGAGGAGCGCCTGAAGGCCAACTGTTTGTCATTTAGCTGGTCTGGTCTGGGAGCAGCAGTGCTTTAATTTCTCCCCCAACCTCCAAAGGTTTGTATCCAGCAGTGTTCTTAGGTGACCACAAACTCACCCTCAAGCCCGCAATGAAATCCAGATTGCACATGGTGCAACATTTTTTGGTCTCAACAATATCTTGCAGTTGGTCCTCAACTGCTTTTTTTCAAGATGTGAAATTGACCTATAGCTTGCTGGGAATTGGTGGCGGTTTTATCAGTGAAACGAATACAGTCAATTAGCAGTGCAGGAGGAATTAATCCAGAAACTGCAGACACTAAGCAGATCTTCAACTAAAGAATAGAAAGATTTTAGAAACTTGGATTAACATGGATCATGTGGTGTGCTGAAAATAGAGTTCAACAGTTTAGGAAAAGCATAATAATTTAAACAAGGAAATGTATGGCGGCTAGTGTCAATAAGGGAATAACATGTACATGAATTCAGATTTCAATCATGAATTGCTTACGGCAATCTTAGAATGAAAATAGTTTCACATGGATTTTGAAAGCTCAGCCAAGGAAGCAGGCTGTTTTATGTCATAATTGGCTAGGAGGTTGTCTCAGTACTGACAAGACAACTTGTAAACGATGTAGGCCCAAATATATAGGTACTGGCAAAACAGGAAAGTGCAGTTATAACTTGTAATGTAGAGAGATTTAAGGCTTCTAGCACCTTCAAGCTAAAGATGTGGATAGTCAAATGATTTCGAAGAGACCAGGGAAACTGAAAAGTCTCAAGATTAATGAAGACATGGGAGCGCAGGTAATCTGGCTGAGAATAAAATAGAAAAATTACCTGGATAAAGATTTTGAAAGGAGGAAGGGTTGTTGTATAACTTTGTTTTTTACATTTCTGGGTATTCCCTCTCATACCTGCATCACTAAGCCTATACTCTACTCTGTGATAGAGCATGCATGAACTGTGTTGAGGCTAGTTTCCCTTTTCTGTACATCTTTTTATTTTTTAATAACCAATATTTTTTTATTTTCTTGTACAAGATAAGAAAGTGAAAAAGATACATCACATTCACTCAAAATGAATCTTCTGTAATTCTTTTATTTACACTTCTAATGCTCTATTGAAGCCCAGCTCCATGATTCTGGATCTGAGAGTGCTATGAAGAAACCCAGATAGATAATGGAGATGCATGGGAAAGTGAGCGTAAATCAACAAAGTGTTTTTGGAGATCTATAATTATGACTTTGCTGTTCATAGTGTTGATTTGGGATTTAAAATAATTCATAAAACATGCACCAATACCACAATGCAATAGCAACAGATCAATTTGTAATGCAAAGTATAATCCACTGGCATACCTAAATCTGCCAAAATGTATTAATACCTAAATAAACCTTAAAAATGTCCTCCTCAGTTGCCATGCTTTGAACAGGAAATTTGTAGTGCAAAACTGAATAAATCTATTGTCAGTACTATTGCAAATAATCAAGACCATGTTCCTTGTTCTGCCATCCAGAATTCATGAATAAAAGGGCTTGAGCCATTACCATCTTTGTCTTTGATACTGCAGACATAAAAATTAAAGTGCATTTCATCTTCTTGTTACACTTCAGAGAGTTTCAGCATAAGCTGTATGCCATTGAGCCATAAATGGAAGCAATCTTAAATACCCAAGTGTAATCTAAGAAAAATATTTCGTGTTTGGGCAATGTAATTCGATCACAATACAATACCTTCCCCAGCACTTATTTGTAGCAAACGTACTTTGGCTTATGGAGGATTTGCAAATGGCATGTAGGATCAGCATTTTTTCCCGAAATATATGCTTGATCATCTCTAATGTCCTTTTGCTAATCTATCCTGGATCTGGCCAGATCTCAATTAAACTTGGAGAAAGGGGAGATGTCAGTACAAATCTCTTACACAGTGCACAATAACATCTTAGAAAAATGTTCAGGGACTCATAATAAATGATAGCTTTTAAATTCAGCCATAGTTTAACCCATACAGAAGAGGTTTAATGGGATTTCTGTAAACCATATTTTAACCCCTAGTTATATGCATATTTAATATATCGGAACAGATTTAGGAGACCTCAACACTCTTCAAAAACTCATTTGAAGGTAGCTAAATTCTCATTGGTGAGCCACCAAATTTCAATCCCATAGAGAGAAAGATGCTCAGTTTTTACTCAATACAGTTCAAGTGCGACAGAAAAAAAGACCTCTGCCCAATTTCATCTCCAGTTCCGTAACCATATAGAAAGCAATGAACAAAATATGGATATTTTTAGAATAAGAACTGGAAAAGCTAATAGGACTCACTCTCTCGACCTATTGGTTTTGGCAATGTTTTTAGCCGATGTTCATAATCGGCAAAAGAAATTACATGTTTTTTGTTGGTGCTGTAGCATCGTTGAAAAAAAGTTTGATGCCTTGTACACACATGCTTCATGAAGCATGCGTACATACACTGCCTGATGCTAAGGTGTGCCCAGGTTTTGAAGTATGCACACACATGCGTCACCACTCATGCGTATGCAAATGCCAAAACGTGGATGCCATTTTGTTTAATTTTTTCAGTTTATTGTTCAAAGATGGCAGATGCCAATCTTGAAGCTGTAAATGAAAAAAAGCACTTTTGAAAAAAGGAGCAACCCAGTAGCAAAGGCAACTGCCAGTCCATCCAGAAATTATTAAAATATGTTTTACCCCTAAAGGACACAACAGGAAGGACAGGGCTGGGGGTGTGACAGTGGAGTGCCTCAGGGAAAGGCTTATGTCAGCGAGAGCAAGAAAACACACGCACTCTCACGGAGTGCTGGAAGACATAAAATGTAGTTAGCTGAATGTGAGCAAACGAATGCTAAAAAAAAAAAGCTATGCACCTGGGGCGGAGCAGCGCAAGAAGAGGAAGGAATGCCTTTCAATTTTGAAGTAAGCAAATGAATGTTCACAAGGCAAATCGGTGGGCTGACTCTAAGCTCACTGCAAGTTTTTCCACAAGAGGTCTTTTAACAACAGACAACTAAAAGCTGGACAGCCAAAGCTGTTTGTAGGCAAAAACTACAAATGGGCGTCCCATACTCCTTTCTTTGTAAACCTAAGACCTAAACCATCCGAGATTTCTGCTATATGATCATTCTCAAAAATAGTTTAAAAGGCTGCCTTCAAAAATAAGGGGTCCCTACCACAAGAAATATACGTTCTGAAATATTGGCTCAACGTCTTTCGCTTGAGAATAGTTTCTAAACATAAACAGCAATATATAGAGAGAATTTTCTGTTCTGGCACTTGACACTGTATCAGCAACATAGCGTAAGCCGGGTGTCTGGAATGCCATTATCCAAAGAAAAGTCTCTGCTCCGCATGTTCAGAGCCATCAATAAAAATATTAAGTAGAGTGGGGGCCAGCAGATATCCTTGCTCCACTCCTCTATTTGCTTCAAATGACTGTCTTTTCACCGGAAGTAACAAATCACACCACTGCATCATCACCAAAGTACTGCTGATAGATTGCCGTAATCAAGCTTTCATTAACCCTGGCAAGCAAAAGTGAGTGTCAAGGACGAATGCAGTCTACACCATCAAAAGCGGCTTTTAAATCAAGGCAGACCAAAGATAGCATTGCATGTTTCTGCATGAAATACTTAATTATCAAGATCGATAAATTGAAATATTGTTCTGTGATGCTTACTCTGGACTGAAAACCAGCCCGATCTAGAAACAATACCTTTTTTAAGGGATCCCACAAATTTTATCTTAGAACTTTCAAATGCTGTTCAGTGACAAGGGCGATATTTCACAGGGGCTATTCTATCTCCTTTTCAAAATAGGGATAATAAGGACCTATGTCCAAGATTTAGGCATCACACTTGTCTAGAGAATGTTATTGAAGAAAAAGTCTAGAGGTTTAATCCACAAGTCTAAATCAACAATGAAAAAAATCAGTTGATGCCCCTTCTGGACCTTCCCCTTTCCTTTTTATTTTGACTAACTAAGGCTTTCCAATTTCATCTTCCAAATTATTCTGTGTAGGAGGAATAGTCATTTAACTCGCAGTGTTAAACTAAGCACCTGCTCCGCTTTTAAGGGCACAGTGTAAAGAAGTAATGGTACCATTCTTTTGGAATAATATAGCACTGAGGATCAGTCTTTGGGTTTCAACACTAATTTATGAATGATGGACCAGAACTCCCTTCCGCTAGTTCTTTTCAGCAATCAAATTCTTAACAGATTCCGATCTAGAAGAATCAAATTTAGATTTCTTCTATTTGATCAATTTTTGAGATCCTGACAACTGCCAGATCTGACTCCATCAAAAGCTCTACCTTTAAATTAGACTTCACCAAAGCAATTAACCCTTTCTAGATTTCTCTCGGCAATCTGTATGAAACCAATGTGATGAAGCCATCTTCACCTTACGGGCTCACTCAGAATTATAGGTCCCACAGTTTTGATCATAGCCAGTATTATTGCACTTTATGGAGAAATCTCCAATTGAGTTGCCCCAGTTGTTGTTAACTGCTCAAAGAAGAGTAATATTTGGTTAAAAAAAATAGGGCGGCATATTCACAGCCAGTCAGTATTAGCCCACTTGATAAAACTCCTTTTATTTGTGACTCTCACAAGCCCTTGTGATCTTAGAGGAAGGTAGCTCATTTATAGGACTTTTTACATTATTCAACAGCCGGTAAGTAATCATCAAGGCATTATGATCACTTTCCCACTCTTCATTATGCAGAAATGCTGTATTCTAAATCAGTACTCTATTCTGGCTCTGATTAACTCTAGACTACTTGCATGATGACATCTACGAAAGGTAAAACTCAATGAAGTGTAAAAAAACAAATCTACATTTTACTGGTTTCAGCCCCAGCTTATCCAAAATGTTCGTCAATGTCCCATCATCTGCCCGGCATTGCAACCCAAACACTACCCCAAAAATTAGTGGCACACATAATGTCAATCTCAGGACCTCAAACAGTCTTCCACTGCCACCTCCTTCTGTGTGCCATCTCGTTAAGAACTCAAGAAAGGCCTGGGCAGAATAGGCTTTTACAAACCGATGCAATATTTGTTTAAATGAGTCCCCAAGCTTAATTGAACAAATTGCTTCTTTCAGACCTTTTAGGTCCCACCTTTTTGCCTGCTTCTCTGTGCGTAAACCAGTTGAGACAAGAATCTTATGGCTACAAAACATCGCTAGAGCCAGGTTGCACAATTGTTGTACCCACAGTGGTTCTACCTGAACCTGGTCTTGGGAGACAGATCAGCTTTCACACAATCACTGGAATCTGGTTTTCCTTGGTTATCGCCTCCGAGTTTCTAAAGCTAAGCGTGAAACCAGACAATTTCTCACCTCTTTCAGTAGCACAGAAGAATAAAAATTTAGCTTTTTAAAACAGTCAGCAAGTAACATTGATCAAGACATGTTTATAGTTGTGAATATACGTTGTCTGCCCTAACAAATGTTGGAGAAAACTATTGATTGGTGCATTCTATAGCAGATGGGGCAGGCAATATAACTTGAAACAATAGGATATGCATGGAGCTTCTAGTTTCTCTCCAAGGATTACCTAAAATAGCAGACATGGCATTTAAAAAGTTAGTCAATGTTAAAAAGAGCCTTTATTGAACACTGACTTACCTACACATTTGAATCTTTACTCAAATATAAATACTGCATCCTTATCTTTCTTTTTTTATCATTGTTATACTTATGGCCAGACGGCTACAAGATCATCCGGAGGGACCGCGTCAACCAGACAGGAGGAGGCATCGCCATCATCCACAGGAACTCCATCCGCATCCCGACCAACACCGACGAAACCCTCGCACCCGCCGAACACCTGCACTTCCAGATTCACATCAACCCCAAGACCACCCTCAGAGGCACCCTCATCTACAGACCCCCGGGACCACGCACACAATTCAGCGAAGACATCGCCGACTTCATCAGCCCGCACGCCCTCACCTCCGCTGACTACATCCTCCTCGGGGACCTCAACTTCCACCTGGAGAACAACAACGACCGCAACACCACCACCCTGCTGGACAACCTCGCCAACCTCGGTCTCAAGCAGCTGGTGACCACCCCCACCCACTACGCCGGACACACACTCGACCCCGTGTTCTCATCCAGCAAGGACATCGCCTTCAGCCACGCCACCGGACTCCACTGGACGGACCACAGCTGCGTCCACTTCAGCTTCAGAAGGACAACGATCCATCAGCAACAGGTTGCACGCAGAAGCTGGAACAAGATCACAGCCGACCAACTCGCGACTTCCCTGAGCATGAACCCTCCCACCAGCGCAACGAACCCAAGCCAGGCGGCCACCAACCTCGCGAAGTGGATCAGCAACTGCGCAGACGACCTCGCCCCTCTGAAGACCCCGCCTAGCAGACCCGGCAGCAAGAAAGCCCCATGGTTCACCGACGAACTCAAGAGCTCCAAGAAGAACTGCCGAGCCCTCGAGAAAGCCTGGCGCAGAGACCCAACACCGAACAACATGACTGCCCTCAAGCTCGCCACCCGACAACACCACCAACTGATCCACGCCACCAAGAAAACTGCATTCAAGGAACGACTGGACAACAACGCCCACAACAGCAAGGAACTCTTCAACATCGTTAAAGAGCTCTCCAACCCCAACGCCGGAAACAACGACATCACCCCTTCACAAGACCTCTGCAACTCCCTCGCCTCCTACTTCCACAACATGATTGCGGACATACACAACAGCTTCAGCACTCAACCGACGCACGCCACGACGGAACCACCGCTCCCCTCCACCACCCTCCGCGCCTGGACCCCGATCAGCACCGAAGACACCATCCGCACGATGAACTCCATCCACTCCGGATCTCCGACCGACCCCTGCCCTCACCACGTCTTCAACAAGGCCGACGCTGTCATCGCTCCCCACCTGCGGGACATCATCAACACCGCTACCTTCCCGGAGAGCTGGAAGCACGCCAAACTCAGCGCTCTACTAAAGAAGCCATCAGCCGACCCCACCGACCTCAAGAACTACCGCCCCATCTCGCTGCTCCCGTTTCCTGCCAAAGTCATCGAGAAGACCGTCAACAAGCAGCTGGCCGCCTTCCTCGAGACAAACGGATCCCTCGACCCCTCACAGTCTGGCTTCCGGGCCAACCACAGCACCGAGACCGCCCTGATCGCAGCCACCGATGACATCCGAGCCCTGCTCGACAACGGAGAAACAGCGGCCCTCATCCTCCTTGACCTCTCCGCGGCCTTCGACACTGTCTGCCACCGTACCCTAGTGCAGCGCCTCAGCAACGTCGGAATCAAGGAGAAGGCACTGGAATGGATCATCTCGTTCCTCGCCGGAAGGACACAGAGTCCGCCTCCCCCCGTTCAGATCAGAAGCCACCGAAGTCATCTGCGGCGTTCCTCAAGGCTCCTCGCTCAGCCCTACCCTCTTCCAACGTCTACATGAGCCCCCTCGCAGCCATCGCACACCAACACAACCTCAACATCATCTCCTACGCCGACGACACCCAGCTGATCCTCTCCCTCACCAACGACCCCGCCACCGCCAGAGCCAACCTACACGAAGGGATGACAGACGTAGCCAAGTGGATGACGAACAGCCGCCTGAAACTGAACTCTGACAAGACGGAAGTCCTCATCCTGGGATCTTCACCCTCCGCCTGGGACGACTCCTGGTGGCCCCCCGCCCTGGGCAGCGCACCCAAACCAACAGACCACGCACGCAACCTGGGCTTCATCCTGGACTCCTCCCTCTCCATGACCAGACAAGTCAACGCCGTCTCCTCGTCGTGCTTCAACATCCTGCGCATATCTACGTAAGATCTTCCTGTGGATCCCCACCGAGACCAGGAAGACGGTCACCCAGGCCCTCGTCACCAGCCGTCTGGACTACGGCAACTCCCTCTACGCCGGAACCACCGCCAAACTCCAGAAGAGACTCCAGCGGATTCAGAACGCCTCAGCACGACTCATCCTGGACATCCCCCGTCGCAGCCACATCTCCGGACTCTTGAGAGATCTGCACTGGCTCCCGGTCAACAAGAGAATCGCCTTCCGTCTCCTCACCCACGCACACAAAGCCCTACACAACCAAGGCCCAGGATACCTCAACAGCCGCCTCAACTTCTACGCTCCCACATGCCAGCTTCGATCAACCGGCCACGCCATCGCCGCCGTCCCCCGCATCCGAAGAGCCACCACAGGAGGAAGGTCCTTCTCCTACCTGGCCGCCAAGACTTGGAACTCCCTCCCGACCCACCTCCGCCTGACCCAGGACCACCTTGCCTTCAGGAAGCAGCTCAAGACCTGGCTGTTCGAGCAGTAGCGGACCCCCCCTCCCCTAGCGCCTTGAGACCCTCCGGGTGAGTAGTGCGCTATATAAATGCTTTGATTGATTGATTGATTGATTGATTGATTGATTGATTGATGGCATGAGAATTATTTATTGGCTCATGTTTAGTTATTTGCATTTGAATTGTTTTGTAATAGTGTATTGAACTAGCAACTTGCATATGGATCAATTTCCACATCTGTGAGAAATCTGCAGAACATAAACACGTGTAACCTCTCTCCGTTCTTTTTATTTTCATAAAGTGAAATCATATTGTGAGGTTGTCCCCTGCTGTATATGGTCTTTTTTTCTATAATAGACAGTGACGATTCCGTCCTAGGTCCACAACTCCTCAGGATTCGAGTGATGCCATAGGGGGTCCACCTCTCGACGTCCCCAACTCCTGCACTAAAGGCACGGAAGGTTGGAGCAATCAAGCGAGGGAAGGGAAGGAAGGGAACAGCGGGGAGTAGAACCTGTAAAGAAAGAAACACAAACGATACACGTAATGCTACGCTCATAAATTCTCGCTTAGAGTATCAAATCCTTATTATCTGTTTGCCTACTGGTTCCTGTCGTTACTTAGTGTTCGCACATGTGATGCACAGTATTCCTGACCAACAACTAGAGCAGAACACCGTCCAGACACTTCACAGACATACACATACACGAACTGGCAGCATTATTTTACACTGTAGTGGCTGAGGCCCCCCCTTTTTTGGAAAAGAAGGATGAGCGGTTGTTCATAGTCTGAGAGACCTTTCCACTGTGCCTTAACCCCCTCACACTAAGAGGTCAAAACCAAATGTCTCGATATACTTGCCCCGAACACTATTCAACATACCGGAACGTCTGGTAACCAATCCCACACAGAGCGCCTGGTTTGAGACCGGTCTTTTACCAGCATCTCCCCAAGTACGACAGTTCTGGGTTTAAACGTTCCAAACGGTTACTGCACCGTTGTGAGAACCCTTGCTCATTTTCCAAATGTTCACACACAAATACCACAATGGAGGCTCTTTCGGAAGTACGGGGAAAAACCCCCGTCACCGCGCTAGCTGCTTTGCCGTAGCCTTAGGCGAGCAGCAGCGCGTCCTGTTCAAGTTACTCTTCTCTCCCTCGTGGGAGAGGTACCGACACCAAATACCTGACGGGTGCGGTCCGGGTACGGGAACGCCCGGTTCTTCACTGAAGGTAGAACGGGCACTTCGACCTTCGCTGCCGCTGCAGTTAGTCGACGGGAAAAGGCATCAGGAGGCGGGTGGTGAGTCTTTACCCAGCAGGGCCCCCTTCACAAACGGAGGACAAGAACGCCAACGGCGCGGCTCCGCTCGTCCTCGGAGCGGGTTCTGGAACCAACGAACTCGACAATCCGGAATTACGCGCCACGTCCTGTGCGCGTCCCCGCCCTTTTATGGTTGCGGCTCCTCCCGCTCTCTCCCCGGGCAGTCTGGGACATGTAGTCAATGCAGGCGCGCGATGCCTGTTCCCTGACATAGACTCTCTAATTGTGAAACTTTGGTTGCTTGTGGTTGTTGTGTATTGCATGCCTAAACACTAACTTAATAAGCGAAGAATTTTCATTAACATTTTCAATTCTTCCTTTCCTATTACACACATTTCTGATTTTGGTGAGTGGTCTGTTTTTTATTTGAAATGTTCTTTGACAATTTTTTTAATGCCATGAATGAAAATATAATTTTCCTAAGATCTACATTTGAAGGCTCTGACTCATTTAGGCACTGATTAAAAGTATGGTAATACCAGTTGTCAGGAATTCAAATTTCTGGCCAGGTATTCCACCACCTAAATCAAGCTAGTACAAAATATTCAGCATCAGAATGGAGAATAACAGGTTGACCACTTTTACCAGGTCAAACAATTATTGCAGGTCCCAGGTGTGAGTAGTAAATAGGAGTGAGGGGGATCGCTTCCATGGGGCAAAGGGAGTGGACAGGATGTCTTGTGCCAGGATAGGCTGTTGCATGTGCTGGAGAGCATTCCATGCCCCTCCCCCACTTCACTCCCCATATAGTCACAGGTATCAGATTGGGGCTGTGTTGTGCTGATGCCCTCAATCCCTGCCCCGTTTAGCAGTGGGTTTATTGAATGCAGTATCACATCAGGTAAAACTGGACCTAGTGTTCTCACACCCAGCAATTATGGGTATGGGTCCACCAAGCCAGTTGTGGTTTCCCCTGGGGTATACTGCGCCACCTGACTTTTAATCGTGCCCCAAGTGAAGTGCTGCATACCGGTTTCTTGCAGTGTCTTTCTTGTTTCTTTTATTGAAACTCTGTTCTATCAGATTATGTATTTATTGTGGAAATCATGCCTACTTATCATTGTTATGTTCCTCTCTTCAGTTTCCAGCTTTATAAAATCACTTCCACCTTGAAGGTGGATCAAACAATGCCTAAACAGGTTTTGTTTTAGTTTATAATTTTGTTTTTAATGAGTTATATATAGCGCAAACTTGACCCAAATGTATCGGGTATCAGAGCACTTTACATGAGCACTAGTTGTGTTAAATGAGAACACATTCATTTTTGTTAGGCGCGGGGAGAGTAAGTGATATGCCCAGAATCACCGGATGATGCCCGTCCTTGCTGAGACACGAACCCGGTTTCCCAGATTTGAGGTCGACCACCCTAGTCGTTAGGCCAACTCCTCTCCCCAATGGTTATGCAATGGTAATGGTCACATTAAAGTTCAAATAAGAATTTAAATGTTGTAGTGTTTAGCTATAGTGCTGTATTTATAGTTGTAGAGCTGTGAGATGGCTAGAACGGTCGGACTGTCCTGTTGGTGGTGCAAAAGAATTGTAGGCGAAGAAGTGTAAGCAGTGAGTGAGATAGTGGTGTCTTTTGTTGACATTGCACAAAATAACACCGGGACATGGAAGACAGAAAGTGTCCAATGGCCAGCTGAATGACTTTCATGGAGCTATTAAATGCTACAGGAAAGGTGCAGAGGCACCCAAGCATTAAGCGACTACACTGTGTTTTCTTCTAACATCAGCTAATGTTTCCCATGGCGCCATATCAACAGATTCACAAAACACCACTGTTGGGTCTCCCATACCGTGTGTCCTTATGTCTCCTTAATCCCATTTTTGTGGCCTATTTTGTAAGAATAGAAAAGGCAGGAGTACTTATGAGTCCATGATTCTGCTAAATTTAATTATGAATATATTTTGTGGCTCACAACTCTTTACTCAGCAAACACGTTTACTTTTCCAGCTCTTGCAACTAAGTCAATGTCACTAAGACATTGTCCTTGACCCTATTTTAGCTGTGTGGAGGAAGCGGATATCAGCCCATTGGTTGATCAACAAGCTGGCAGAAAGCTCAGGTGAATCCCTCCATTTTGATAAGGAATCTGGGATCCTATTCCCTCAGTCATGCTAAATACTTGAGCTAAAAGACTGAGCTCCTGGGCGAGAGAGAATTATGTTTTGGCAAGCATTATTCTTGAAGTGAAAAATTCAGCCTCCTTAGTCATATCTCACATTATTTAGGAAGCGGCTAAGATGACCACTCAGCAGTTACCTCAACACGTGAGGCCCTTATAAACATCATCTTGCAGCCAGCCTGATCATAGACAGCAGATTCTTCACCTTTTGACCATCTTCAGGTGACAGCCTGGATCTGGGTTTTATCAGCATTGCTCTCCTTTGCTGGTAGGCGGTACTGTTGGACTTCGCAATGACCTCACACCGCTCTAGAAGTGATGGTGCAGATCACCTATGTGCACCAAGTCAGGTACTTATTTTCTGTGCCCTTTAATGTGGATCCGAAGCTACACTCCTAACTTTATCTGTTGTACTGACTCCAAATTCGAGAATTCAGCAGTGTGCCAAGGAAATGGCTCCTCTCAAGATCACCGGCTTTATAACATGCTGTGACTGCAAATGTTGGTCACGGATCAGCATGACGTTTGCCTGTGCCGCATTCATGACTCCGTTATGCAACTTATGATCGCTGATGCACCCGAAGGTGATCATGCGGTTTGGAAGTGAAAAGCTAATCCTCAGAGTACAAGAAACGGTCATGCTCGAAACACTGATCCTGCTCCTGTTCCATGTTACAGGGCCTAAGTAATGGTTCTGCTTACATACCAAATCCCGATCCAAATGACAGGTTCTTTGGTTAGTACAAGTCCAAGTTGTGCTATAAGTGCAAAAAGTCTAAGTGGAATTCACCGTAGGCAGGAAGCTATGCAGTCAAAACTTCAGTGGTATTATCTGACTCCAAACCCATTAAGAGGTTAATTCCCGCATGCCCGAGGTTCCTAGGCCTTTGTCTACCATGCAGCAAAGAGACCATACTTTCGAGGGGATGACCTCTTCCTATGCCATACCTTCGGGCCTTCAGAACCCGCAGGAGCCTCAATTGAACTTCCGCCAATTTGCCCATACGTTGTTGACTGACCTCGTTGGGCGATCTACTGACTCCTTACTGGCATAAGCCCAGTCTTTCACGCCAGCCCTGAAGGTCACGCTGGTCTCTATCACGTTAGTGCTGATCTCCAACTCTACCAACATCTGTTTAGATCTGTTCCAGTTGTCGGCCCATTCGTTCTATGAAATAACCAAAGCACAAACTCCAACTTTATATTACCCCATGCCTCTTCCTCTATGCCACTACTATGGGAGAATGTAAGCCATGTCCAGTTCTGAGTCAGATACAGTCCACATACTTCAAATGTGCCGTATGATGAGGACGGCTATGAAAGGGGCAGGGGAGACAACTCACTCCTCCCTCATTGTTCTGATGCTGGATTGTATCTATACTTCAAAATGTTAGTGGACTAGACACTTCTTCTGAGACAGAATTAGAATTTCCACCGTTACCCACTGAAGAAACTTACTTGTTCATGGTTGTTGTTCACATAGTGGCAGAAGTACTTAATTTCTAAGCTCCCAACTATTTAGGCAAAAGCCCATGTATTGACTGAAAGCTTTATCCTCCTATTATTATAGGCTTGCTTTCACCACATCAGCAGTTCCACCAACAATACAAGGAATTTATAGGGCACTCCCAAGGCCTAGCATATCTCAATCCTCAACGCTCACAGTCCATGCATAAGCCAACTTAGACGTTTTCTGACTTCAGAGGATGTGGTGGTAGCAGAAGTCACGCTCTCTACACCTCTTGTATCCCATTCTTTCTCAAACTTCAGCAGACCATGCTGCCACCCTTCTGCAGGAAGTTCAGTTGCTCTTGGCCAAAGGGGCCATAGAGAGGGTACCGGTAGTGGAGCATGACAAGGAGGGTTACTGTCGTACTTCTTGGGGCACAAGAAGGATGGGGGGCACTGACCGATTTTTGGGTCTTCACTGACATTTCCTGTAGGTGGACAAATTCAAAATCCTCACTCTGACCAAAGTTCTTCCCATCCTGGATCCCAGGAATTGGATGGTATCCTTGGACTTGCAATAAGTATACTTACATGTGCCTGTCCAGCAGCCCAACAGACACTGTCTTTGGCTTGTAGTGGGGTCAGAGCATGTCCAATTTGCTGTTCTACCTTTCAGTCTCAACTTGGCCGCTAAGGTGTTCACAAAAGTGATAGAAGGGATGGCCCACCTCTGTAGGTCAGGAAAGCACGTATTCGCCAAAATGTAGGTGAGCGTGGAACACATCACTCGATATCTGGACACAATCCGACTGCCACTGCTGTCCCAAGTAGATAGACAGGCTAGAGGAAGACCTCACTCTTGAGGAAATTACGGAGGCAATTGGCCGGCAAAAATCGGGGAAGACCCCTGGTCCGAATGGACACCCGGGGGAATTCTTTAAACTAAACAGTAGCATATTAGCCCCGCATTTATTACAGATGTACCTGGAGTCCAAGGAACAGGGACGCTTATCTCGGGATCTACGGACGGCTATTGTGGTAGTTATCCATATACCTGGGAAAACGCCGGAAGACTGTGGATCTTATCGTCCTATATCCTTGCTTAATTACAAAACTAAAATCTTGGCCTCAGTACTTACGACGCGCCTCCTGACGGCAATTGGCCCCCTGGTCCACAGTGACCAATCTGGATTCATGCCTAGGCGAGCTACCCGCTTTAATTTGCGACGCGTAGCGAACTGGATAGACACGATTTAAGGCCGCGAGGCTCCGCATCTGCACCTTTCTTTAGACGCCGAGAAGGCATTTGACGCCATTCACTGGCCCTTTATGTGGTGTGTCTTGGAGAAGTTTGGTTTCGACCTCATGTTTAGGGAGTGGCTGGCCCTCTTACATAATGCACCAGAGGCTAGAGTAAGAGTCAATGGGATATTATCACCCAGTTGGGCTATCCAGTGCGGTACCAGGCAGGGTTGCCCCTTGGAGCCCCTGGCCTGTACAATACGATTTACCCCGGGCCTCAGTGGTTTTATAGACCATTCCGGCCACCTAGCAGAGGAACGTATATCGCTGTATGTGGATGGTATTTTGCTATATGTGACGGACCCAGCCGAGACTGTTCCCAAATTCTTCAGCTCTTTGACGAGTATGGTTGTCATGCGGGATATAAGATTAATTGGAACAAATCTACCTTATATCCAGTGGTGGGGGTGGCGACACCTCAGTCCTATTCGAGCTGCCTGAAGGTGTCTCCAGACTGGTTCACATACCTGGGACTGTACATCACTACCCATACTAGTCTTGTTTAAAACATAATATTTTACGTATTATTTCCAATTTCCAGGAAGACGATAAGAGGTTGAGGAAACTCCCTCTAACGATCATGGGGCAGGCGGCAATGTACAAAAGGATCACTCTTTCGCAGTTATTATATATATTGCAGAATACGTATTGCAAAATACTGGATGTTATATTTACATCCCTTGACGGGAAAATCCGTACCCTGCTGTGCAAACACTACAACTTAATCCATATAATGGGGGCCTGGCCCTACCGTTTATCAGGGCCTACTACAGGGCAGCACATCTTATTATAATCAATGAATGGAGCCACGCTCTGGGCGATCACCGCTCCTACAGGTTGGAGCGACTGCGATTCCAAGAGCGTACATATCTACACTACCTATATGTTGAGAGGGGTACCACCCACTTCCTCCCAGCTACGCAAAGAACGGTAGAGGCATGGAAACGTGCCGAGAGACAGATGCAGTAGGACAAGAAACCCACTAGGAAGACTCCGCTATGGGAGGGGACCCGATTGAAGGAACTTGGGAGGCTGAAAGGTTTCCGTAATTAGGACTTAATAGGAATTTCCAAAGCCGAAGATATCCTGGACAAGGGCAAGTTGGTGTCCTTCGCCTCCCTACAGGCCACTTACCACCTTCACTCAAATCAACACTATGCCTATCTCCGGTTCTGACATGCCAGGCGGGCCGAAGGGCTAGCCGAGGTGCTGCTGCCGGAGTATGCTACTTCAGGAAGTGATCCCATGCAAGGCTGTCTCACTAACTTATAGGACAATAATTAATAATATTGCTGATAACTTGGGCCAGTGAGGGTTAGGTGGGAACGCATCACTGGCCCGCTCGAAGATCTCGATTGGGAGGCCACCCTTATGCATCCCCGTGAAGTGGCGATCAAGCTGAGATTGCGTCTTATACAATACAAAATCCTTCATAGGACATATTTTGATAGGGCGAGGCTACATGCAATCGGTAGGGCGGAGAACCCGGAATGCCTTGGGTGCCATGCAGATATGGATACATTCATACACTCAATCTGGGAGTGTACCAAGATACAAATGTATTAGACCACAGTGGTGCGGGAACTGAATAATATACTGGGGGCTCAACTAGAGATGGAACCTCACTTAAGTTGGGGATAAACACAGAAGTGGATCTTCCACGATACAAGCTTCTATTGGTCAATTTGGTATTGATAGTTGCTAAACAAGACATAGCTCGCTACTGGGGTGTTTCCCAAATCCCTACCATACAAGAATGGAGAAACTTTTGAATTTGTATATGGTGGCGGAGAAAACGACATATACCGCGAGGGGGTTGCCCTCGAATGTTTCTTAAAATATGGACCCCTTGGTTACGGTACTATGGTTTGGAGATTGAGTTGGGGGAGAGGGGTCGGGCCTGTCAGGGAGGGGGCCGGGAGATGTGCCTTAAATGTTGTAATGCTTGGACTGTTGATAGATTTGTTGCTGGATATTGAAGGGACCTCCAGTATATGTACCTATGTCATCCTATGTTGGAGAGACACGCCCTTGTTCGGGGGAGATGTTGCGACCTGTTCTATCTATCACCGATTGTCAATGTGTATTGATGCCTGGATATCTCACACTCATGATTTAAGTGTTTATTCTTTAAAAACAAATAATTTTTTTTTTTTTTTTTTTTTTTTAAAGTAATGCATGTATTGCTGCACGTCGACGGATGGCTGCTAAAAGTCTTCACGCCACAGTCAGTCACAGACCACCTCTGTAAGGTGGTCACCCTTCTTTCGTGCCTGGGGGTTTTCCAGCAGCCGACCGTTGCTGGGCGGGTCAACGGCACCCCAGCCGCAGATGCAGCTGTAGCACAGGCTACGTAACTGGGACAGAGAGTTAGTGGCTAGGGCGGTCGGCTTTTAGGCTGGGGACCCGGGTTAGAGTCTGGCAAGAGGCTCATACAGCCCCTGTAGGGTAACAGAGTTCGGGTGCGCAAAGCCCCTGCCCGGCACCCCATGATGTCCACATGTTCACGGTTTCGGTAATGATTGGAAGCGTGCTTTGTCCGTGTGGCTCACCAGCAAGGCCGGGCGTCGTGGTCGGTAGACACGGTGTTGTGTAGCGTTCCTCCGGTTTTCAGCACAAGGGAAGGTGCCATGCGCTGTTGCGGGGTCGGTCCGTGTCCCTGTTCCTTCGTCCACTACATTGGGTAGGACGAGACTGTGTATAAATGTCTTTCGATGTAATTATTAAGCCCTGTCATTATGTTACGGGATGCAGGCTTTTGCTTTCAGACAGAGGTATGTAGGAGGGATTGTCAGCTCATCCTCCCCAACCGCTCCTGCCTGCATGAAGGTGGTGTGTATGGCTCGCATCGGTGGGCCTGGCAGGGGGGAGGAAAGGCCATGATAGTTGGTAGCACGGGCCAGACTGCAGGAAGGCTTGAGGTCCCTCCACGGACAGCGGTGAGTTGTGAGGCCCCTTGCCTTCGAGTTTTCGCACCGGGCCTCAGGACACATGGCCCACAGAATTCCGTGTTGATGTGACTGGTGTAGGGCATGCGGGGACCGGGCGGGGCTCTTCTACTGTTCTGGTGTGTTTTCCCACACACCTGACTGTTGGGCACCTCGTAGCTGTCCTTTCTGCTCATCTGCCACCGGGTCCGGAGCTGTGTGTTATGTGCCCCTGCGGGCTGGTTTATGCTCCTCATTTAGCGCTGATGCACTGTGCGGTGCTGATGGGCACAGCATAGAGGATCGGGATGGAGCCACCCCCTCCCCCAGGTGTACTTGCTGCTTGGAAAAGGTGTGACACTTCAGAGGCAGAGATTGAGTGCAAGGGGGTGGATTCACCGGGTTGCGCTTTCTGTGCGGTGTGAGGGGGCGCGAGTCAGGCTGGGCGTTTTGTTTTCTAGGAATGCGTGAATACATTAAGTTAGGAATTGATTTCAAAGAATCAAGCATCCAGGGCGAACCGAGCGTTGTGAGGTTCCACGTGGTTGGCAGGCAGGACGCTGTGTATTGGCAGGATGAGGCTTTCGACCAGGGGGTAAACCAGGAAGCCTGTTAGAAACGTGCCTCGGACAGGCTGTCTGCAAAAATATAGGCCTGACGCTATGGGTATGAGTGGCATTCTTGTGGTATGGGGCAGGATCCATGCTTTTCTCGGAGCCCAGGACAGGGTATCCCTCCCCAGAGGCAGGCGGAGCAGTTGCTTCCTCTGGAGTTGGTTGCAGTTGCCACAGGTTGTGCGGCTCGGGTAGAGTCACGGCTGTGCTTTGGGCTCCATGTACAGGTAATCCGTCTCCACAGGTAGTGGATGTTATAAGGTTGCACGTTCCTTTATTACACCTGCTCATCATGTGTCTCCTTACTGCGCGTTACCCCTCTATCTTTCGGGAAGTGCGTTATCGTTCCATCTGGCCTAGTGCGCAGACACTGCCGAGGGTCCTGTACATAGAATTAAAACGCTCTCCAATAGTGACATTCAGTGCCATTTTGAGATTGTTATAATGCCAGGTTAGCATATTTTCTGTGCTGTTCATGATTAAATGCTAATTATTTATGCTATTCTTAGTGCATGCGTTTCAGATGACAAGTTCGCATATTTATTTTTCTATGCTGAACTGCTGCCTGCATACGTCTGAGTGTTATCCTTGGATTCGGGTTGCGGTTGCATGGGTCGCGAGGACCCGGACAGATGGCTGCATTGCCATGGCGCTTGTTGGAAAAAAGTGTTGCTTATGGGTTTTAAAGAACATTTTGTTGTGTTACAGGTACGCGGTAGTGTGACGTCGGGCGGTGTACGTGGCAACATTAGGATGTAGGTAAAACACAGCGTGTAAAATAGCGACCACAACATGAGGGCCCGTTGGCCAGGGTGAGTGGGCGGGGTCGCGCACGCAATGTTGTGAGCCAGAATGTTTTACTAGGGATTATGGCCTGTTGCGTCATTTCCAAGCAGCTCTGATAAGATCTAGAAGCAGCCAACGCCTCATATTTTAGGCGAGCATTCTCTTTAGAACGGTTGTTGAGCGCATACTCTCCCGCTCAGTCACGTTGTATTGTGGAAATCACATTTGTCTTTTGGAGGCATCGCTGTTCCGGTATCTCAAAGCCGCGCCTTGTACTCTTTCGGTGGTGGTGTGCATATTTGTTAGCCTTCAACGGATGTGTTTGTTCGCAATAATTTAGCCCAACCGGCAAGTGATTGCATTTATGGGAATCAAACGCTGCGCTTGGCGTCAACTTAAGCAAAGACTTATGGCTTCAGGGTTTATTGTTCAGAGTGACGCTGCCATAATCACACAGGTTTTCCCCCCGGTTGGTGTCGTATCGCGACGAGCCCGGCCGTGGCTCTGAAGCGCCGGGGCCAGGTAAGCGGTAGAGGAAAGGAAATCCTTTGCAGTATCATTTGCTCTGTGGATTTCCCTTCTCTTTTTGAAACTCAGGAGTAGCAACATTGTCATGGTATCAGCGGGCTTCGAGTGAAAGCTTTTCAATATTATATACAAGCCATAGTTGCTGCTTATTTATCATACTCTTAATTACGTTAGCCACACCTGTAAGGCAGGAAAGCCGTGTAATATTGGCGCATGGCTGAATTTTAGTGTACTAAGGTGACTGTTAACGACCACGGGTGACACTTTCACCAGTACAAGATGGGCATGCAAGAAGTAAAGCACCGCGATTTCGTATCTCGTCAGACACAGAGGGCCTGTGGGCTAAACTAAGTTTGAATGAGGAACCAGGTGTAAGCTTTTATTTTGTATACGATAATCTAGGTCATGGGTTGCACGCCTTGGTGCTGTCTAAAATCAGTGCACCACAGGTTTTGTGGCAGTGGGCAAGCGTGGCATAAGTTGTGCATGAGCCCCACACTGGAAGATGGGGAGTTGCCAGCACAATGTTTCAGCAGGGATGAGAAAGGAGCTTGTCGCGGGCTTTCTGCACCGCCATTCTGTTTTCAAAATGGCTGCTGCTTTCTGGTTTTGGCACCTGGCATGCGTGCAGGTAACCTGTCTGGCTGTTGCGAAAGTACGGCGGGCACGGGGGGACTCAGTGGTCTCTACAATTCCCTGATAAACTGCTTCTAGTGGTTTCGTGTGGCTACGGCTGGGTGTTACATACGTTTTTCCTGCTTCATAGGGCCGTGAAAGATTTCAGTTCATTCGTGATTTTGCTTAGTGGTAATGGTCTCATTTGCGGTTTAACTTGCTTTCGAGTCAATAGAGACATTTTATTTAATGTTCACCTTACAAGTGTGCGAGGTTTTAGAAAGTTGGGGAACTACAAGGGCCAATAACTTAGTAAGGAACACAAGACATTCCCAGATCCTGTAAAGGGCAGGTAGCTGGACGTACTGTTCGCCCCCTGTTCCCACGGACTGGCCTGCCCCCTGGTACAGATTAGCAGAAGTTTGGGAGAGCCAGACCTCACCTAGAGGTGCCTGACTTTAGTTTGAGGGACAATTCCAATGTGTCACATCTAGTGAACGTCGAAAAATTTTCTAGTATCTCGCATGCTTGCGCAGGCTGTAGTTTCCACAGAGTTGGGGGCAGGTTAGCATCCCCACCTTGCATTCAGCATTCCAACAGCTCAAT
Organism: Triturus cristatus; assembly: GCF_964204655.1. Lineage (NCBI taxonomy): Eukaryota > Metazoa > Chordata > Amphibia > Caudata > Salamandridae > Triturus > Triturus cristatus. Next base: position 1,089,245,773 of record NC_140582.1, on the reverse strand, counting down.
GGTTGATGGAACATGGGAAACACCTTCCCAAAGCTGGCACCAGAACACAAGGTTAGTCAGGGCCAACTTGTCGGTTGGACAACTCATGTAGGCGAAGACTCACTACACTCCTTGCACAGTCACACCAGTTTGGAATTGAAGCTTTGCCTTAGGTACCCCTGGGAATATAGGATGGCCAGACAAACAGCCAGGGGGTTACAGAGCAGGTGCAATCTGCTCTTTGCATAGTATTTCAGGCTGCATCACCTCACCTAGGAAACAAGCACTTCTTGGGGTGCTGTGTTGGACCCAGACAGGACATCAAGTAATAATTGAGCTATGCTAACTGCCGGTGAAGATCATTTTATTGGGGAGCAATTGAGCACTGCAGGTGGCCACTCCTTGCTTTAGAAAGATGATAGCTTTGGTCCCCGATAGTACTCACATACTGGTCCAGTGGCTACCAGGCCATCACATCCCAGGTTGGGGGGGATCAACTCTGTTAAATCCTAGGGTGGACTAGGAGGGTACGGGACTGGTGCTTAGGAAACCCTGACGGAGCAGGGGAGATGCTGGCAGTAGGCCCAGCACTTGACCTGTTCTCCCCCACCGATGGTATTAAAAGTATCCCCAATTTTCACCATGTGAACTACAAATAGGAAGACTTGGGATACAATTTCACCGGTCTGCTGAGCTACAACGGGCTGTTCCTTTTAAGGGAAAACTACAGTAGAGACTGGTAGGTGGAGGTCCCCCAACACATCCTGGCCATCCACTTTGCTGTTCACAACAACTGCGCATGTGGGAGTCCAATTACCTGTGCATAGTTTATTCAGACACGCAGTATCATTGCAATTAAACATTCACTGTAGTTACAAGTTGCAAGCGTGAAATTCCTCCAAGGTCAACTGGTCACATTAGCAGCAATAAAGCTGCCTGGGAAGTCTGGGTGCAGCTACCACAGATCTAACTGAACAGGCAACAGTCCGGCAGGAACGGAGGGTTGTTGAATTGATTGCCCACTTAGCAATATGACTATTGCACAGGTGGATGGAGGGTGATTCAAGGGACACGGGTGGTGTGGCGGCAACGCTAGAAGGTCTTCTTATGCTGGGTAGGAGGTTCCGCACCACCAACCAGAAGGGTGCCAAGTGAAAAAACCTAGTAAATGGGTTTAATATATGTGTGTCTCTGGCCTTACAGCTGTGTGGAGCCTGTCTCGTTTAGAGGTACGCCCAGGTAAAAATTGTGTACTCAAGGTTTGCATGACCAATGCAGTTTGTGGTATCTCCAAGCGAATCCACTGAAGGTGTACTGCAGCTAAACAGAGAACTGGGAGTCTTGGTTTCCGACACTTTGACAGGTTTAAAGCATCCAGGGTCGGAAATGGACAGTGGGTACTGTGCATCTGTGATCCGACGGCAGTTGAGCAAGTGGGGTGCGCTGCGTAAGTTGTCACTGCACGAAAGGGTGAGGTGTCTCCAATAGTGGGCACAAGACATATATTGTTTCAAACCAGATTTGACAACATTAAGGTGTTCACCAAGGTTTAGCAATCAAAGCAGGTTGTGCAACCGTCTGGTCAATGGGGTGAAGTAAGTGCACCCCAGACCCAAGGGTAGGTGACATGTACCTGCAGTTTAGCTCAAATGCCCGCCCGGTTAGCTATATTAACCTCGCTGGGTGGTGACGCTGTCAGCCAACATAGTGTGCTGCCGTCCCAAGTTATGGGGAAACAAGGCGTCGAGCACAAAAGGCTACCATGCAAAAGAACTGGCACGTCCATTGATCAACAAAAATTTTAATTTAACGGCGCAGGTAATTTTACACCGCTGGGGTTGCCCAAGGGTGGGCAGTGTGAATGCCCCTGCCCCCCCTATTCGGGAATATTCTAGGATAGGGGTAAAGTGGGACTTAGTCAATCCTTAATGTTAGGCACCATATTGCAAACAGTGCACACTGTATTAAATCAGACAGATTCTCTTAGCGGGTATGCCTAGGGGGTTTCACCACAGAGGGAGCTGAGCTGGCGAAATTCCCATAAGGAACAAGGGAGGCATGGCAAGGGCAGGAGGGCACCCTTGCTCATTGTCACATACTTCTAGTTATGAACATTCCTGTGCGTCATGTATAATCCCTCTCACCCTAATAGCCAAAGTAGGCAGGCGGGGGTGGGAGCGGTTACCTAACAAGTGGGCTGCTGTCCCATAGATGGGGGACACAGGGGTTCAGGCACACACGGTGCTAGAAGGACGGCAGCTAGGTGGGATCAGCAAATAGATGGGGCAATGTGAGCCTTGGTGTCTGAATTCGTCCCTCCCAGAGTTGGCATGGGGCTAGGTCATGTGAGGCAGTGGAACTTTCCCGCAGGAGGGTGAACAGTTCTTAGTACAGGTTCACAGGTCAGAAGGTTCTTTGGTTTCATCAGACACAAGCTGATCCAGGCTACATCAAGGGCTATTGTAATATAGATAGGGTTCATCTATCACCAGTAGGGAGGGATCGATCTCTTCCCTTAGATTTGCAGGAGGCCTGGAGATGAGCTGTCGTAAGTGTGAAATGTGCTGTTCTAGTGAGATCAGCAACTACATGGGTCAATGTGAGCTCTGGTGGACTGAGATGATCCCCCGCAGAGGTGGCACGTAGCTAAGTCACAGGAGGCCGTTGAACATCCCTGTAAGAGGGAACTGTTCATGGCGTAAGTTCGCAGACCAGAGGGGTCTGGGTTTCATCAGACACGAGCTGATTCAGGCTAATGTTAAAGGCTACTTTGCTAAAGATGGGGTCCATTGTCACCATTGCCATCCAGGCGTACGCCTAGGTTAGGTTGACTAACATGGGGTGCATTTGTCACAGGTGGGCAGGGACACTTTCCACTGGACATGCACGAGGCCCTAGAAAGCAGGTTGCAGGTCAGAAATGAGCTGTTTTGGTGGGGGGGCTCTGGCGGCGACGTAGGTCGCCTCCTGAGCTGTGGCGGAGTTACTGGGCGATCTGGAAGCAGTCGGGTACAGTACGGGTACCTCTGCGGCAGACTGGTACAGTTAGGGTACCTCAGCGCGGCACAGTAGGGGTGCCATAGCCAAAGACCAGGAGCCTCAGGGCAGGTTCCTGGAAAACCACGACGGCGCCCCGTTAGTCCTTCGGGCGGTTGGGGGCCTGACCAACCGGGGGTTTGCCCTGCTACGCTCCGCCCCGAAAAGGGCGTGAGTAATAAGAGACCAACGTGTCACGTGATCCGGAAGAGGATCACCAAAAGGTGTAGCACTGTCTGGGTGTCCCACAGTGCTGGCTCATCAGGCGGGTGGGGGCAGCATAGGTTGGTATAGCTGCCTGCCCTTGGATCGCCCGTAAGATAACCCACCATATTGCATACTTTTGTATGGAATAAACCTGCAGCAATATTCTCCCAGAACAAAAGTTGTCTTGTGTATTTATTTATTCTTGCATGATCAGACTGTGGGTGGGGGTAGTTGCTGATAATGGCACTATGGACAGCTGTGGAGCTGCCTGGAGGTTGGGTTCCCAGCAGACTATAGTGGAGTAACCAGACCTACTGGGAAAGGAGATTTGAGCTTGCAAGGGGTAATTTGAAGCAGCTTCTGCAGAGCACATTGTATCGTTTCACTGGGGTGGGGGCTCTCGGCCAGGATACACGAGTAAAAGATGCGGAAGGATGGGCCCTCAGGAATAATCTCCGTTTTGTTGGTATTCCCCGAAAACTGCGAAGGGGAAGACCTGGGAAAATTCCTGATTTGTTGGCTTCCCACGTGGATCCTGGCAGACACCCTGTTACCGTGCTTCATAATAGAACACGCACACAGGGCCTTGCTTCAACGGCCACACACACCGCCTCTCCTCCCTCCCCCGGGGCCAGGCCATGACCAGTTACTTCAACAAAGGGATTCTACAATTATCTACATAAACATATATGTGTATAAGTGTGTGCTTACTCTTACTCTTGCTTGGGGTGTTTTAAATGGGTGAGCTATTACCTACGTATATGCGGGAGCACTTAATTTAGTGATTGGTGTATATGTGTAGTGTGTGGGATCGTAAAATGTGAGATGATTTTTAAAAAATTCCCTGGCTATTGCAAAGAATACACTTTGTTAACTTCCCTAGCTGAGAATAGTAAAAATGGGGAGGTGTAGATGGTGTACTTTAATGGGTCACTTTCTACAAGGTCGACATGTTTCAGAAGCCATCCCCTTGGCTTTCTTCCTCAAACTGGGACGATCCCTGTTTCACCTCACTGGGTGATATTGTAAATGAACATATGCCTACTGATCACAAGTACTCTTCTCTGCACCCTAATATGGCAGTTGAAACAATATACCATTAGTATATCCTGTAAAACAACCTGAAAAGAAAAACATAGTGGATAAACAATGGCTTCTAGAAGATAAGACCATGTTGGCTTGAGTCAGAAGTAGAGTGCTTTCAAAGACATGCATCTCGAGGCTGATCGTCACTTCCATCAAACTCTGCAGTATCTAGGAAGAAGTCTCATCGCCCTTGCGTCAGTGGCTAACTCCAACAATGAGACTATTGTACAACCGTTGACAAATACTGCACTGGAGCAGCATATAAACCTCCTGTGTTTTTACCTTAAGGCATGTAGTTCCCAACTTAAAAATTATGCCTTCAGAGATTCACAAGTTATCTTACAATTTGATTAGCGGATTATTCCTCCGACGATTTCTTTGTTATGCTGAGTTTTGGAGTGGTTCTATTTTCTCAATACAATAATCTACTAAATGTCCTCTATAGTGGTCTGATCGTTAATTAAGGGTACAAGAGTTTCAGCGTTTAGCAAAAGTATCCTTTATTGTGCCCCACATCCTGGAGCTATGAAGGTAATCAGTCAGCCTACGTAGTTTCTGGAGCCTCCTAGCAATGGCTCAGAATATGGAACATAAACAAGCGATAACCAGGGAATAACACTGATAACAGCACTGGAGGCAGACAAGGAGCACGAGTGACCATGTGTGACTGGGGGAAAACAGGGAATAACATATTCAAGTGCAGCAAATACAAAGATTTAAAAATGAGTACAAATATTAAATTGTTATGCTTGACTATTATTCCAAAAGGGTGGATTGGATGTTCGTCAGGGTACCTAATACTGAGACAGTGTTAGGATTTTTAAATGAGTGTTTTTGCAGAGAATATTTCCCTAAAACTACAATTCTCCAGTAATGGATTTTCATAGATTAACATGCTTGAATCTTCCCTGTCGTCGTAGTGGGAGTCCTACAGTAATAATAAGCAGTGCCATATATAAGGATTGAGAACCATTGAGAAGCTAAGTGGCATTGGTAACCAATTCACATTGTTTTATAAGACCCAAATTTCAACCAGTCGAATCACAGAACTTGAAGCACTCTTCCCCTGCAGGGCCGCCATACCTCAGATTTCTCACTGCACGTCATATATAGGGAGCCTCCCCGACCTCTGCTCTGTTTTCAGTGCTTCAGTCAACGTTTGACCTTCTTTTTCTCAGAATTGAGTTATTGGACCCTTCAAGTAACTCAGAGGTAACACTTGTTGTGTTTCAGGATTAGTATCATGTCAGAAGAATCTAAATAGTGATTTTTCAGGACTTGTAAATCTTATGGGAAACCAAGATTATTTTCTGAGGACCCCCATAAGGAATGCCTTTATTGCTTACACCATCACCAAAACTAAAGGAGTGTGTAGGCAGTGCAGAACCTTTTCTGCTAAAACTCTAAAAGACAAAGAAGCCAGGCTACATCTATGGCTTCAAAAGAAAAAGGCTCATTCTGAACATATTTCTGAGGATGGTCAGAGTCCTTCACCAGGAAGAAAGTGTAAAAATGAGGGTGCATCAAAGAAAATAAAGACTCACATCAAAGACTTTGTTAACAAGTCAGTGAGTAAGGGAGTTTCTGGTTCACCTTCCTCTTATAAAAGATCTTCCACATTTACATCCCAAACTTGAACTCATTGTAAGGAGTCCTCATTGAGAAAGGTGTGTTAGTCAACAGTTGACACGTTGATGAGGAAATCATCGACTGAGTCAACCAACTCAGCATTGAAGACTACAGCGCCGATAATAATGACGTAGACATCTTCCTTCCACCGACCATAACCTTTCCGTCGACGGTGATTGCATCAACAGGAACTTTTATTTCGACGATACTAACATCACAGTCACAAGCAGTTCTGAAGAAGACTATTCTTGCCACGTCAACGACGCAGAAGGAGATAGTATTAATTACTGCAGAAGACCTTCCAGTGTCTTTACACCTGGATCAGACATCTCCAAGTAAGGTGTTGCCACTGCCTCAAGCGTCTCCTGGAGATGGAAGAATCTGAGTATGTAGGGTCATTTGAATCAGCTTATAGTCTCACGCAAATTCACATCAAATGCTCCGCTACTGGTGATGACGAACCTGGAAAACATAGTTCAACCTTCAATGAAGGAGGTTTCTCCTTTCAGGATAGGCATCAATATGCCTAACATCGTTATGATTCTTTCCTGGAACTTTACCTATATGATGAACCTTATGAGGAACAACATAGCTTGCAGAAGGATACATTTTCTGTGCCCATTTCATTAGTAACGGATTACTGGCACACGCTAAATGACTATTGCAAGAGGTTCCCTGAGGCTAATGCTCCAGCTCAACATATTCCAGTGCGTTTTGATACTCTCAGTGTTCCATGGCTTCCTAAAAGCTCATTGGGCTTGCAAACGGAAAGTAGAGTAGTGCCTCCTAATACTATTCTCAATGATTATATTGAAAGTGATGCAGATGACCAGCTAGAGGAAGGAGAGATTCCTCAGGATCCATCAAGTTCTGGTCTGGAGAGGAATGATTATATCGCACCTGTGTCTGCTTCGCCCATTCCGCCGCCTGCTAACTCTCTTCCAGAAGACATAGGAAGGTTTCATGAGCTCTTAGAATGGGCTTCTAGACCTTTTGACCTGCATTTGGTAATGAAGCAAGCAGAATGTTTTCTTTACAACTTTCAAGATTCAGCTAGGAACAATGTTAGAGCAATTCCCATTGTGGAACACATTTGGGAGGAAGGGTTAAAGCTTATGAGGAATCCTTCTGTCACTGCAGTTGTCGTTCCTTGACTGGATTAAAAATATAAAGTGCCAGAAAATGCATTTACATGTTGATAGGCCATCCTCATCCAGATTCAGTGGTGTTGCAAGGGGCCGTGTGTTCAGCACCTCCGGGCAAAGAGGGCTGACGTCTGGATAACATTGATAAATGGTTTTCAGCAATGGCAGCGACATCTGTTAAAGCATGTAACAAACTGGCTATTTTAGGAAGGTATGACAGACAGATGTGGCCAGTCAGATCAGCCTTCCTGCAGTTTCTACTGGAGGATAAAAGAAAGGAGTCAAAAGAAATACTCATCCCTCCGAACACCTCTTGCATTCATTGTGTACACTTGTGTTTGAAATCTTAGGCATGGTGGCCCTGCCGAGGAGGAGTGCTTCAGGGTCTGTGTTTTGATTGTTTGAAATTTGATTCTTATAAAACATGAATTGGTTACCAATGTCACTTAACTTCTCCATGGTTCTCAGGACTTATTTATGCCACTGCTTGTCATTATTACTGTGGCACTCCCACCATGACAACGAGGAAGATTCAAGTATGTGAGTCTATGAAAGATATCAATATTGGAGAACCACAGTTTGCAGGTAAGTAACTTGTTTCTTTCTGATAAAGTAGTGTAGTTTACATCTCACAAGATGATAATAGTTTGTTTCTAAACACAATATTGAACACAGGAAAGTACAAAAAACAAACCATTGATAAAGATATACATAAGCAGTCAAAGAACAATGTTATAGTGAAGCAAGAGGAGATGAGAGAGCAGATAATTACTGTAGAGAGGCTGTGAAATAAATGTGCATTTAGCTGATTAGTGGTTTATCTGCAGGTGATGAAAGGGATTAATAAAGCATTTCAGATGTTATTATTTATTTACAGAGTTTTATATAGCACAAACAGCGTGCTGTACAATTAGCAAAATAAGTTAACACATATAGAACATAGGCAATAAACAGATTGAAAATCAGTTAGCGGTATGTTGTATAAATAGCAAATAGGTTGTAACAGCAAAAGCAAAAAAGAAACAGGCAAGAAACAAAATATATACAGTGAAAAGAAGTGAATTCAAGCACTCTGGGTACAGAAATGTATATAGGCAAGATTGTTCGAACTTAATGAAATAAGGACTGCTGCTGAAGGTATCTATTCAGCCACAACAATTGTAATTCTTTTTTTAAAGAGGTAATCTAAGGATTAGATCTAGTTTCAAGAGGAATTGCATTCAATATTCTAGGTGCAAGACCAGAAAAGGAAGTTTTCTTTTTGTTGAACTTCTGTGGCTCCAACAATAGAGAATTAGAACTTCTTAGAGAGCGACTCCCACCCAATAGTTCACGTTTTTTTGCCTGGTAGACTGGTGTGTTGTGACGAAGACCCTTATAGGACACGCAGGCTATCTTGAGCTGAATTCTTGCTTCAAACGGTAACCATTTCAAATATCTCAGGTCTGGTGGTCACGTTTCCTGGATCCCGCGATCAGCCTAGCAGCTGATTTAAGAGTGGCCTTTAACGAAGCCAGCCTGCTATAGGGTAGACCTGCAAGAGTGGCACTCCCGTAGTCCAGGCGAGAGATGACTAGGGATTGGACTGCTAACTGATAGTCATCTGGGGGTAAGAAGGGTTTGATTATCCTTAGAATGTTCAAATGGTAATTAGCTCCTCTGGTAGTTGCACTGATGTGCTTTTTCATATTGAAATATTTGTCCAAGTAATGCCTAGAGATCTAGTAGAATCTAAAACATGTGAGGCGCAGCCGAGTGCTGTCAGCTGTTTGAGCCATTCATCTGTGGGAATAGAGAGACTGAAGGGGGTGATGAGGAGAAATTCTGTGTTGAGTGTATTGAGCATGAGGTGATTGCAAGTTAACCATTGTTGGGTTTTCAGTAGTACAGAGTTAAGAGTTTTGATATCTTCAGGTGAGGACATTTTCAAGTATAATTGTGTCATCCACCTACATGTGGTACTGTATATTTGAATGTGTAAAAATTTCTGTAAGCGGTTCCATGAACAAGTTGAATAACGTAGGAGATAGAGTGGATCCTTGAGGTACTCCCATTGGGACCGGAGTAATATCAGACAGGGTATGATTGACCTTGATTCTTTGAACTCTGTTATGAAAGAAGGAGGAAAACTAATTTAGGATGGGACCAGATAAACCCATCCTTTCCTCCAAAAGATTTATCTTGTTGTCATGTTTGACCATATCAAAGGCAGAGGTGAGATCAAGGAGTACAAGCAGGCAAGGAACGTTCAGGTCAAGTAGTCTCAGGGCATCATCTACGAAGTGTGTTAAAGCCGTTTCAGTGCTATGACCAGTTCTGAATCCAGATTGGCGATGGTCAAGGAGCTGAAACTGTTCGGTGTAGTTGCAGAGTTGTAGGTGCACACATTTCTCTAATAGTTTTGCTAGTGTTATAGTATTAGTAATAGGACGGAAATTGGTGAGGTCAGCTAAGTCGGCATATGGATTTTTTGGGATTGGAGTAACCTTGTTGCAGGGATTCTGCACAAACACAGAACTATGCACAGGTTTATAAGACCTTGGTGTATAGGGAAGGAGTCATCCTACCACCTTAGTACCCATGAGCCCAGGACCGACTAGCTATAGTGTCTCACTTGCTCTCCTACTCACTCACAGAGAAACAAATGATGACCACAGAACACAACACTCCCAGATTTTTCAGAAATTGCGGTAACAATCACACCCTTTCGCTCTCATTCTTGTACTTATCCACAATAAGATCTGACCGAGAGACAAAATAGTTTAAAATATTTATTTCAACAAACGTGCCTTAACATGCAGTATACATGCCACAACAAGCAGGAAAATGCATAGTACAAATAGTCAGCATAGCAGCTAGTCCATATATCATGAAGGGGAATGTCATAATGAACAGACAATAGAGCCTAACATCCCTCCCCGTGCTAAGAAGCAATATTATTATATATTAGAAGATCTCTGGACTTTGTCAGCGGACCCCATACCTTAGCCTACAGATGGTAGATCTACATCATAGGTGCTGTCTCACTCTTCTCCCTGGAAAGGTCCCTCTCCAAGTGTGCGCTACCTATTCGTGTATTCTAATAAAACCACAGTATGTTTGTCCAGACAGCTGCATCTGTATGTTTTGTCAAAGGGCTAAGGCCTGGCCAGAACAAAATAACCAGGGGCATTGTTGTTCGACCTTGCTCACAATGTTCAGTCAAAATCCCAGGAACTAGCAGAGTGAGCGCAGCGATGAGTTCTCATGTGAAAGCAACCGTAGAAATTATTGCAAAAATAAAAACGTACAGTAATGTGTGCAAAGCAGCAGGCAAGCTGCAGGGTGCTCTTGCTAACTTAGTGAAAACGACAATGTCCCTATGGGCCATGTGACAACTTGACGTATCTTTAAGCAATTAGAGCTCATGCCTTGTGATAGAGAAGCTCAGAAAACCTTAGACCAAAGTGGGAGTATGGAGGATCTAAGCTATTTAGTGAATTTGGCGGGTAGAGTATCTTTGGAGTGGTTAGATCATTTTATTGATCTTATTGTTTTGAGTGTCTCAGCTTCATCTGGAAGTTTGAAATTAACCCATCTAGCATTTTTTTTTTTTTTTTTTGTGGGATCAGAGAACTGGGACCCAATCTTAGTGGGCATGGGGAGGAGACTAGATTGGGTCTGGCTTAGTGGATCTTGAGAGGTGAATTGTAGATCTAATTCAGTCTTCCTAGTTTTTACAATAAAATTAACAGAGAATTTGTCATCACGTGGTAGTGTCACATTATCTCAAAGATGGAGGTTCGATCTGCCACTAGCTTGTTGTTTGATGATTTTAAAAAGCATTTGGGTCTGTTATTGGCATTGTCCAGTTGCGTCCTAAAATAGTTTGCTTGGAGCTGCGTATGAGCTTGTTATAGTAACTTCTTGTTGACTTCAAGTGCTGAAGGTGTGTTGTGGAAGGCAAGGTTCTCCATGCTCTTTCAGTAAACCTTGGTTTGCACCTTACCTCGTTAAGGTCTCTGCTGAACCAGGGCTTAGAGTGTCTATTGGGTATTCTTTTAAGCTACTTTGAAGCAATTGTATCAAAAATTGCTGACATGGATTGCATGTAGTGATCAGTGAGTTTATTCACATTTGTCATGTTTAGGGGTGGAAGAAGGAGGTTGTTGCAAAAGGAAGTTAGTTCGGTTATGTTGATTTTTCTAAAGTCTTTGGACCATTGTTTTGTATGGCGAGATTGACCTTGTCTAATTTCTATATCATCAAAAATTAAAACAATTTGGTAGTGATCTGACAAGTCAGGATGATATGGATTCAACTTATCGTAACTAGAAAAGTACGAGAGAACGCTTGCACTTTTTATTGAAAACAAATCTATAATAGCTACTTTTATTTTATCCTGTAGATAAGGTTCTTGCTAGAAAATCAATATATATTTATCTTGGGCATTTATCTTGGGTGCAGCATGATGTAATCCCTCTGTGGGGTTTGAACACACCCACACACGCCCACAGCTTTTTCATTGGTTGCTTGCTCTGCTTTTAGAAATGCCATTGCTTTCGCTGTTGAATAGTGTACATTTGCCCTGCCTTGTGGCTGTTTTGTTACCACCCTGGTGACTGCCCCAGCTCCATCGATCCTTTCACTAGTGCCTATATGTTTCTGTGCTCTACTTTTTTCGTTTGGTTCTCTCCTTGGAACTCGCTCTGCTTTCCCCTGCTATCTCAAGCTCCCCTGGTACTGGGGCAACCCTTTTCCTCCCCCTCCCTTTGAAATTTCATTCCCTGTGCTGACTGTTACACCTGAGCTTCTGCCGGGTTCAAGAGGTTGAGGGTCCTTGAGGCTTCAGGGCTCACGTGAATGCAGTAGATAATTATTTTTGTTTTGGTAATGCTGTATTTAAAGTTGACGAGGAATGCCAGTTACACGTGTTGTGACAGTGATAAATGTGCAAAGCAGGACTGCGGCAAGGGCATAGCTTCACAGTGGGCATTTTTCATGTGTGACACGATCAGGCAGTCAATCCTACTTTTGTAAGGCAAACCCCCGCTTTCATGCTTGCTGTTTTATTTCCATATCATTAATGAGGTAATTGAAACCTGGTCCCAGGCCAGATGCAAACTGATGCATAGAAAAACTAGAACTGTCTGAATGTGCCTCAAATAACTTGCCTCGTATGACAGATGTGTGAGTGGCAAAAGCATTGGCAAGAGGTCACAGAGTACAAGTGTATGAGAGGGGGCCAATCCAGGATGCAATCAAATAAGTGAGCCTCGTATGATGTGGTCTACATTCCATCAGCAATTTTGCAAATTAATATAGAACTTCGACCCTACTCATACCTCTGTTTACTCACAATTTCAGGAAAACTTTTACTTTCTTACACTTTCTTAAAAAGAAGTGCTCTCTTTTTTACATATTACTTTAGCATTTTATATATAGACATATCTCGTAGGGTAACATTTAAATTTATAGTACGCTATTTTAATAACTTCTACATGGTATAGCCAGGAATGTGCCTTAGCTTAAAGACATTGGCAATGCCAATAGCTCTGGCTAAACACTTATTAGGTCCCAAAGGCGAGACCTATTAGCTATGCCAGTGTTTGTTTGTTTTTGTTTCCTGTTGAACAAAGATCACTTTGTTTTTTTAAATGTGAGTTACTTTAGCTAACTTTCTAACAATTTTTTTCCCACTTAGCTGAGAAGCTGAGTACTGACGACTTGAATTCGCTCATTGCCCACGCTCATCGGCGAATTGACCAACTGAACAAGCAAATGGCAGAGCAACGGGTCCGAGAAAAGCAGCATATTGAGGCAGCCCTGGAACACCAGAAACTCGAAGATAAGAAAGCACTGGAGGCTTCAGTGGCAAAGGCACTGGAGCATTACAGAAATGACATAACATTAGAACAGGACAAAAAGGTAAAGAGCAAGAAAAATATGAGATTGCCAAAGATCTGTAGTTGCGTATCTGGTAAACATTTCCTTTCCAGACTGGTGTTTTAGGAGCTTATCACTTGTTCTCTTGAAATGTTTGTTAATCTAAGTCTTGTTGTCTGGAACGTTGTCCGCACTCAAACCCACTTTCAAACATATCCAAAGGAAATGACCGAGCTTTGTACTTTATAACAACGTTTTTTTTTTTTTTTATCAGATCATCTAAGGAGGTTTCATAGAAGTTCTGCTTGAAGTAGGACTGGACTTTGAACACTTTAAAAAAATTAAAAACCTCTTTCTCCAGCAAGCGATCGCCCCCAATGGCTAACCTTTAGAATGATTCCCAGACACCATGGTAATCCTCACATGCCACCTCACATTTCTAAAAATTTTCAACATATATAAAGCTTTTTTTTTTCTTTCTGCTTTATAAGCCAAGAGTTTCTCTCTATGGCCCTAGAGGAAATGGTGGCTGCCTGTTTACATTTTATTTTTAAAGTATATGGGTCTTTTTTGGCTCAGATAGTTCATCTGTAAAATACATTTTACATCTTTTCATTTTCCATTTAATCAGAGCAGGACCTTGAAAAATCCATGCAATACTCACAAAATGTTTGCGTCTTCCTTTTTAGCTCATTAAGGGCTTTTTTTTCCTGTGAGAAAGGTGTGTGACTGAATGGATCGTCTCGCTTTCTCTCTTTCTCTGTATTTGCTTTCAGTGGCTCAGGACAGTACACCATTCAGGCATTGTTTCTAGTCAATAGCCACACATTGATCCTCACATCCACAAAGTGACAGACGCAGTTTTTACTTGTTCTTGATCCTCCACATCCTCCACATCTGAGATTAATGTTGTCCCATTCTTCCATTTGGAGGTCATTTCTAACTCCTACATACACAGGGTAAGGTTCTGTCTCGGTCTTCCTTGGCGCTGCTGGAAGTTCGGTTCAGTTCATAATCTTTATTTCAATCACCAAGATCATAAAAGACAGTCACAACAGTATATGCAACATTTTGTTATGAAGATGCGCTCCTGTTTGACCATAATACTCCGCATATGTGCAACTATTCAAAATTGATGTAAGACGACTAGACCATAAAATGTTTTCTAATTGAACATATAAAAAAAAACATTACATTCATGTATATAAAACTTTATGATAGTGTTTTAAAATTCAGAAAATGACAATTTCATAAGAAATGTCATAAAATATACAATTGAATAATAATATATACAAAATGTACTTAGCCCAGTAATACTTGTAAAAAGCTACATAGGTTTGTTCTTTGTCAACAATAACTGTCGGGTACACAGAAGCATATACAACACTAGATACCTGTGGGCATCCATTACTACAACTAATGTTCAATGCTGGAATAATCGTTATTCACAGCGCAGCCAATAAAAGCAGTAGCCTAACAAATTGGGCACCAACGTTATTCATTTGGTTGACTACTAATGTGTGTGGCTGTACCCATCTTTAACATTTTATCACAGATAGCCTACATCCAACTTAAAAACGTAGCAATTGCAATGACACACAGTACATTTGTATTTCTCTGCAGTATTCTCAATGCAGTAGCACTGGACCCGGTGCCCATATTTTGCATAATGGTTTTAACCATTTATCCTGGGGAGCCTTGAAGGCAGGGCAGACAAATAAGATGTGTGAATAGGGCTTTACATGTTCAACACATAAATGGCATCCACTATCGTTTGTATTATGCCATTTGTGAGTAAACCGTTTTAATGGTAAGGAGCCCACCCAAAATTGGAAATAGTCTTCTGTCTCTAGTCTTAGATATAACATCCCAGTATGACTCATACTGGGGACTGGGCTTGAACTCAATAAATGTACCTGTCAATGTTGAACTCACAATGGTTTGTGTACTATTCATTACGACTGTGGACCAATAGAGCTCCTTCATTATTTTTTTCGAGGGTAACCGTTTGCCCACTCGGCCTACCATAGATGTCTTAGAACCATATTGACAAGTGTGCTTTTCACCTTTTGCAGCCAGATAATCTTCTGTGAGGTGCCAGCTCCCCAAACATCTTTGAGTGCACTAGTGTAGTGTGATAGCTCAGGGGTAGTCCATATTCTCCGCCAAAATGCTATCGGACGAAATCCTGCTATCTCGTCCATCTATTACAGCCTAGATCATAATATAAGGGCTTGAGATGAGTGTTGAGCGGGACTCCAGTGATGCCTCTCAAAAATGTACTTTGGGCTAAAACGAATGGTGCCAGGTTATCGAAGCCCCAAAGTTCTGCACCATAGAGTACAGAAGCTGTGACTTTAAAGTTGTAGATCTTCAAGGCTGGAGTTATAGGCTTAGTGTGTGAGGTCTTGCGTTCTCTCAGCAGCACACCAGCCAACTGGCGGTGCTTAAGGCCATAGTTTCTATATGCGGTTTCCAGTGAAGTTTTTTCCCAGGGTGTTCCCTCTGTACTTGAAAATGTCAGTCTGGTCAACTCATTGTTTAATTGAATGCTACCCTCGATTGCCCGGTGCTTGTGAAAGACCATAAATTTGGTTTTGTTAGTGTTTATCACAAGGCCGCGGGCCTAGCAAAAGTCTTCAAACCACGTTAGTGCCCGTTGCAGGCCACTCTGTGTTTTCGAGATGACCAACGTATCGTCTACAAACATGAGTAAACAACGAGAATAGTGTTTGGTCCATAACACACTCTTGACGGACCCCTTTAGACACGGGGAATCAATTTGTGGTGTTGTCCTGTGTACCCCAGCGCACCTGTGCAAACTTCTCTTCATGAAGCCTCATAACTATGGACAGTAGACCCCATGGTCTTTTTGGACCCTCCAAAGTTTATTTCACAGGGAGCAGATCAAATGTGGACTTTAGGTCCACAAACGCAGCGTAGATGGTACCTCCTGCAATCACTACAACACACCAGTAGATTAATACAAAGCTGAAGACCTGGTTGATAGTGCTCAGATGAGCACGAAACCCTGCATGAAACGGTGTTAGTATATCATTATCTGTAATCCATTCCTGAATTCTATTCAACAACAATTTTGCCATTATCTTTTGTATAGAGTCAATTAGGCTGATTGGCCTATAGTTCCTGGGGCTGGATCAGTCACCTTTTTTGTGGATTGGTAAAATCTCTGCGCCCCGCCAGGACTCTGGAATAGAAGCTCCACTAACTGTTGCGTTTGCAAGCAGCAGTATGTACCTATGCCAAATGCCACTATCATACAAGAATAAATCTGCTGGGATACTGTCAGGACCTTCTGGTAACTGTACCCTGCGCTGCTTCCACCTCCCCTATATTAAAATGCAAAACTAGATCATGTGGCGGAATTTGAAATGGCTCTTCGGTTTCCCTGTTCTCATCAACTGCAAATTGTGATGAGAAGTGTGAAACCCACATATCGGGGGGCTACATGGTTTTGCGGACTCGGTGCTGATCCTCCTCTCCCCCATTTTACCAGTTGCCAGACATTTTGAAGAGTTTTCCCTGTACTGGCCTGATAGAGATCTTGCCATCTCTGCTCGTCCCAGTCTTTTTTGGCTTTCAATTGCGTCGCTTTATACCTCTTACGTGTTTAATATTGGCCAGATCATTTGATATAATTGCTGCCGCCAATGACTTGTATGGTTCTCTACAGGCCTTGTTATACCAATTGCCTTGTGTCTCTTTCTGCTTACTGGGGTATCTGAGGGGTTTTAAAAAGTAAGTCTTTATTTTTCCGAACAGATCTTCATGTGCCCTGGTTATGTCTTTATTTAATTTTTTCTGAGTGGGGGCAGATTATAACTCTACCAGAGTGTTAACTACATCTGCCCTTATTGATGAAAGCACTTGGTCATTATCCACTATTTTATTCCATTTTACCCGCCTCCTATCATTACAGAGCAGGGTGGGATTGGTTGTACAATGCGTTGTCTGGGTTGAGACCATGACTGGCCCTGGAGCTTTCATTTTTAATACTAAGGGGTTGTGGTCACTTTCTATTCTTTCTTGTACCTCCATATCAATGAGGGAAGGCCACTGATCCAGGTTGATAAATATGTAATCAATATGACTCATACTATGGCCATTGTTAAATGTGTTTGAGCCTGATCTATCTGATTAAATTCTCCCATTTACTGCTCTGATACCCCTTTCTATACACAATGCTTTGAGTTATAATGCCGCCTCCATCCACCTCTTAATCGGGGGTAGCTCTAGAGAGGGGATGATCCATTGTGCATCTTCCTCTTCAGTGAGTTTGGCATCAACGTGATCGAGGGGCTCAAAAGTGGTATTGAAATCCCCTGCTATTAAAAGGTTAGCAGATCCAGATCTACTTTCCAAGAAATCCTCTAGAAGGGAAACTGTATTAGAAATTCTTCCACCTATGAGACCTCTTGCATACAAGTTAAGGACTATTGTTTGGGTAAGAGAGCTGTAAACATATGGCCATGATATCCGGGCTATCGATACTGACTTCCTGGATCCTATACAGTGTACCCTGTTTTACCCATATTGTTAGGCCACCTGTTGATCTGCTCCTCTGTCCTTGGGTTGCCGGTTTGTGAAAATTGAGATAGCCTAGTCGATGGATAGGGTTTGTGGATCATGTCTCCTGGAATATGCAGATATCCTGGGCTTCGAATAATTCCGACCAGTCAAAGCTTTCAACTTTGACTGTAAACGTGCAGTATTCCATGAAATATGATAGTAGGGCTGCTTCGGGGGGGGGGGGGGGATGCCAGCTCTATGAGCCCATTTGATTCACATAAGCTACCTTCCTTGCTTTCTATATCCAACTGGGTTACCACTGCGGGGAGTGGCAGCTCTGTGAACCCATTTGATTTGCATAAGCTGCCTTCCTTGCTTTCAGAATTAATGAGGGGGGTTATATAATCGTCTAAGCTGATAATACGAGAAGATGGCAGACGACCCGGGACCTCGCCACCAGACTCCAGTGCTTGTTCCAACTGAGACTGCTGGAGAGGACGCCACAGCCATCAATCCACCTCATGTGAGGGGGATCCCTCAATGATTTAGAACAGGTTTTGGGGTTCTGGAATTATTTTTCATCCTGATTTTTGTGGGATTCATGTGAGAAGTCCGTATGTCAAAGGCCACTAGGTTGTTCGGCACTAACTAATGTTAGGCGTACGTATTCCAGATCTGAGCCTGCCTCGGAAAATCTTTTAGCTGAAATGATGTCTTACCTAATGAGTGATCTACACTTCCTCACATGTATAAACCACTGTGTACATTTGTTTATGAGGGAGTGTTCGTCTTCTTTGATTAGGCTCGGTATTTGCTTTGGGATGTTAAAAATATTTGTCTTTTGGGAATGGGCTCTCTTGGCTGGTCATAGGAGGAGCGTGCTTCCTGTGTCAATGCCCCATCGGATGAGTGATTCTAGAGTGGTTTGAATAGTCACCCACAGATTCTAAGCGTGGGTGCCTTGTTCCACTAGGTCTCTCTTGATTTCTATTGGTTGGTACTGGAAGGTGTGTACAGTGCTTTTTTGAGGCGGGAGTTGGACTGCTTGCGTATCTACTATGTTATTGTATATGGCCCTACTTTTCGTAGCTGTGCTATCTGTGGGCTGTTCCTTTGGCGTGGTCTTCAGGAGCCTAACCAGTTGGTCCTTCATACTATAAGTGTCAAGTGCCACCAATTTAAGGGAATCAAATAGTGTACCGACTAATGCTTTGAGAGCTGTAACTTCCTCCGTTAATTTGATGAGCTGTGACTTTAGGTCCTCAATGTAACCACCTTCTATAACCTTTGTCGTGATAGTAGGTGGATTGGGCATGGCGGTTAACAATACTGCTTCTTCTTATCTTTCGGCCCGTTCTGACTGACCGCCATTATTGCTGTTACAGTGGGGGGTGGAAGGTACTGTGGTGTTACAATGATTTACTTGGGCCGCCCCTTGACCTGTCCCCTAACGGTGAAAGTGTAGATAAGAATATTTTTATGGAGGGATGTCCTCTTCTCTCTGATGATTTACTCCCCAATAGGCCCACCCCTGGTAGTTTCACCCTTGGCCCTTTGCCATCTGATTGTACTAGGTCTGGGGACTTATTCTTCGAATGTCCCTTTGTTTGGATGTGCACTGGTCGAATCATTGTTTCTACTTCATCGATCAAATTATTGATTTCCTCCAAAGTGCTCTTCCCCTTCTCCCCCGATTTTCTTTTTGGGCTTCAATGATCCCGAGCTTGGTCTAATGCTTAGCGTTTCCCCATTGCCTACGATCCTAAATCAATAGCCCAGATAGTTAACTCAATGTAGATGGAATAACTTTACTAGAACCCTAGCTATGTGTCCCACAATAATACTTTCCCACCAGGTCACATGAGTAAGAGTAAATGCCCGTTACGTTAATACAAATAGGACATTAACTAACCAGCATTCAGTTTGGCAGGTTGTTAGCTAGTACCTTGGGATATGCTGGAGCCAAGAGAGTGGGCCCAGCCCGGTCTCTTCCGGTCAGTGACTGGCAAGGACGGGTCGCCCTTGGCCTGGGCCCAGCCCATCCCGCGCCGCGGGGGGGAGAGGCAGCACTACAAGCGCTTTGGAGACGGCGTCCTCTTGTCAGCGGCAGTGGCAGCAGGTGTGAGGCCCGTTGCACCCTCGGACTTTGAGTCTCACCAGGGTGGTAGAAGTGGTCACGATCGCACCCACTAACGCAGTCTAGTGCAGTAGTTGTACCCTGGGACTAGGTTCCCACCAGGGTAATGCACCACCACAAGCAGGATCCCCAACAGCACTCTGTGTTCAGAGTGCTGCCGGGGAAGTCTCAAAGCTGATAGGTCAGCCAGTGTAACATATGAAATTAGTTCATAAGGGCTTAATTTCCACCCTTCATCAGACACACTAGTGCTAATGACAGATTCCTTCATGAAGCTCTGGCATGCAGGAACTAGCGACCAAAGGCCTGTGGTCGGATGCAGAAATGCAGCTCCATATTAATGCCTTTGTTAAAAGAGGCGCAGATGCTATGGGGCGGGCCATTTCCCATCACATGGACATCACCATGGAGCATCTCTCTGGACTTCAAAATAATCAGGCGGACGCACTCAGTCAAACACTATTGGATTGTCATAATCCATTCATTGGAGCTCCACCAAAATCAAATCGACTACCTCCTCCACAAATAGGGTCGTCCCACACTGATTTGCTCGCCGCCCAGAACAACAAAGAATGCCAGTGTTATGCTAGCAAGATTGGCAAGCAGGGTCCAAGGGCAATGACTTTTCGGTCATATGGTCCATCATCTGTGTACACCTTTCTTCAGTTTCCCCTGATCCCCAGCGTGAAAATGCTCATTACCCTGCCTTGCCAGTACTGGTTTACTAAGCCTATCTGTATAATCATCAATACCATTGAAGATGCATCAACAATCTCCTCTCCAGACACAACTGAGAAATGTTGCACCTTAGCCTTGGGTTATTGAGCCTGACTGAATACCTAGTAGCTGAATACCTAGTGTTTCGTCATCTAAAGCTCACAGCAGGATTTAGAAACATCCTAGAGCAACTTGTAAGCACACAAGAACTTTTAACGCAAAATTGAAGTTTTTCTGTGTCTGGTGCAGAATCGGAGCATTCCACCCAGTGATAACTCACTAGATACTTCCATATTTGTTTAGCCTAGTGAAGAGTGGACTTAAATACTCATAGAGACTTTTAACCGCAGATTCCTCACCTTGTTAATTTCCCCAGGTGCCAGACTGGATCTGGAAACTTGAAAGAAATTCTGTGGGTTGTTGACAGATGTCATTGTGCAGCTCCGTGTCTGATCCATACGCTCTGGATACAATGGCAGGGACTCCATATATAGCTCTGTGCGCTGAATTCAGATCCTTTCTTTCTGTGGCTTTCGACTTGGATCCTGAGCTAGCAGTGCTGTCTTGATATGTTCTCCTCTGGGAAAAACAACCAAATTCTTCAGTGTGTAGATTTGAACTGTAAACCTACCTGTTTCAAGCAATGCCGTGACTGTCACCTGCAGATGTTGGTGACAGACACTCACGACATCTGGTTCTGGTGCCTCAGCACCTCTTGTGACCTTAAGTAATGCTCTTGTTGTGTAAAAAATGAACTGATAAGTGATTAATAAAGCCAAGCCCACTGTTGCCAAATTGTAGAAGTAGTCCTGGTCTTCGTCACAATCAGGAGTGCGGACGTGCTCTTGTTTCCATGGCTGATCTTGCGACCACTCCACATTGAAATTCAGGTAAGTCCTGTAAGTTGTGAAAAAAAACCACAAGAAGTCCAAACACGGGTCGCTGTCATCCTTTCACCAACGCCTCTCAGAGTTGCATGACACCCTGTACCTCTCGGACCCGCGATTCCGAAGTACTTCCACTCGACCTCCTGCCTCTGCGGACAGTCACAGGTGATGAAATGTAACTTCTGTAGGAGGTTGCTGTAATATTTGATACCCCAGCAAATCCCACTGGAGCGCCTTCGGACCCCTAGGATTTGAGGTGGCAGCCTGTCAGCGGCCTGCGGTGGATCTGTGAATCTGTCCCTGATGCCAACTGCACCATTTGACTGACATTCAAAGCTGTCCCTATCAACAAGCGCGGTGCCACTGGCCCCTACCCTGGCACAACGTCTGACACTGTCCACAGTGCCGAGGCTGACATCACAGGCCTGAGCCTCGATCACCAGACCCGATCTGATAGTTTTATCCGCTTCAAAAGCTCAACCTATCCCTGAGCAATGCCATTTAGTTTCTCAGAACCAGAGAGATGTTATGATGATGTTGATACTGATAATTATATTCATGAAGATCCAAATATTTTTGAGGACCTACAATATACCAGTGGGTTAGACTCCTACCCTGACATGATCCTGAATTCTCCAAACCCTATGGCCCATGTGGCCCCTAACAAATCTTCCTCTATTACATAAGGTCAGGGGAAGTTTTTGATCTAACACTGCCCATGCAGGGGGTCAAAAACAACGCTTTGATCGAAGTCCTCAACCCTACATCCACCACCCAGGAACTTCTGCTCCCTTTTAAGAAGGCTTTCACTGATATACTGGTGACCACCTGGGCAAAACTAGGATCTTGCCTCCCTGGTAAACACACAGATTTGTTAGTTCAGCCACCTTCACCCAGAGAGACTGGCGCAGCATGTGGAACGTATTATCTGTCTGGAAGATGTCTGACGAACACTCCAATGTCTGATCCTCAACGGCCTAGATGCTGGAAAATGCAATATCCGTTCTGATCTGGGCAGAACTGACTGCTTGGGATCAGCTTAGTGCTTAGGCGCCACACCTGGATTCACTCGACATTCAGCAATCTCTCATACATATGCCGTTCAATGACTCAAAACGTTTTGGGGAGAAGGCTGATTAGATGCTCGAAGTTCATGGAGAGCAAAGCCACCGGTCTCACTCTGGCTCTGACTCAGCCTGTTCAAAATTTCCCTTTCGAGGCTTCGTTAGGGGATATCAGCAGAGGTGGCACCAGTACCTGCCTCAGCAATAGTCTGCCTCTGAGCCCTTTCAAGGGTGAGGCCAGGGAGCCGGCCAACAACGTTTAGGCCCCCAGAAGCAACATAATACGCAGACCTCAACTCCTCCATCCGCATCTGCCACAAACCTGCTTTAATTGGTCCTTGATTGCCTGGTAGGAGGTCAAGTCACCTTTCACCTCCCCAGCTGGAGCAACTTCACATTGGACCAATGGGTGCTTCAGATTATGCAACACGGAGGTCCCTGCCCTTTGTGTCCTAGTTCTCTGACGTAACACACACACACACGCACCACTTCCCAGAGTACCAGGTGTCCACACTTGACAAAGAAGTTCAGAGATTCATGGATAAGAAAGTAATAATGAAAGATGCTGGCATAAGATTGGTATCCTGATTTCTTCTGGTGCAGAAGAAAGACTGAGGCCTTCGCCCCATTCTGCTCTGTATCCTCTGAACTTCTGCCCGCAGAAGTAAAAGTTCAGTATGCTCACCCTAGTACAAACTGTCTCTGCCCTGGATCCAGGAAACTGGATAGTGGTGCTAGACTTTCAGGATGCTTATTTTCACATTCCTGTCCCATAAAGGAGAGCGAGAGCATTTTAATTTCTCTGTGCTCCCTATTGGCCTGACCATGATGAAGGTCACAGCCCACCCGCAGAGGTTTGAAGTTCCAGTCTTCCCATACCTTGACAACTCGTTACTGAAGGTGGGCTCACCTGAAACAGTTGTGCACCACCTCCAGACGACAGCAGTCATCTTAATATCATTTGCATTCTCCATCAACATGCCAAAAGTCATACCGGACTCCTTCACAATGGTTCCCTTGCATCTGAGCCATCCTGGATGCTGTGCTTTTCCGAGAGCACCCTCTGCCTTAAAGATTACAAGACTTTTGACCTATTATTTCGATGTTTCAGCTGAGTGTTCTGGGCCTATTAGCATCCTGTTTGTGGACCACGGTAGGTGACACATGCAGGCTCTGCAGTGGGATCTGAAGTATCAGTGGGATCGGCACCAAGGCAACCTATCCTACTACATCCAGGCATCGAGGGAGGCTGCAAAAGACCTGCAGTGGTGGCTGCTTGACCGCATTTGGACAGGTGGCAGACCCGTCTTCCTACCCCACCTAGAGATAACTGTTGTGACAGATGCATTGTTGCTGGTTTGGGGAGGTTATTTGGGAGACGGGGAGCTCAAAGGACTCTTCTGGCAGAAGCTCGACTCCACATCAACTTGCTGGAGTTGCGAGCAACCCTTTTGCCACTGAAGACCTCCTCCTGACCCTCAAAGGGGTACAAGTGCTTACAGATAACACTACTGTCATGTGGTACTGCATCAGATACGGCAGTGTGGGGTTGTGGTTCCTGTGCCAGGATGCCTTGTGCCTCGACGTTGCCCAAGGACCTGGCAGGATCTTTAAATGCCAGGGCAGACAAACTAAACCATCATTGCATGTCAGATCACGAATGGGAGTTGCATCCAGGTGGCACAAGGCATATTTCATCAGTGGGGAGATCCCTGGCATGATCTATTTATCACCTCATTGGGTGTCTGGACTCCTGTACTTTTTTCCACCCCTCCCTCTCCTTTCCAGAGTACTGAAAAAGACGGAGGAAGACAGGTCTCAAATCGTATTAGTGGTTCCGGACTGAGTGAAGATTGTGTGGTGCCCGAGACTCCTGGCCATGAGCATTTGTCCTCCGATCCAGCTGCCCCTTTGGGAGGGCCTCCTGTTCCAGCAACAGAGCAGAGTCCTGCACCAGAGCCTGCACAATCTACATCTCAATGAATGGAGATTGAGTAGCAACAGTTGATGGACTTCTATCTTCCTCTCACAGTAATTTGTGTCATCATGGTAGCCAGGCCTCCATCCACAAAATCTGTTTGTGCTGAAAACTGTGAAAAGTTTGTTGTCTGGTGTATTCCAGAAATATCCACATCATGAAGGTACAGTTATCAGATGTTTTATTGTTCTGTCTATCCTTAGCCCAGCAAGGCCTTGCTGTGGCAACAGTTAGAGATTATCTTTCAGCTTTATTAAATTTACTCTTCAAGTCATCTGTTGTGATGCATTTTTTGAAGCGGCTGTTCCACATATTTCCAACACCCTTACCCATTTGTGATGCCTCAGTGGGAGCTAAATTTGGTTCTCACCTACCTGATGGGCGCAACATTCAAACCAATGCGCAGCTGTCCTCTTCTTCTGCTATCCATCATAACAGACTTTCTCATCACCATTAGATCGACCAGACGAGTGAACACGAAGCATTGTCTGTGGTTCTACTATACACATCGTTTTTTCCTCAGACGAACCAGTCTGCAGACAAAAGCCGCATTCCTGCCCAAAGTGGTCACACCTTTTCACATAGGGCAATCCATAACATACCGCTTTTTAAGCACCATCCCATACTTCCATGGGAGAAGAATGGCTTAATCACTTTGACTCTCGAAGGGCATTCAGTTCGTACGTCGACTGAACTAGAAATTACCAGCAGGATGACCACATTTTTGTACGTTTCTCAGGCTAAGAAAGACAAGGCAGTGCAAAAGAGTACCATCTCCAGATGGATTGTGCTCTATATAAAGATATACTATGAACCAAGAAGTAGCCTCCTGAAGGCTAGCGCACTCACTACACCAAAGTGAAGGCTGCTACCAGTACGCTGGTGCACAATGTGCCAGTCTTAGAGGCTGATTGGTGGGCGTCTCTCCACACTTTCCTAAAGCATTACTGCCTGGATAGCTAGGTCTGGCGAAATGGGCACTTTGCCCGATTTGTCTTGGATGATTTCTTGGTCTGAGCCATTCCACAGACCCACCACTAGAGAAGGTGTACTGTTTTGGTATTGATTCACAAGGTGAGGAATCGGAAGTTAGAAGCATCAATCTTAAGAACAAGTTACTTACCTTGGGTAAAAAAAATTTGGGTAGATATTAGCTAACTATAGATTCCTCACCAACCCAAACCTGTTGTCATGGTTCCTTGTTTCACGGTATGGCTGGCGTGTGGTGTGTTGCGCGCGCGCCTGCCCGCCTCCTTGCTGTGGGAGCGTGTCAGGCAGGTTGGCGGTCTAGCCTTCCTCTGCCGGAAGCTGCCGCTCGACCAGCTGACTGGCGCTTCCGGGGAGAACCGCATAACTGATTGCGGTTCCGGCTCGGATGGCGCTTCGTATTAGTGTTGTGAGCGTCGCTGGAGCGGAGGATCGCTAGCGAATGCTCAGCTGGTGACCGGAGTTGTTTCCCAGACTCGCGCAGGAGCACTCACCATACTACTGGCGTTGGTGACTCATGCTTGTGCATGGAGCCGCTTCCCTTTGTTTCTGGGAGTCGCGCAGGAGCACCCTGCTTTCCTTGTTTCCACAGGCTCCCGCAGGAGCGCTTGCTGACCCTCTTGCTTTGGCGACTCGTGCAGGTGCACGGAGCTGCTTGCTCCTTTCTTTGGTACGCTCAGGAACGCATACAGACTTGCTTTCTCCACACTAACGCTACGCGTGTAGCCTTTCCCCGAATCCAAAGAGACCCACGCAGGAGCGCTTCGTCTTTTCATTTCCTTGTGGTAGCATGCGCAGGAGCGCTTGGTTCATTCTTTTCCCCTTGTTGGAAGTCCGCACAGGAGCGCTTGTTTTCATTTCTACTCAATGACAGACCGCGCAGGAGCGCTTGTTTTTATTTCCAGCACTAGAACAGACAACTCCTTCCAACCTTCGAGGCGGTGCGTCTCAGGTGACTACACTGTTCTTTAAGTCCCGTTGTCTGTTGTGCGTTAATCCAGATCAGTGGTGTGAGTGTTACCCATCTGCTCTCTCTCACAGGTGGTGTATCCCTCAAAGGCACCAAGAACACCCGAGGGCGTGTCAGTCAGGTCTTCCTACAGGCTGTCTTCACCCCTTTCCAGCTTCCTCCCCCAGTCCCCTCTTCATTCTGGTCAAACCTTTCTAGGGTACGGGAGGAGACGGTTGTGGTTCTTCATGTCTTCCCTGCGAGATCGCTTCACAAGCGGAAGGTAAGTCTTGTGGGGTCCCGACACCCGTTCAGTGGAATGGACTCACAGAATCCAGTAATAAGATGCCTAATCTAAAGATTTGCACACTACACTACACTGCATCTAATTTCAAGGTCTCTGTGTCCGACGGCACGGATAGAGATCAGAAAGAGACTGACATCAGCGTGCGTAGGTGGCTGGAGGCCCCAAAATCCTATCCACAGCGGATAGATCTGACACGGAGCTACACGCCGCCAACAGCAATCGCACGAAAGAATTGCTCTAAAGTTTCCAGATCCCGTCTGAAAATGGGGGAAATTCAAAAGGTGAGAAATCTGTGGTTATGTGGTCTCTACCTGAAAAGACGATTCTGAAGGTGAGTAACTTGTTTGACAGTACAACCCATCTGACAGCAATATCATAATTGTGACAAACTGAAGATAATTTGACTACTCTTTTCATAAAGAATAATTAAAACAATTTGTGAAGGGAAGAATAATTAAACAATTTGTGAAGGGACTTTCCAGAGCATTTTCTCCTGTAAGGCGCCCACCATTACCCTGAGAGCATAATACTGTCCTTGGCCATCTCCTGCTGCCACAGTTCAAGCCAATCCACCTAGCACATCTAAAGTCAATTTTTTGATCTAAAGTTCATTTTTTGGAAGACCAAGTTTCTCTTTGCACTTATATCACCACACAGCGTAGGGGAAATGAATGCATTTACAGTGAAAGAACCCTTTTGCTGCATTACTAATGCTAAGTCATCTTACGGACCAATCCGAAGTTTATACCTAAAGTCGCTACAGCTAGTTGTCAGTATACTTTATTGTTCCAGTTACTTAAAACCGTATATACAATCTAAAATACATGCTTAATATAAATTAGTAAAATAAATAATTATTAATAATGTCCAGGGCAAATTCTAAAAGACTTTAAAAAACATTAAAATAAATCATTCCACTTGATCAAACTCCCCCTGCAATTGAGTCATTAAAGATTTGCATTCCCAACTTTTAATTGCTAAGATTAAATATGTAGTTATCTATCTCACATGTTCCCCTAAAACAGATTAAAATCGCTTCTGATATAGTCCTTATCCCTTCCGTTTTAAAAATTTGTTTCAAGTGTTCCTTACGAATATTCAGTAACTTGGGACATAGGCAAATAATGTATTCCAAAGCTTCCCTCACCAAATTACAGAGTTGGCACATGCTGATAGATCTAGAGGGGGGAGTTCAGCATTGTCCATCAATCTGGTCAAATGGTATATAAAGGAGTCTGAAACGCAAGAAAGATATTTTTGCCTTCAGGTTCACACTAAAGTCTAGGTATAATTGCCATTGCCGTGTGACATTCCAGGTTATAAATGATGTGTTTATATTGTCTCACCCTCTCAATCTCCAAGAGGCAGCTGGCCATTCAGATTTCCTAGCTGTGGTTTCCATGTAAATTTGGTAGTTTTTTACAAATAATGTATTTTCAGCAAAAATGTACCCAATTCCTAATGCGATGTGCCACTGGTGCTTCACTGTTCGATTTTGACAGTTGTGTATTTCTATAAAATCTTATAGTATTATTATTTCTCTCTTGACTTGCTACACAATAATTAATGTGGGTAATTGTAATCCAGGCTTTAACCAACATAATTCCAAACTCTCATCTTATCATACTTTGCGGTTTTGCTTGCAGTTGAATATCTTCCTGATTCCATTCGGAAACTCTGTGTTCAAGGAATATGAGCTGCAGATTACACACTGTGCATAGATCGCGATCTGGTGTTGGGCCCGGAGGTTTGCAGTTGTTTTTCCTCTTGGAAAGTCTTTGGAAGTCACGAGGTCTGTGACTCCTCCTTTGGATCGTATTGCGCATGGGCTTCGGCTCCATCCTCAGATAGTTTTTTTCCGCCATCGGGCTCGGTTGTGATCTTCGCGCTCCGGTTCCGAACAGATTCCAGTTCTTCAATCGAGGCGCAATCCTTCCCCCTTTTCGCGGTATTGTTTTCGATCGCGATCTCCCCACTCGACGCGGCTCTCATCGATCCAGATCTTCGATTCCGGTCGTCGACAACGGCCTTCGGGCCTACCCAAGCTCCGGCCCTGGCTAATGGAAAGGACTCCATTTAAAAACTGCCCTCGGTGTGGGTCCAAATTCCCCCACACCGATCTCCACGAGGTATGCAACCTCCGCCTCTCCCCTGAACATGAGGCTCGAGACTGTCCGGCGTGTAAATCCTTCCGGTCCAAGAAAACCATTCGAGACCGAAGAGCAAGAAGAACAATGGCACACTCGTCGACATCGATACCAGACGACATCTTCGGAGAAGGCGTCGACGCTCCAGAAGGACAACACACCGACGAGGGCCTATTCAGCGACTCCGAGGCCGACGAATCAGATGTCGAGGACATCACCCCGGCACAGAGGGTCATGAGTACCAACGCCCACCCCCACCCCACACCCTCGATGTCACCCAAAAAGGCTTCGGTCACTCCTTCGCCCTTGAGCCTAGGCACGACCAAGAACATTGCTTTCCACACCGCACCTTCGGGACCGGTAAAGAAGCCTATAAAGCCTTCCGGCGGCTCGGGCTCGAGCCAGCCCACCGTCGGTGCCGAGAAACACTTGTCCGCACCGACTCCAAAAAAGAAAATGTCCTCCTCCTCGGCACCGAGCTCCACACCGAAACACTTGGCGCCGAAAAAAAGCACCAGCTCCTCGGTGCCGACACCGTCCCCGGAGCCGAGCAAAAAACACAAGGCCATCGACACCCACTTCTTGAAGCCGAAAGGCATCTCCGAGCCGAGTGACCAACCATCCCTTCCGAAGCCGCACAGTTCAAAACAACAAACTAGTGCAGACTCTAAAACAAGAAAACCTACGGCCCGATGCCTTCGGCGCCGTCGGACCGGCCAGTCTCTGAAGAGCTATTTAAGCCTGATCCATTGCAAAAAACGCTGGTAAAGGACCCTAAGACTGGACATTTGATGCTCAGCATCAAAAAGAGACAACTGGACAAGCCTGCCCCAGCTCCACCTCCAAAGAGGAAAGACGTTGCTACCTCCCCTTTGAGAATACCATCTCCACCTCCTCCTCGTCGTCCTCCACCTCCTCCTTCTCCTCCTCCACCTCCTCCTTCTCCTCCTCCACCTCCTCCTTCTCCTCCTCCACCTCATCATTCCCCCACACCCTCTCCGGATGATGATGTTTATGATGACACCGGGGACGAGCCCCATGACCAACCTACAGGGGGACCCCACTCCCACAGGCTCCCCAGACCCATGGGACGATTATAACATTCCAGACATACCTAACGTCCCGCAGGATGATCTTTACCCTTCCAGACCATCCCCGCCAGAAGACTCGTTGGGGTTCAACCACCTACTCCAAAGGGCTGCACACTACCACGGTGTGGATCTCCATACTGACCCCGTGGAGGAGGACTTCCTCCTTGATACCTTCAACACAACACACAGGGCCACCTCCATCCTGCCCATGCTCAAAGGAGTTATCAAGCACGCGCCGGAGGTCTTTAAAGATCCGGCCAGGGTCATCAACCCTCGCATTGACAAAAAATATAAGGCCGCCCCTACAGATCCTACCTACATCAGAGGTCCAGCACCACTAGATTCCCTAGTAGTGTCTACTGCAAGAAAGAGGGCAAACTCCCAGGCATCAGGCGAGGCACCACCACCTGATAAAGAGTCCAAACTCTTGGACACATCCGGCAAACGCACTGCATCCCAGGCTGCCAACATATGGCGCATTGCGAACACACAAGCGCTTCTGGCAAGATACGACAGGGCACATTATGACGAACTAGAAGCCATAATGCAACACCTCCCTGACAAATATACAAATAGAGCTACTGAGTTAATCCAGGAGGGCAAAACCATTACCAACACCTCCATCCGCTGTGTCCTAGATGCAGCTGACACCGCCTCTAGGGCAATTAACACCAGCGTCGTCCTCCGTCGCCATGCCTGGCTACGCCTGCGCGCCTCCTTGCTATGGGAGCGTGTCAGGCAGGTTGGCGGTCTAGCCTTCCTCTGCCGGAAGCTGCCGCTCGACCAGCTGACTGGTGCTTCCGGGGAGAACCGCATAACTGATTGCGGTTCCGGTTCGGATGGCGCTTCGTATTAGTGTTGTGAGCGTCGCTGGAGCGGAGGATCGCTAGCGAATGCTCAGCTGGTGACCGGAGTTGTTTCCCAGACTCGCGCAGGAGCACTCACCATACTACTGGCATTGGTGACTCATGCTGGTGCATGGAGCCGCTTCCCTTTGTTTCTGGGAGTCGCGCAGGAGCACCCTGCTTTCCTTGTTTCCACAGGCTCCCGCAGGAGCGCTTGCTGACCCTCTTGCTTTGGCGACTCGTGCAGGTGCACGGAGCTGCTTGCTCCTTTCTTTGGTACGCTCAGGAACGCATACAGACTTGCTTTCTCCACACTAACGCTACGCGTGTAGCCTTTCCCCGAATCCAAAGAGACCCACGCAGGAGCGCTTGGTCTTTTCATTTCCTTGTGGTAGCATGCGCAGGAGCGCTTGGTTCATTCTTTTCCCCTTGTTGGAAGTCCGCACAGGAGCGCTTGTTTTCATTTCTACTCAATGACAGACCGCGCAGGAGCGCTTGTTTTTATTTCCAGCACTAGAACAGACAACTCCTTCCAACCTTCGAGGCGGTGCGTCTCGGGTGACTACACTGTTCTTTAAGTCCCGTTGTCTGTTGTGCGTTAATCCAGATCAGTGGTGTGAGTGTTACCCATCTTTTCTCTCTCACAGGTGGTGTATCCCTCAAAGGCACCAAGAACACCTGAGGGCGTGTCAGTCAGGTCTTCCTACAGGCTGTCTTCACCCCTTTCCAGCTTCCTCCCCCAGTCCCCTCTTCATTCTGGTCAAACCTTTCTAGGGTACGGGAGGAGACGGTGGTGGTTCTTCATGTCTTCCCTGCGAGATCGCTTCACAAGCGGAAGGTAAGTCTTGTGGGGTCCCGACACCCGTTCAGTGGAATGGACTCACAGAATCCAGTAATAAGATGCCAGATCTAAAGATTTGCACACTACACTACACTGCATCTAATTTCAAGGGCTCTGTGTCCGACGGCACGGATAGAGATCAGAAAGAGACTGACATCAGCGTGCGTAGGTGGCTGGAGGCCCCAAAATCCTATCCACAGCGGATAGATCTGACACGGAGCTACACGCCGCCAACAGCAATCGCACGAAAGAATTGCTCTAAAGTTTCCAGATCCCGTCTGAAAATGGGGGAAATTCAAAAGGTGAGAAATCTGTGGTTATGTGGTCTCTACCTGAAAAGACGATTCTGAAGGTGAGTAACTTGTTTGACAGTACAACCCATCTGACAGCAATATCATAATTGTGACAAACTGAAGATAATTTGACTACTCTTTTCATAAAGAATAATTAAAACAATTTGTGAAGGGAAGAATAATTTAAACAATTTGTGAAGGGACTTTACAGAGTATTTTCTCCTGTAAGGCGCCCACCATTACCCTGAGAGCATAATACTGTCCTTGGCCATCTCCTGCTGCCACAGTTCAAGCCAATCCACCTAGCACATCTAAAGTCCATTTTTTGATCTAAAGTTCATTTTTTGGAAGACCAAGTTTCTCTTTGCACTTATATCACCACACAGCGTAGGGGAAATGAATGCATTTACAGTGAAAGAACCCTTTTGCTGCATTACTAATGCTAAGTCATCTTACGGACCAATCCGAAGTTTATACCTAAAGTCGCTACAGGTAGTTGTCAGTATACTTTATTGTTCCAGTTACTTAAAACCGTATATACAATCTAAAATACATGCTTAATATAAATTAGTAAAATAAATAATTATTAATAATGTCCAGGGCAAATTCTAAAAGACTTTAAAAAACATTAAAATAAATCATTCAACTTGATCAAACTCCCCCTGCAATTTAGTCATTAAAGATTTGCATTCCCAACTTTTAATTGCTAAGATTAAATATGTAGTTATCTATCTCACATGTTCCCCTAAAACAGATTAAAATCGCTTCTGATATAGTCCTTATCCCTTCCGTTTTAAAAATTTGTTTCAAGTGTTCCTTACGAATATTCAGTAACTTGGGACATAGGCAAATAATGTATTCCAAAGCTTCCCTCACCAAATTACAGAGTTGGCACATGCTGATAGATCTAGAGGGGGGAGTTCAGCATTGTCCATCAATCTGGTCAAATGGTATATAAAGGAGTCTGAAACGCAAGAAAGATATTTTTGCCTTCAGGTTCACACTAAAGTCTAGGTATAATTGCCATTGCCGTGTGACATTCCAGGTTATAAATGATGTGTTTATATTGTCTCACCCTCTCAATCTCCAAGAGGCAGCTGGCCATTCAGATTTCCTAGCTGTGGTTTCCATGTAAATTTGGTAGTTTTTTACAAATAATGTATTTTCAGCAAAAATGTACCCAATTCCTAATGCGATGTGCCACTGGTGCTTCACTGTTCGATTTTGACAGTTGTGTATTTCTATAAAATCTTATAGTATTATTATTTCTCTCTTGACT
The DNA here is from genome assembly GCF_964204655.1 of Triturus cristatus. NCBI lineage: Eukaryota > Metazoa > Chordata > Amphibia > Caudata > Salamandridae > Triturus > Triturus cristatus. The sequence goes on along the minus strand of NC_140582.1, from coordinate 1,089,212,775 downwards.
TGCTACACAATAATTAATATGGGTAATTGTAATCCAGGCTTTAACCAACATAATTCCAAACTCTCATCTTATCATACTTTGCGGTTTTGCTTGCAGTTGAATATCTTCCTGATTCCATTCGGAAACTCTGTGTTCAAGGAGTATGAGCTGCAGATTACACACTGTGCATAGATCGCCATCTGGTGTTGGGCCCGGAGGTTTGCAGTTGTTTTTCCTCTTGGAAAGTCTTTGGAAGTCACGAGGTCTGTGACTCCTCCTTTGGATCGTATTGCGCATGGGCTTCGGCTCCATCCTCAGATTGTTTTTTTCCGCCATCGGGCTCGGTTGTGATCTTCGCGCTCCGGTTCCGAACAGATTCCAGTTCTTCAATCGAGGCGCAATCCTTCCCCCTTTTCGCGGTATTGTTTTCGATCGCGATCTCCCCACTCGACGCGGCTCTCATCGATCCAGATCTTCGATTCCGGTCGTCGACAACGGCCTTCGGGCCTACCCAAGCTCCGGCCCTGGCTAATGGAAAGGACTCCATTTAAAAAGTGCCCTCGGTGTGGGTCCAAATTCCCCCACACCGATCTCCACGAGGTATGCAACCTCCGCCTCTCCCCTGAACATGAGGCTCTAGACTGTCCGGCGTGTAAATCCTTCCGGTCCAAGAAAACCACTCGAGACCGAAGAGCAAGAAGAACAATGGCACACTCGTCGACATCGATACCAGACAACATCTTCGGAGAAGGCGTCGACGCTCCAGAAGGACAGCACACCGACGAGGGCCTAGTCAGCGACTCCGAGGCCGACGAATCAGATGTCGAGGCCATCACCCCGGCACAGAGGGTCATGAGTACCAACGTCCACCCTCACCCCACACCCTCGATGTCACCCAAAAAGGCTTCGGTCACTCCTTCGCCCTTGAGCCTAGACACGACCAAGAACATTGCTTTCCACACCGCACCTTCGGGACCGGTAAAGAAGCCTATAAAGCCTTCCGGCGGCTCGGGCTCGAGCCAGCCCACCGTCGGTGCCGAGAAACACTTGTCCGCACCGACTCCAAAAAAGAAAATGTCCTCCTCCTCGGCACCGAGCTCCACACCGAAACACTTGGCGCCGAAAAAAAGCACCAGCTCCTCGGTGCCGACACCGTCCCCGGAGCCGAGCAAAAAACACAAGGCCATCGACACCCACTTCTTGAAGCCGAAAGGCATCTCCGAGCCGAGTGACCAACCAGCCCTTCCGAAGCCGCACAGTTCAAAACAACAAACTAGTGCAGACTCTAAAACAAGAAAACCTACGGCCCGATGCCTTCGGCGCCGTCGGACCGGCCACTCTCTGAAGAGCTATTTAAGCCTGATCCATTGCAAAAAACGCTGGTAAAGGACCCTAAGACTGGACATTTGATGCTCAGCATCAAAAAGAGACAACTGGACAAGCCTGCCCCAGCTCCACCTCCAAAGAGGAAAGACGTTGCTACCTCCCCTTTGAGAATACCATCTCCACCTCCTCCTCCTCGTCCTCCACCTCCTCCTCCTCCTCCACCTCATCATTCCCCCACACCCTCTCCGGATGATGATGTCTATGATGACACCGGGGACGAACCCCATGACCAACCTACAGGGGGACCCCGTTCCCACAGGCTCCCCAGACCCATGGGACGATTATAACATTCCAGACATACCTAACGTCCCGCAGGATGATCTTTACCCTTCCAGACCATCCCCGCCAGAAGACTCATTGGGGTTCAACCACCTACTCCAAAGGGCTGCACACTACCACGGTGTGGATCTCCATACTGACCCCGTGGAGGAGGACTTCCTCCTTGATACCTTCAACACAACACACAGGGCCACCTCCATCCTGCCCATGCTCAAAGGAGTTATCAAGCACGCGCCGGAGGTCTTTAAAGATCCGGTCAGGGCCAGGGTCATCAACCCTCGCATTGACAAAAAATATAAGGCGGCCCCTACAGATCCTACCTACATCAGAGGTCCAGCACCACTAGATTCCCTAGTAGTGTCTACTGTAAGAAAGAGGGCAAACTCCCAGGCATCAGGCGAGGCACCACCACCTGGTAAAGAGTCCAAACTCTTGTACCTCCCTGACAAATATACAAATAGAGCTACTGAGTTAATTCAGGAGGGCAAAACCATTACCAACACCTCCATCCGCTGTGTCCTAGATGCAGCTGACACCGCCTCTAGGGCAATTAACACCAGCGTCGTCCTCCGTCGCCATGCCTGGCTACGGATTTCAGGTTTCAAACCGGAGGTGCAAGCTTCCATCCTGAACCACCCTTTTGACCAGGAACATCTGTTTGTTCCAAAGGTAGATGAGGCCCTAGAAAAGATGAAAAAAGACACAGATACGGCGAAGTCCATGGAGGCCTTACAATCGCACCCTCCCAGGCGCTCCTTTCGCAGATCTTCCTTTCGAAGCACATCAAGAGGCTAATCCTCCGACGCCGCTTCCACTTCCTATGAAGCCCCTACCCAATCCACCTTTCCAAGGGGTTACCAAAGAGGCGGCTACAGGGGCAACAATAATAAAGGCAGAGGCAAGACAAACACCTCCCGCTCTGCCTCCACCCCTACCCAATGACTTCCCTCCACTCCCCCCAGACCATCCCACTCCGGTCGGGGGCAGACTCCACAATTTCCTTCCTGTCTGGACCACCATCACCTCAGACAATGGGTAATACAAATAATTCGGTCAGGCTACTGCCTCGAACTAACATCTCTCCCCCCCCCCCCCAAATATTCCACCCAAACACCTCCCAATGTCAAACGACCATTTAACACTACTAAAGCAGGAGGTAATCTCCCTCCTACAAAAGGGGGCAATAGAATTAGTTCCTACCAACCCAAAAAATATGGGAGTTTACTCCCTATATTTTCTCATGCCAAAACGGGTCGACACTCTGAAGCCCATCCTAGACCTCAGATCCTTAAACCAATATATACACTCGGACCATTTCCACATGGTCACACTTCAGCAGGTACTTCCAGCCTGGCGGTAATGGCGACACACCTGCGAAGACAACACACCCACGTCTTCCCATACCTGGACGACTGGCTAATAAAAGCCAGCTCATACAACCAGTGTGTACAACACACGCACGCCACTATCCAGCTACTTCACGAACTGGGTTTCACAATAAACCACACAAAGTCCCATCTACAACCGTCCCACGTAAAACAATACCTCAGCGCCACCATAGACACCTCAAAAGCGCTAGCCTATCCCAGTCCTGCCAGGATAGCAAGCATCCAGGCTCTACGCGCCAAATTTCAGCCAGAACACTCTCTTCCAGCTCGATTGTTCATGCAACTAATAGGAATGATGGCCTCTTGCATATTCATAGTACCACACGCAAGACTCCAGATGCGTCCTCTCCAAGAGTGCTTAGCGCGCCAATGGAACCAGGCCCAGGGTTAGTTGACAGATCTGGTGTTGGTAGACGGTTGTGCCCATCGCTCTCTGCAGTGGTGGACCACCAAAAACCTTTCCAAAGGGTGACCGTTCCTGGACCCGGTTCCCCAGATAGTACTGACAACGGACGCAACGCTCTCCGGCTGCGGAGCTCACTTACTACATCACACCATGCAGGGTAAGTGGACACCTCAACAAAAGTTACTCCACATCAGCCATCTGGAGTTACTAGCCATCTTCTTAGCACTAAAAGCTTTTCAAACGTATGTCTCAGGCAAGGCAGACATAGTCCACACGGACAACATGACAGCCATGTACTATATACAGAAACAAGGAGGCACACACTCCGCAGCGCTCTCAGCTAGCACAGAGCATATGGAGATGGGCCATACCCCAAAAAATCTTTCTCCTAGCCAAACATGTCCCAGGAGTCCAAAACACTATCGCAGATCTGCTGAGCAGACAAACGCAACAAATCCACGAGTGGGAACTCCATCCACAAGTTCTTCACCCGTACTTTCAAATGTGGGGGCATCCACAGATAGACCTCTTCGCCACCCACGAAAACGCCAAATGCCCAAACTTCGCCGCCAGATATCCACACCCATTGTCCAAAGGCAATGCGATATGGATGAACTGGTCAGGCAGATTAGCGTACGCTTTTTCGCTTCTCCCACTAATTCCATTACTGGTGCGCAAACTACAGCAACACTCCCTCACTCTCATACTAGTAGCTCCAACTTGGGCCAGACAACCGTGGTATACCACACTGCTGGAACTATCTGTAGTACCACACCAAAAGTTACACCTCTCTCCACGCCTCTTAACCCAGAACCATGGAGAGATCAGGCACCCGGACCCAGCTCAGCTCAACCTTGCGATCTGGCTCCTGAAATCCTAGAATTCGGTTATCTAAATCTTCCCCCTGATTGTATGAACGTCATTAGAGAAGCTAGGCGACCAACCACTAGAGCTTGCTACGCAGCCAAGTGGAAAAGTTTTGTAGTCTATTGTCACAACAATAACTTCAATCCCCTAGATGTGTCCATTCAACACATCATAGGCTATTTACTACACCTACAAAGATGCAATCTAGCCTACACGTCTATTAGACTGCACATTGCAGCCATAGCAGCTTATCTACAAAACAGGCAACATCTATAACTCTTTAGAGTACCTGCCATTAAAGCCTTCATGGAAGGCCTCAAAAGAATAATTCCCCCCACAGTGCCACCCTCACATGTGTGGAACTTAAATATCGTTCTCACCAGACTAATGGGGCCTCCCTTTGAACCTCTACACAAATGTGAACTTCAATTCCTAACATGGAAAACTTCTTTTCTTGTAGCCATCACCTCCCTCAGAAGGGTCAGTGAGATACAAGCACTCACCATTCAAGAACCTTTTCTGCAAATGCACCATAACAAGGTTGTTCTCCGTACTAATCCAAAATTTCTCCCTAAAGTCATTTCTCCCTTTCACCTAAACCAATCGGTGGAACTACCCGTATTCTTCTCGCAACCACAAACCGTTGCAGAAAGAGCTCTCCACACATTAGATGTCAAACGAGCCTTATTCTACTACATCGAGAGAACACAACCCTTTCGTAAAACCAAACAACTGTTCGTTTCCTTCTCACCACCACATAAAGGCAACCCCATCTCCAAATCTGGGATAGCTAGGTGGATTGTCAAATGCATTCAGATTTGCTACCACAAAGCAAAACAAACGCTATCTATTCCCCCTAAAGCCCACTCTACACGCAAGATAGGGGCTTCCATGGCATTCTTAGGGAACATCCCCTTAGATGATATCTGCAAAGCAGCTACATGGTCAACACCGCACACTTTCACTAAACACTATTGTGTAGATGTGCAAACTAAGCAACAAGCTAGTGTGGGCCAGGCTGTACTCAAGACATTGTTTCAAACCACTGCAACAGATACTGGTGGTCGCCGCTAAGGATGGGTACTGCTTTTATAATCTATGCACAGTGTGTAATCTGCAGCTCATATGCCTCGAACGGCAAATGCTACTTACCAGTATGCATCTGTTCTTGGCATGTAGAGCTGCAGATCTACACATGCCCACCCGCCTCCCCGGCTACCTTTATCTGTTCCAGGTTATCCTATTTAGATACAACACACATGGGCATCTTCACTGTTACTACTACGCTCCATCATTCCCTGCTGGCGAAAAACAATCTGAGGATGGAGCCGAAGCCCATGCGCAATACGATCCAAAGGAGGAGTCACAGACCTCGTGACTTCCAAAGACCTTTCCAAGAGGAAAAACAACTGCAAACATCCGGGCCCAACACCAGATGGCGATCTATGCACAGTGTGTAGATCTGCAGCTCTACATGCCAAGAACAGATGCATACTGGTAAGTAGCATTTGCCTTTTGCTTTACTGATGGTTTATAGAGGCAAACAAACTGATCCATATAACTGAAAGAGACACGTTAGTCATAGATTACTTACCTTAGAATATCCCCAGGCGTCAGACTGGATCCGGAAAGTTTTTGTCAGCAGTACCCTTGCGCGTCGGTAGGCCTAGTCATATGGCTCCACATACGTCGCTGGCGTCGTAGTCGCCGAGATGACGTTGACGGAGCTACTTAGATGCGCCCACGCGCGCTGACGTCAGTTCTTTCTTTTTCTGCGCCAGCAACACAGATCTGAGAGCGAGCGGTACTCATAGTTAATCTTTTAACTTGGTTTTTGAGACTTGTTTCTCTTGGTTTGTCGAGTACTCGACTCCTGGTGCAGTAGGGATTCCCGGTTTTAACTCCTGTAGGGAATGCTGTAGGTCCATGTTGGTGGCGGACCCGCATGGCGTGTGTCTCTTCTGCTTGGGGCACGCCTATGACCCCGAAGCGTGCCCCGATTGTCGGGCCATGGCGCCGAATGCTTTGCGGGAGCGTTCCTGAAAGTTGTTGGAGGCCCGGCAATCGGCTCCGCACCGCACAAGGTCCCGCTCCCATGGGAAGTCGAGGGATAGTTTGCGGGGCCGACACCATCGTTTGTCTGAATCGGGGACAGGTAAGTCAAGGTGCCATAAGAAGTCGAAGAAGCGACGTCGCTCTTCGTCTTCCCCTCACCGGTCGCGGGACGCGGTGGAGTGGGCGGTTGGTCACTCCCCCGCGGCTCCAGTGGAGCCTCCGTTGTTGCCTGCGGCCTAGCCGCCTTTCCCGGGCCCGCACGCAACTTCCGAAGAAGTACAGGTATTCCTGTCGGCCATGCGCCGTTTGTTTCCCACGTCGGATCCCTACGGAGCACCTTTGGCCCACGTGGTTCTGCCCCTGTGCTGCCACCTTTGGCCCCGGCTACGCTGGCACGATACCCTGGGGCGCCGTCGGCCTCGGCACCGGGGCCAGTACCGGACACGACGCCGTTGCCTACGGGGCTGGACTACGTCGACCCTGGATTGGTCTATTATCCTCCGATTCCAATTCCAGGTGGTGAGTTTATTCCCGTTCCCTAGGCCCTGCTCTTACCGACCTCTTATACGGCCGGATGACGAAGGGGAGTACCGGGAGGGGTCCGAGGACCCTCTCGCAGCTCAATGCGAGGATGAACCGGAGTGGGAGGGTGATATGGAAGGTCCAGGCAATATGGATTTATCTCCACACCCTGGTGCACTGTCCCCTGCTTCTGTAGCTGCGGAAGAGGTTGGGGCTTTTTCTGTGGTGTTGCGTAGGGCAGCTGAGGCTCTTCGCCTCGAGCTCATATCTGTGCCTATTAGGACCAATCTCCTGACTGAGGTGCTGCAGCCAGCGATCTCCTTTGCGGAGCTGCTGCTGCCCTTTAATGACGCGCTTACAAATATTCTGTTAAGCACCTGGACCAAGCCTAACACAGGGGTTCCTGTGGATAATTGTGTGGCACGACGTCATCGCCCAGCCCCGGGTGACCCCAGTTTTCTCACGCAACACCCAACGCCTGAGAGTCTGGTGGTCCAGGCCTCTGTCTCTCCGAGCGCGTTCCCTTCCGCAACTCCAGACAAGGAATCTAAAAAACTGGAGCAGTTTGGGAAAAAGATTTTCACCTCTGCCAGTTCTGGGTTTGCGGGCGGTGAATAGTGCATGCTTGTTGGGCCGCTATTCCGACTCTGTGTGGGACGCACTCGCACAGGTGTTGCCTCAGTGTCTAGTGGAGGCTTGGGCGGTGCTCTCCCAAGCCATTACCGAAGGGAGGGATGCTGCGAAATTCTTTATCCGTTGTGGTCTTGACACAGCCGACTCCCTTGGCAGGGCAATTACCACAACGGTGGCGCTACGCCGTTACGCTTGGCTCAGAACTACTGGCTTCTCAGGGGATGTCCAGAACACTTTGTTGGACATGCCCTTTGATGGCACTTGCCTTTTTGGTGACGAGGCGGATAGCACTTTGGAGCGCTTTAAAGACTCCCGGGCTACGGCCCAGTCCTTAGGTCTTTGCACCACGCGCACTACCGTGGGGTCTGCTTTTCGCTCCTTTGGAGGTCAGGGTTGAGGCGCCCAATTGCGTTCCTTTCAGAGCTGCTGGCCTGCGCACCCACAGTCTCAGCACAGCCGGTGTCGGGGTGCCCACCGGGGTGGGTCACGGGGCCAGCGGGCGGGTCAGTCCACCACCGCTGACTCAACACCTTCCTAGTCCGGTGTTTCAGGCCCACCAGACGCCAGTGGGTGGCAGGCTTTGCAATCACCTCCCCCACTGGCGAACCATCACTTCGGACAGAGGCGTTCTGCAGATAGTACGGCGGGGCTACTCCCTCCCTTTCGAGACTACCCCTCCAGCCATGCCGCCTCAGTCCCACCGCATGTCGAGGAGATCACTTGGCACTTCTACAGCAGGAAGTTGCGGCCCTCTTGGCCAAGGGGGCCATCGAGCGCGTTCCGATGCCAGAAGTAGGTCGTGGTTGTTATTCCCACTACTTCTTGATTCCAAAGAAGGACAAGGGCCTGCATCCTATCTTAGACCTCCGGGACGTAAATCGCTTCCTCCGGAAGGAGAAGTTCAAGATGCTCACGCTTGCTCAGGTCTTGTCTGCCCTAGACCCGCAAGACTGTTGGTAGCGTTGGACTTGCAGGATGCTTATTTTCATATCCCCATCCTGCCGACCCATCGTCGTTACCTACGGTTCACTGTAGGCCATGAGCACTTTCAGTTCACCGTGCTCCCTTTCGCCTCACCAGCGCCCCTCAGGTGTTCACGAAAGTGATGGCGGTGGTCGCAGCTCATCTGCGCAGATCAGGGGTTTCAGTCTTCCTCTATCTCGACGACTGGCTGTGAAAGGCGGGCTCGCCCCAGGCAGTCGTCTCCCACCTCCAGACTACGGTCGACCTCCTGCATTTGCTTGGGTTTTCCATCCACGTGCCGAAGTTGCCTCTGATTCCCTCTCAGAAGCTCTTCTTCATCGGAGCGGTTCTGGATACGGCGCACTTTTGGGTTTATCCTCCTGAACAGCGAGTCCGGGACATACGGGCTATGATTCCGATCTTTCAGCCCTGGTCCTGGGTTTTGGTCAGTTAGACCCTGAGACTGCTGGGCCTCATGGCCTCCTGCATCCTTCTGATCAATCATGCCAGGTGGCATATGCGGGGTCTGCAGTGGGACCTGAAGTTCCAATGGATGCAGCATCAGGGAGACCTGTCTGACTATGTCCAGATCTCAGAGGGCACTGCACAAGACTTGCAGTTGTGGCTCACGGACCAGCGTTGGGTCAGCGGCAGATCCCTCTCCCTTCCCCAACCGGAGCACACAATGGTGACTGATGCGGCCCTCCTGGGATTGGGCAGCCACATGGGAGAGGCGGAGATCAGAGGCCTCTGGTCTCTGGCGGAGTCCCAGCTCCATATCTACCTTTTGGAGCTCAGGGCGATCCTACTTGCACTGAAAGCATTCCTCCCCTCTGTCAAGGGGAGAGTAGTGCAGGTGTTCACGGACAACACCACCGCCATGTGGTACTGCAACAAGCAAGGCGGGGTGGGGTCGTGGACCCTATGTCTCTGGAAATGGCTGGAACGTCAAGGCATTTCCTTGGTGGTTCAACACTTGGCAGGTTCTCTGAACGCCAGGGTGGACGAACTCAGCCGCAGGTGCATGTTGGATCATGAATTGCGTCTTCACTCGGACGTGGCACAAGGTCTCTTTCAGCAGTGGGGAGAACCTTGGTTAGATCTATTTGCCACCGAAGAGAACGCGCAATGTCAGCAGTTCTGCGCGTTGTAGTTTCCAAGGCGGCACTCGCTCGGAGACGCTTTTCGTCGCGAGGGGAGTTGCGGTCTGTTGTACGTCTTTCCGCCTGTACCACTTCTACCCAGAGTGCTGAAAAGATCAGACGCGACCGGGCCCAAGTCATTCTTGTGGCACCGGACTGGGCTCAAAGAGTTTGGTATCCCGAGCTACTCAGTATGAGCATGGATCCCCTGATCCGACTGCCTCTTAGGGAGGGTCTCTTGTCGCAGCACCAGGGGACGGTCCTCCACCCGAACCTGTCCAGCCTCCACCTCCTCGCGTGGAGATTGAGCGGCGACAGTTGATTCCATTTGAATTGCCTCCTGAAGTCTGTAAATGTGATTCTGGCAGCCAAGCGTCCCTCGACTAAAACTGTATACGCCTACCGGTGGAAACAATTTGTGGCATGGTGCACAGCGAAAGCTGTAGATCACTATTCCGCCCCTCTATCTGAGGTCCTATTGTTCCTTCTCTCTTTGGCCCAACAGGCTACCTTTCTGCTCTTTCAGCCTTTCTCAGGCTGCCTGATCAACCCTCTCTTTTCAAGTCCCCTGTTGTAAATAGATTTCTCAAAGGTATTACTCACCTTTTCCCTCCTATTCATTTTGTGATGACCCAGTGGGACTTGAACCTGGTTCTCACATACTTAATGTGCGCTCCCTTTGAGCCTCTTCATAACTGTCCTTTGCGGTTATTAATTTTGAAAACTGTCTTCCTGGTGGCCATCACCTCCGCTAGGCGTGTAAGTGAGCTCCAGGCTCCTTAATGTAAACCTCCTTTCCTATCTATTCATCCAGACAAGGTTGTGCTTCGACCACGTCCATTCTTTCTGTCGAAAGTAGTCGCTGCCTTTCTTCTCGGGCAAACTGTCACTCTGCGTACTTTCTTTCCACATCTGCACCCTTCAAGAGAGGCTCCACCGCCTGGACCCAAAACGTGCGCTTTCATTCTATCTCAACCGCACACAACAGTTCTTGGTGGATGACCAGCTCTTTGTTGGCTACGTTGGCGCCAAGAAAGGCCGAGCTGTGCACAAGCGAACTATTTCCCGATGGGTTGACTTGTGCAATAAAGCCTGTTACTCTCTAGCTAAAAAGGAACCTCCGGTAGGGCTGCGCGCCCATTCTACCAGGGCGACAGCAGCTACTACAGCATTGGGACTCGGTCTCCCCCTGCAAGATATCTGTCAGGCAGCCACGTGGGCCTCGCTGCATACTTTCACTAAGCACTATTGCCTTGACAGTCCAGTCCGGAGAGACGGCTTCTTTGGCCGGTCGGTTCTCCGTGACTGTCTGGTGTGATTTTACTTTGCAGACCCACCACCGGGGTTGGTATTGCTTGGGTATGTATTCTAAGGTAAGGAATCTATCACTATTGTGTCTCTTTCAGGTGCACAAGTTACTTACTTGTGTAACAATATATCTGTAAGAGACATTAGTTAGTGATAGATTCCTTACCGCCCACCCATCCTCCCCGTTCTGCGCAATGTTATCTAGGGTTCGGGTCATCCCTTTCAGGGCCCTGGTTCTATTGCACCAGTAATCGGACTCTGGCATGACTCTGCAGTGCTGGCGCGGCTAAGTTGTGTACAGAACTGACGTCAGCACTCATGGGCGCATCTAAGTAGCTCCAAAGACGTCATCTTGGCGACTACGACGCCAGTGGAGCTGCAAGACGCCTACCGACATGCAAGGGTACTGCTGACAAAAACTTTCCGGATCCAGTCTGACGCCTGGGGATATTCTAAGGTATGGAATCTATCACTAACTAATGTCTCTTACAGATATATCGTTACACAAGTAAGTAACTTGTGCGTTCAGGCTAGTACCAATTTAACGTTTGCAGTGGTTAAGGTTGGACCTATCGAGGGGGGGCGTGACCAAGCCATCGAGTGTAATGGCCGCACGGCAGTGAAGCTCCGGAATCGAAAGCCCTTTTCCTGAGGGTTACAGCATTTTAACTTGCTTTCTCTGCCTCAAGAGGGGAGAATTCTGCATCTCCAGTGGTGCCAGGACCCACTGATTTCTGCCCTGATGCAACCTTCTGCTGCAGGACTGCCGGATCGGGAGAGTGTGGCCAAGCCTGCCTCAGAGGTCCAGCGGCGACAGTGGCCGTGGGCGAGCGTGAGGCAGAGCCTGCGGAGCCTCGCTAGGCCCCCTCCCTAAACTATCCACGCTTGCCTTTTCCGGACCCTTCTCTGCCTAACTACTGGATCGGGTAGGTGAGCCCCGCCTGCCTTGGAGGCCCTGCAGTGACGAAGGCTGTGGGGTGAGCCTTGCTGAGCTCCCTCCCTACGTCAACCGTCATTGCCTCATCCAGCCCTCCCCCCGATCTACTGTGGCCCACTGCCCTGCACACAGCGGCCAGCCAGCAGCTCCCACCTCCGTCACGGCTCTCCGGTGCGTCGAGAGCAGTGCTTGGCTATGCTGGTCTTAAAGAACACGTAGCTCCATTCTGCTGTTCTACTCTCCCACTGCTGCTTGCGGCTTGCAGAAGACTGCGCCTTCACTTCCCAGGGCAGACGCCATTACACCTTAAAGGATTCACATGCTGCAATCACCCTGAGACTCGTGTCTGATGCTAGTGGGCCACCTGCTATTCTGGAGTACTGGGAGACCCAAGTGCCGCCGACTCGTCCCCAGGCCCAGCCTTCATTATCCACCACTAATGTGCCTACGCGGGTGGCTTCTGCATGTAAGTGACTCCCGCAGCCCACATTTGCTGCTTGGTGCACATTAGTTGTAACATCTTTCCTCACTCACCAGCTTTACTATTCTTGTCCAGATTTCGCCTACCCATCTTAGGACTACCCTAACATTCTTCATGGTCTTTTGTCCTTAAGATTGGATCAGTCTTTTCTCTGCAGCCACCTCATCATCCGCTTTATTAGTGCTGGACCTAGCATTTGTCAGTCGCTCTTCATAGACAGGTTTCAGTTTGCTGCAGCCGCCCAAACCATTTTTTACTTATAGACCCTTTTCTTCCATCTGCAGAACCAGTGGTGTTTTTCCTCACAGACCGACCTGCACTTAAATTGACTATCTCTATCCACTGTTTTGTTTTACCCACCTGCAAATCGTCTGCTACACCAGGAACCATCTCACCATGAGTCGTGGGACCCCAAACAACGTAAATTCACTTTTGGCCGTCCCACATCTACTGGGAGGTCTGACCCTTATATGATGTTCAGGAAGGAAACGATGCAGGTCAGTGCCCCGAGCCCTCCTAAGGTACTGCAGCGTTCATGGCGGAACTCTGAGCTGGCTTCTGTACCTTTGATGAGCGCTTTGACACTTTTGCATCTTGGCTTGGCCGCATGGGGGAACGCCTGGAATGACATGGCACCTGCCTTGACGCCGCTGAGGAACGTGTATCTGGCCTGGAGGACAGCACTACTTCATTAACCAGAAGATTGGAGAAGATGGAGCACATCCTGAAGACAGTAGCCACTAAAAGACCTTGAGGGGCGCTCGCGCTGGAATAGCATATGCATAGTTGGCCTTGCGTAATCTACAAATATGGGACGCCCTGAACACTTTGTAGAAACTCTACTTAGCAATTTATTCAGTGCCCAGCATTTCACTTCCACGCTTGTCGTGGATAGAGCCCATAGGCCATTGGTCTACCCCGGGCTTTTCCCCTCGCCCCATTGTAGCTGGCCTTTTGCGTTACAGAGACCGTGATACAATACTCCGCTTGGCCCATAAACAGGCCCCCTTCCTACATCAGAGCTTCACAACTTCCATCTATCCTGACTTTTTATGCTCACTGCCCAGAGGCGAGGCAGAAATTCAATGACGCCAAAGCTCAGCTCCGTAAATATGGACTCGAGTATGGTTGAATCCAGCTAGGGTTCGGGTGGTCGTGGATGGTAAGGCCCCATTCTTTGTCACCTCAGCTGATGTACTCTCCTTCTGCAAATAATTGGGCTCTAGTAGACCTTCCTTTAAGCATACCACCCTGGAGCACTCTTCGTGAGACCTTAACATTTCAGCTAGTGCTGACCTTTTCCAATCTGGCTGAAATGTTTCAACAGAGATTACATACTCCATGCCATTTATATAATGTTCCAATGGCAGTGCACTGTTATAACCAGCTGACACTGTATCTATTTTCAACTTCTCTCCACATGTAACCCTGATGTTCGAGGCATATGAGCTGCAGATTGTACACTGTGCATAGATCGCCATCTGGTGTTGGGCTCGGATGCTTGCACTTTGTTGTTGTCTTGGAAGAAGTCTTTTGTGGTCACGAGATAGGTGACTCCTCCCTTGGACGATAGTGTGCATGGGCATCGACTCCATCCTCAGATTGTTTTTTTCCGCCATTGGGTTCGGATGTAACTTTTGCGTTCCGGTTCGACACCTTATTTTCCAAACCATTTTGACGCGCAAACTATCTACGGTATTGTCTTAGATCGCGTGATTTTCGACGCGCATCTCAACTACTCGATTCCGGTCGTCGCCGCTGGGCCTATTGACGCTATTCGGGCCTACAGCTCATGGAAAGGACTCATTCAAAAAATGCCCACAGTGTGGAGCGAAATTCCCACACAGTGACCGTCACTAGGTCTGTAACCTGTGTCTCTCGCCTTAGCACGACGAGAACAATTGCCAGGCCTGCGCCTCTTTACGATCCAAGAAAACCATCCGTGATCGCCGGGCCCGACGACACATCATGGCGCAGAGAGCAGCTCCGGCACCAGTGGACATCTTCGACGAAGGCCTCGATGTCCCAGAGGAAGATTCCGAGGATTTGGAAATCGTGTCCGAAGCAGATGACTCAGACGACCACATCACCCCTGGTCAACAAGTGAGTACAACTGCCCCTACCCCAACCGAAAAAAAGAAGGCCCTGGTCAAGACTTCGCCTGCTGGCCCGACTACGAAGGTAAAAGACAAGCCAAATCTGGACTTTGAACAGAACTCGAATCATAGCCCCCTTCTGGCCAACCCATCTAGTCACTGAACCTGCGAGCGACTGTGGAGACCTTGCTTTTTGGCCGATGCGCGGTGGAGCTACATGATAGCTCTAGAGGGGATGAGCCGCGGACTTCCCCTCTGCCCTCACCTACCCAGCCGCACTTTGGGCAGACTTTCCCTCGTCTCTACGTCATTCTCTCCCTCCTACCCCTTGACCCTGCCCTTTCCCCTCTACTCTCCTTTTACCCCGTCCTCTTTGCTTTTTTTTTTTTCCCCACAGAGACCTAGCATTCTGGCCTTTGCTCGGTGGAGCTACCTGATAGCTAAAGAGGAGATGGGCGTTGGAAGCCAAAGCCCTCGGAACCGAAAAAGATTTCCGTCTCCATAGCCAAGCCATAGGACTCCAAACCACCTCCTAAGGCCTCGGAGCTGAAATCCAAACCTCGCTCGTACCCGAAGAAGTCTGCGCCGAAAGCGGTTACCGAAGAGGAAGAACTTTTTCGACCGGATTCTGTCGATCCCAGGCAAAGAAAAACTCCATATAGACCCCAAAACAGGACATGGGGCTGCTGTTCCACACAAGAAGAGGAAGCTGGACACACCAGACACTCCTGCAGTGCCTGTAAACAAAAAAGACTGCCACTTCACCTATAAGACCCTCTTCTCCAGCTCTTCCTCCTGAGCCTGTTCTTCATCCGAAACCTGTCTCTCCTCCACAACTTCCACCACATTCACCACCACCACAGGATGATGATAATGATGATTTAGGGGGTGGGGGAGGCAACAATGGCCCTTTCACTGACCCTGATGATGACACAGACACACCACAGGACGATTGGGACGATTATGATGACCCTATAGATCCTCCAGACCTCCCTGAACCCCAGCCATATCCAACAAAAAACAATCTCCCCCAGATGATATTGACTTTGGTCTGCTTGTTAATAGAGCTGCGGTTTACCATGATGTTCACATGCATTCAGACCCTGCAGACGAGGATTTCCTTCTAGACACCTTCGAACAGTCACAGAAGACTGTCCAAATACTACCAATGCTCAAAGGGGTCATCAAACACGCCTCTGACATATTCAAAGACCCAGTGAGAGCTAGAATTCTCAATCCCAGCATTGACAAGAAATATAAACCTGCCCCCGATGATCCCATCTACATCAAGGGGAAGCTACCCTTAGACTCACTAGTAGTAACTAACGCTAGGAAACGCGCCAACTCTCAAACCTCCGGTGACGCACCACCTCCGGATAAAGAATCTAAGTTGTTAGATGCCTCTGGCAAGAGAGTTGCTGCCCAAGCAGCCAATCACTGGTGCATAGCCAACACCCAAGCATTACTTGCTAGGTATGATAGGGCTCACTATGACCGACTAGAAACCCTATTACAACATTTACCTGATCAGTACAAAACTCAGGCAAATTACTTAATTCAAGAGGGCAAATTAATAACCAACGCCTCAATCAAGTGTGCCCTTGATGCACCTGACACAGCCTCTAGGTCAATTAACACTTGTGTGCTACTCAGACGACATGCCTGGCTACGCATTTCAGGCTTTAAACAGGAGGTACAGTCAACTTTCCCCAACCAGCTGTTCAATCAGGAACAAATTTTCGGACCGGCTGTAGACACCACTCTAGAGAAGATGAAAAAGGACGCAGAGACTGCTAAATTCATGGGAGCATTAGTCTCCATCCACACGTGGTTCTTTTCGTCGCTCCTCATATAGAGGAGCGTCCAAAAACATTGGAACAGAGACCGCCTCCTCTTCCTACAAAAACACCACGCAAACATCTCCCAACAGAGGATATTTTAGAGGCGGATACAGGGGAAATAACAACAAAGGGTGAGGCCGAGGTAACAACAACACCCGCGCCTCCCCCACTAATAAACAGTGACTTCCCTCCACTCCCTCCAGACCATGCCACTCCAATTGGGGAAGACTTTCACAGTTCCTACCTGTCTGGAACTACATCACATCAGATAAGTGGGTAAGACAAATTATCCAGTATGGTTACTGCCTGGAACTACAGCAACCCCACCCACCATACCACCCAAACAGCGCCCAATGTCCATGGAACACCTTACACTCTCAAAACAAGAGGTTCTCACTGCTTCAAAAGCACGCAATAGAACCAGTTCCCTTACAGCATCAAGGAACAGGGGTTTACTCACTATATTTACTAATCCCCAAGAAGGATGGGACTCTAAGACCAATACTCGACCTCAGACCCCTCAATTTCTATATGCAGTCAGATCATTTTCATATGATCACTCCAACAGGTCCTCCCACTGCTGCAACAAGGCGACTTCCGTGCCACATTAGATCTCAAGGACGCCTATTTCCACATTCCCATACATCCTGCTCACAGGAGGTATCTAAGGACCATAGTGGACGGACAACACTATCAGTTCAAAGTCCTTCCATTCGGGGTGACCACCGCACCCAGAGTGTTCACAAAATGCCTTGCGGTGGTAGCAGCATACTTTCCATATCTCGACGACTGGCTAATAAAAGCCAAGTCATTCAACCAGTGTGTTTATCACACTCGTCAAACCATCCAGCTGCTACACGACTTGGGATTCACAGTAAACTACACCAAGTCACATCTTCAGCCCTCTCATATAAATCGGTTTCTAGGGGCCACAGTAACACCTCCAGAGCTCTGGCATATCCCAATCCAGCCAGGATAGCCAGTATACAAGGCCTAATCACCAAATTTCAACCACAGCACTCCCTTCCAGCAAGGGTATTCATGCAACTCATAGGATTGATGGCCTCTTGCATCTTTATCGTACCTCGTGCAAGACTTCAGATGCGCCCCTTACAGGAATGCCTAGCACGTCAGTGGAACCAGGCTCAGGGACAACATACAGATCTGGTGTTGGTGGACAGCCGCACATCGCTCTCTGCAGTGGTGGAACACACAAAACCTGTCCAAAGGGCGGCCGTTCCTCGAACCGGTTCCACAGATAGTGCTAACAGCAGACACATCCCTCACCAGTTGGGGAGCCCATCTCCTAAAACATACAATTAAAGGCAAATGGACTACTCAACAGAAAGTGTTCCATATCAATCACCTGGAATTACTAGCAATATTTCTAGCATTAAAATCATTCCAAGTACATCTAAAGAACAAGACTGTCCTAGTCCAGACGGACAACATGACAGCCATGTATTACCCGTCCAGCTGCCACAAATGCATTATCGGTTGGACGCGGTAGGTGTAAGGGTTGAGGCACCTAGTAAGAATGAGAGTATATATTTTTGGGGGGGTTTGGGGACGAGTCAATGGAGCAACTCGCTCTTAGTCTTGCGCTAATATCTTGGTATCTGTTTGTTCATGCCGCCCTCTATCATGTGTTTCCTATTAGCCCAGCAAGGTGCGGGCATCCAACGTTTACAGTCATTGGAGCAACTCTCCTTTTAAAAGGAGGTAAGAATACTTTAAGAGATACTCTTTTTTTTTTTTGTAGAGCCATGAGCTGTGTTTTGTTGGGAATCAGTTTGTCTAGTGGTTCTCTCATAGGTGGTAATGCAGGGCATTACGGCGTTGGATGTATTTAATCTTTTCCACTATCAGGATCCCACTGTGGTTTGGCCCGCCTCTAGACGGTTTTTGGGCAGCCTCACATATTCTGAGTTCCTTAAGGAGACCGTTTTTCTCCCACTGGTCTCATGCTTTTTACCTCCTTCTTTCTTTATCATTGGTATGTGGTGCACACGATTGTGGCACACTATGTTGCATTAAGCTAGTCTAATGCACATCCTTTGAACTCTCCATTTTATTTTTTGTCTTAGGTCTTGATCAGGAGCAGCACAATGGCCCACCCCTGACATGCATTATGGGTACTTACTTTTATTGTTATTTATGTCTTCATGTGCACTTCACTGTATATATGCTTTTAAATCCCGGTCCTGAAGAAGCACCAATGACCCTTACGGCATCAGAGGCGCGAAACATGTTGATCACGTTACGTTATTTAGGTACATTGTGCCTCTTGGGATTATACCCTTTCTATGGGCTTGTATTCTGTGAAGGGTGTTACCAGATTGAACTACCTTTCTAGGCCACCTTTCACCATTTTTAAACCACTATGCGCGCATCTGGTTACCCTTATCAGGACCCAAAACCCCTCCACACACCCGCATGCACCATCCGGCATACCTTAAAAGAACTCAGATAAAGAGACCCTTCGGGGGACCCGTTGGGAATTGCAGTGCCGGCCAAACGAGGAGCAAACCGCCCGATGATGAAGCATGACACCCCTCAGGGTGTGTTAGGGCAACAGGAGGCAAGACTTGTTTTCCCCCCTGGCGAATGGGTCCGTCCCACCTAGCACTCTTCCCCACCCCCCGCTTTTTTTCCTTAGCATTTCTGCCTTTGTAGGTACATGGGTGACTCCCTGCACCCTACCCTTGGAACAGTGTCCTCTTTTTGTATTAGCATAATCATGTAGAGCATAGACACTGGACCATTAACCAGCTCCTAGGTCCCCCCTCTTTTTTGTTAAAGCCATGTATTGCATACAGAAACAAGGAGGCGCACATTCTTTGCAGCTGTCTCAGCTCGCACAAAACATTTGGAGATGGGCCAAGTGACTCGCGAAGGTAGGGACTCTCTAAGAGTCTGGTGAAGGAGTGTGCCCAGGACAGGCAACAACATTTATCCGTGTGTCTTTCTTGGATTTGAATTGCCCATTTAATTGCACCATGTCTGCTGACACGCTCAGGTGTCGTGAGGCAGCAGCAGGTGAAATGTTTGATGATTCCCCAAGCGGGGAGTCTCAGACCAGCATACAAACTAGCATTATATCAGCGGGGAATCCCAATCCAAGGGACCTGTTTAAACGTTTGGAAAAATTGATGAAAGCAGAACAATCTAAATGGTGGGACATAGATTCCTATCAAGGTACTTGGAGGTTGGCAGGGTTCCAAGGAGGTTGCGTATAATGCTGGCGCCCAGCTATGGAAATCACGACCCCAGAATGCTTGCAGAATGGGCTGACTGCAACCTTGAGTCATCACATAAACTGGTTGAAATACTTGTCAAGTATGCTGAGAGTGACCGCGTTGCATTACAAATTAAAATTGATGAGCTTAATGGTGAAATTAGTAAAATGGAGATCACAGGCACAATCAATAAATACCGTGAGGAAATGCTGGCACGATTACAAAGGGAGGAGGAGGTGATCAAGAAACGCAAGGCGTTCAAGTTCCAACGGGATAAGTTGGATTACCAAAATGGCCAAGTATTCACTTTCTCAAAGAGATACTATTCTGTCAGTCTCACAAAAAGGACACTCCCTTACCATGCAAGCCAGTACCAGCGCTGCTGCACAAATGTCTGCCTCAACATCTGACCTGAGTTCTGTGCTTGAAAGCGGTCCGGATAACGAGCAGGCACGGTCCGGTACAAGGCTAGGGTTTTCAAAGCTCTCCCTAGCGCAGGAAGTGGACTGTCTACGTCAAGACAGGCGGCAGACTCTACGCCCTCGTGTACAAAATGTCAGCAACACCAAAAACGGAACCAAAAGCGCCAGGAACGACGTCAGCACAGCCGCCAACGAAAAGCCGAGCAACAAAAGACCTGCCAACAACAGGTGGAGGCGCAAGCAGGTGCTTTAGAGGGCAGCAATGATTCACGGACTCATCAATTTGTCCAACGTGACTTTGAGTGAGGCAGAAAGGCAGATCTTGGCATTAGGTTTATCATATAACCCTGAGAGTAATTTTAATTATGCGCAACCCCGCATTGATGTATTTAAGTTTATACGAAAATTAATATTGAAGAAGTACCATCTGATGCAAGGTAAACAAAACAAACCTCAGGTTGCTGAATTGCTACCGACAACTCAGTCAGTCCTCATTAAAAGTGGGGGAGGTTGAGCTCTTGCACAATCCAACAACTTCAAGATGAAAATAATTGTGCTGCAACATGTGAGAGTCGTGATTCGCCTAACATCAATGGGACTGTGCGTACTCATTTTAAACAGGTCTACCTTCCTCCCAATAATGTTACATGACAACTTGGACACTTATAATGAAGAAGTGACAGTGGAACTTAAGAAACTATATAAATCTACCACCCGTGCTCATCATAAATACACTCATCAAAACAACCGCTATTTTCATCTAATGAAAAAGCTGCAAGCCAATGAGAATATCATTGTGCTGCAATCAGATAAAGGCGGCAATGTTGTTTTATGACCACGCCAATTGTACATGGATGAAGCCCTCAAACAGCTGAATGATACGACTTGATATAGGAGAAGTAACATCCACATTGTAAAAAGCTCATGGAATAGTTACTATGCTAAACTCCTGGCATGGAAAAGCGCTGGCCTTGTGAGTATGGAGGAATTCAAGTTCCTAAAAAATTATCATCCCGTCATTCCCGTGATCTACCTCATATCGAAAATTCATAAGGACTCTATCACACCACCAGGTATGCAGATTATATCATCTCGCAACAGTTTATTGGAGAATACCTCAAGCTACGTGGATTATTTCCTTCAGGAGCACGTTAAAAATCTACCATCCTACATTCAGGATACAGGTGACTTTTCAAGAAAGATCAGTGATGTCATGTGGGACTCTGAATGTATATTGATTACACTAGACGTCACGTCCTTGTATACAAGTATTCACCTCCAGGATGGAATTAAAGCGGTGGAATACTATTTGAGCACCAGACCTACGTATCTGTATCGTCACAATAAGATGCTTTTGGCCATGATTATGACATGCTTTGAGAACAACTATTTTCTCATCCAAAATCAGATATTCCAACAAGTCAGGGGTGTAGCGATGGGGGCCTGTTTCTCCCCCAGTTATGCCTGCCTCCATATGGGGCTGTGGGAAGAACTGGTCCTTAAAACACAGCATGGGTAGGTCCTAGATAATCATGTATCGCATTGATGATCTGTTTTTGATCTGGAGAGGCACGGAGGAACTTGCGCTCCATTTCATTAAACAGATCGACAATAACAATCTGAATTTGCAATTTACTGCTCATTTAAGTATGGATTCTGTGTGCTTTTTAGATGTTGAGGTGTTCGTAGTTGAGGACAAACTAGAGACCAGGTTGCATAGGAAGCCCACAGCCGGCAACATGGTGCTCCATGCAACTAGCCTCTACCCAAGACATCTTATTCACACCATTCCCTTTGGGGAAATGCTGCAAATCAAGCGGATTTGCAGCACTGATAGTGACTGTGAACAGGCTCGAAAAGAGAGTAGGGATAGGTTCCTAGCTAGGGGCTATTCCACGACTACTATCGACAATGCAATTAATAAAACTCTTTTGATCCCAAGATCAGTTGCATTAGTTAAGAAAGTGATCTCAGTGACTACTAGTATTGATCAGCCTGACCAACCTACAAGATTGATCTTAATGTACAACCGCCAGCATCAATCTTTACGCAATGATTTAGTACTTGGGGAGCCCCTTCCCAAGTCTTTAAGTATTACCTTTAGAAAGGCTCGCTCTATGAGCAACACACTAGTCGGGAGCAGTCCCGAGGTGACAAAGACCAAAACCTGTTTAAATTCTAGAAGGGGGTTTGTTAGGTGCACATCTTGCAAAGCATGTAAGGTTGGCACCAACAGAACCACCTATAAAACACCTTTCAAATTAGATCCAATACCCATCACCAAGTTACTCACTTGTAAGACTGAATACGCGGTGTATGTGCTGGAGTGTTCGTGTGGCCTGCAGTACGTAGGAAGTACAAAACTGCAGGTCCACAAGAGGATACTCCAGCACGTTTAGGCGATCGGCAATAACGATGCTTCTTAACCGGTTGCCAGACATTTTAAAGGAGTTCCACTGCAACAATTTGGAACATCTGAGTTTTTTTGTGGTGGATACTGTCCTACCCCTTAGACGGGGCGGCAATCGGGAAGCTGTGCTTCGCCAATTAGAAACCAGGTTCATTCTGTAGTTGGATACCAAGGCGCCACAGGGCCTCCACTCCAGTGAGGACTTCTTTACCTGCCTTTAAATGTTTAGTTTCATGATTGTACTGTAACTAACTTTCAACTGCTCCGCTTCCATAAATTTTCTTTTAGTCTCCGATAAAGTTTTTGCACTTTGCACAGTATAAACCTATTACCGTTCATCTTGGTGGCACTTCTTCAAGCACTTGCCTTTTTTTTATTATGATATGGAATTAGATCTATTGCCCACTTGGGCAGAATTGTTTAGCACTAGCACTTTATGTATCAACAATAGGACCAACAAGTGTTTTTATTAATAAAGGATTGGGTCCGACAAGGGTATATGAAGTTGGATACACTATTATTCAATGCGGAACATTTCTTGAGAATGTGCACATGCTGGGAATTGTACCTGCCGCATTTTACTGTTACGTATTACTCCTTTTCCTAGCTTTTAGAAAAAACACATTTTTTAACTGCATTGCTGACTTTTAGATATTCAAAGAAAGGTGAATATTTAACAAAGTTATTGCTTTTACATATGTGAGAACAACATCAGTGTAATTAACTGTGTTTTCATGGTGCTTTCTGAAAGCCTTTTCCGAATCTATGATTGTCTGTCACGTGTTATTGCGCTTGCACTTTAAATAGTTGGAGGCACTCCTCATGCGTGTCATGTGATCAAGGCCTTTGGAAGGCCGAAACGCATCATGGCGGTGGTGCAGGCCGTTTAATAAAATCTTTTGCACTGATCAACTGGTCCGCATTAGTCTTTTTCTGGCAAATGGAGTTTGTTTGCGAAATCTTCAGCATATATATCACCACATACACTTTACGACCATGCTCCATCCCGTCGCTTGTCCTTCCCCACCTCTGCCTTGCTTTATGGGACATTATGTTCCCGCATTTCCTCTTACCCCCCTCACCCCTGCAGACTTTCCTCTCCTTACAGTCTTCATAATAGACACAGATGGATCACATTTGGTCACTAAGCTCTATCATCCCTGCATGGCCCCCAAACATACACATGACGACAGGGTCCGGTGGCAATAGGAAAAAGACCTTGGCCATTCCATTTCCGACAGGGGCTGGACCTACTGCTGTGCACAAACTGAATTGATATCCCCCAATCATGGTCATAAACTTCTCCATTTTCTTTTCTTACGCAGATCATACGCTACACCTGTTGGTCTTCCCAAACTGGACCCTTCGGTAAATGCTGATTCCTAGATGCAGATTTTTCACATATGACCTGGACCTGCCCTTTTATTGCCACGTTCTGGCTTGCTGTGTTCGATATCCTCTCCCAGATGACTTAACTTATTCTAGACCCCTCCCCTGCCGCTTCTCAGTAATGGATCATCCCTTTTGAAGAACCTCCATAGATTCACAGCCATTGCTTTGCTACTGGCAAAGAGAACAATCGCACTTCGCTGGTGCAGTGCGATACGCCCCATTACTAAAGCCTGGCTTCAGAGTATGATACACTGTGACCTAACAAGTGAAGTATATTAGTCATTGCAACCCCCCTCTGCTAGACTTAAAGATATCTGGCAGCCTCTCCGATCCTTTTTGCTGTCTTTGGAAGCAGACCCCCAGAACTCAACCCCTCACTCTCCTGCTACCACACCCTCTTTATATCACACCAGCCAAGATGCCGTTGTATAGGCATGGTTCTCCTCCTGCTCCCCGCGCCCGCTATTCTCGCTATTGAGGACTATGATTTTCTGTGGTCGATGCATTGTCTTCTACAAAATAAAAGATCCCAACTCTGGAGAACTGGCGATACAGGTAAGTAACTATTTTCTTACTATTGGCTTTATAAAGTGAGAGCAGAAGAAAGTGTCCTTTGCTTTTGATTCTTGGGAATAAAAATGCGGTATATTGATTGCCTAGTTAGCAGGTCCTTCCCTTGCTAGAAGGAAATTCAATGGGTTTGGCTCTTTAAATCATTGTTTGTCAATTCCTTTCTGTATATGCATTACTCTTTTTCTTAAACTGACAGATTGAAGAGGTTCGGGAAATTATGGAGGCTGAAATGAGAACCCAGATGCGCCGACAGGCTGCTGCCCATAGTGATCACCTGAAAGATGTTCTCAATATTCAAGAACAGGAACTGAAGGCAGAGTTGAAGAGGGTGAGCAGTTTTCTGCCAGTACTTCCAATGTGTAGAAAATTAGTATTACATTCATCTTAAACTAACAAATCTGTTTTTCCAAGAAAAGGATGTGCAATCTGTTTGTTTAAATTTTTGTCAGAAATCATATCACCTTTCTTCTTCCGTGGCACTATTACACAAAGTGCCATAGGGTGCAACAAGCATTTGCTCTTGCTTTTTGAGCCCCTTACCACTTTGGTATTACAGAAGGAGCCACATACACTTGTGTGCTGCTTCTTTAGTATGTATTGCACCAGCTTAAAATGTATGCAGTTGTGATTCTAAGGGGCATTATCTCATTTGCAAAGGGACATGGCTCTCTGCAAATGAGGGAAGCCTTTTACGTTGGGAGGTATTATATATCACTTAAGAGGTGGGCGCACAACGATTTGCCCCCCTCCAACTCAAGAGCAGCACTGTGGCGCTCAGAGAAATTCCCAGTTATCACCCCAAAGGCAGGTGCACTTACACACTGATCATTATCCCCTTTTCTAAATGCGGCCTGGTCTGCCTGCGGAAAAGAGGCGTGCACCCTGAATATCGAACTTGCAATACCTGTGGGAGAGAATATGGAGGACAAAATTTCAAGAAAAAATATTAGGTAAGCAAGTCTAGATTTTCTATTCCTAACTCCACATATATGTACCTAGGCGGTACATACATCATCAAGTTACGTAGTGTGGAGTTAGGAATCGTAAATCTATACTTCCCCATATGCACTTAACTTTGGATATTTTGTCCCTCAATATTCTGTCCTTCCTACTCTTGTAGCATGGTATTGTTGGTGTTTATATTCGGTAGTACAACCGTGTAACATGGGGCTGTCTTTCACTGATGCACTCTACCCAGCACAGAGTGCATTTTCCTCAGTGATCGGGGGCACATTGGACATCGGGTGCACACAGTTGAAGGTGTGCTAAGAAACAGACATGGAGAGTGTGCCCAGGCATAACTTGGCTACAGATCTCCAAACGCTCCAGGCATTAACTCCCGATATGATCCTTCTGCTTATTTTCACATATCCATTATACAAAAAGCATCAAATTCTTTAGGTTTGAACTAGGCAACAAACACTTCCAATTCAAAGTCCTGCCTTTCAACAGAAATTAGCACCTCATAATTTCTCAAAGGGCATGGCAGTTGTTACAGCACACCTCAGGAGACAAAAGCTGTTCCTCTTCTCAGATCCAGATAACTGACTTTTAAAAGCAGTGTCTCGAGAGTAACTTCTCATGCATTTTCATTCAGCTACAGGCATTCTTTTCCGCCTGGATCTACATTTCAAAACGATGAACTCATGAAACTCCAGTTCAAAGGATTTACTATTTTTGCGCAGTCTTAGTCACCCAGGTAGCAAGAGGGTATCCTTGGGCGGAAAGACTTGTATCTAGCCATCTGAAATGTTGCAGTCCGTTACAATCACCTAATCTTCTTCCAAGGACGGGGCGCACGCATGGGTTATTTCCAAATTTAAGGTACTTCATCAAAAAAGGAGACATTCTCTCACATTAGCCTGGTGGAACTAAGAGCTGTCCATCTAGGTCGAAAATTGTTTATTCTATCTTTCAAGACAAAATTCATGCTTGTTCAGTTGGAAAATGAAGCACAATGTATTTCTTGTAGAACAGGGGTGATCTCACTCCAGACCATTTTCTGTAGAACATTCTGTAGATGGCGGATTGCAAGAGACTTGCACATCACAGCAGTTCAACTGCCAACTTTCCAGATTAGAGTAATGCAAAATGTCTTTTACGAATGGGGCTATACACAAATAGGCTTGTGTGCAGACCGGAAATGCCCTGACTTTGCCTCTAGGTACTACCAACAAGGTTGAAAGTCAATATCTAGACTGGTCAGTGAAATTTTTGTACGCACCACCACCCCTGTTCCATTGATCCTGAATGAGTTGTTAAAACTGTATGACTGCAAGGCAAGTATGATCCTGATAGCTCCAGTACGGCTGTAAGTGCTTGTTCACAGACTCCGTGCAGACCTGAGGCCCTGTACATGTTTGGGGGTCAGATCCCGCACCCCCAGCCTTTCATTGTTGAGCTTAGAAGCCTGCCGCCTGAATTCTTAAAATATGGGCACCTAAACTTGCCACAAGACATTGAGGACATTTTACAGGAGTAAACTCCTTCCACCAGTGCATCACGTGCTTTCAAGAGGTTCTGCATCTGGTGTACACAAAACACTCTTTCTACAGATATCAGAAGCGGTTATTCCTTTCCTTCTTCATCATGTAAGTTGTGGGCTGTAATGTTCTTCACTGAAGGTAGATCTGTTGGCATTCACTGCCTACAGGATTTCTGTAGGAAAACTCCGTCACAAAACTCTATCTTTAGAATACCTGAGGATAAGATTTCTTGGAGGTCAGTGGGAAGGTGTTTCCTCCCACTAGATTCCAGTCTCCAGCTTGGCAACTAATCATCGCCCTTTCAAAGTAAATGGGTCTACCAACAAGGCCTCATCACAGGATTAAAACTGCCTCATTAGTTATTATTACCTTCAGCATTCTAGCAAATAAGAAAAATCATTCTGAATCGTAGGATCTTCATAAATATTCCTAAACATGTGAATAATTCCCTGCTGACCCCACTACAACTTTCTGTATAGTTTTCTTCCATGGAAATCACATCCTAGAATGTTTGTCCATTAATTCATATACATATCTATGGGATGGAAGCATAAACAAAGCCACATTTTTTTGAGGAATGTTCAAAATAACTCTCCAGGGTATACACATAGACCTGCTTTACAACATTCAGATGCAGTGAAAAGCCCTTTCAGCAGAGAACATGAACGTAAAATGCAGCCTGTTAGTCTTACATTGTACACAGAAATAAGGAGCCTGTCTCTTTAAAACCTGGGAGACGCCCCTTCCTAGATTGTATTGTACTGGCAGTTGCCTCTCAGATCCAGGTTTTTTCCAAGCCGTGAAATAAGGATCTTATAATATCTGCTGAGGTTCTTTTTTTAATCTAAAAAAAAGAATTTTTCCTGACTGGGGAAGATTTTTCTCTCCACTTGGTAAAAAAACAATCTGTTGTAGAGTAAATCATGTTTTCTCAGTCTCTGATTTAATTTGTCAAAATGCAATATCTTTCCTTGGAGTCCTCCTTGTGGTAGAAAGAAGGCCGGAAATTACACCCACAGAGTGTTTGGTTTGTCAGCCTGCCTTTCATTCTGTCTACAAGAAGGTGTCAAATAGTGGGATCGGGGTAAGAGGCTTGCTAGATGACATGAGGGCGGAAGAACAGAGAAAAAGAAAAGATGCTGTCACTCGTTGACATTGAGAACAGTCAATTCACTGTCAAATCATACAAAGGCGCTGGCGACCCAAACCTTGACGCCAAAAAGAGTCTGCACGCCAGCAATATCACCATTGATATTAAATTTGCATTGATTACTTTCGAACACTTCACTGTCAACATTCAAAAGGCAAAAAATGACTATATTACTATCATAAGTATCGAAGTCATGGTCCATTTGACCTTACCTTGTTCATTCTGTTTTTTCAACAGCATCTCAAGTCGTGATATCCTCTCCTGTAGAACAACACTTTTTTCCTAGAAAGAGGCAAAGAGAAGAAATGGCTTCTGCTCCTCTTGGCTATTCACAGCCTGCATCCTCTCCGGACCCTGCATCCTTGCCGTACTGACCAACAACAACTACATCCCCTTTTGAGGACACGGTACAGAAGCCATTGAGGCTGCTAAACCTCTCACCACTTAGGAAGTCCTCAAAAGCAATCTCCGTCTGCATTGTAAACGTGGAAACCATCTACTCCACAAAGATTGCAAAGTAGCAGAGCTTTTTCACCTCAGAACTCTCCATCCAGAGTTAGCAGATCATATTCCTGCTATTGTTCTCCTTGTTCCTACACCAGACTTGGCTTAATAAATTCCTACTTCTCCAGAACAATCTCTATCAGGAGTCATACCAGTTGATGACATCTTCAGTGAGGTACCTGCAAGAGGGGTAGCAAAACTCAATATCTCCTTAGAGACTTGCCTCCAATCGGTGTCAGTAATGTTAGAGAATCTACAGACCAGGGCAGCTTCTAAACCTTTGTTGCCCCTAGTTCTGGTCTATCTAGGGATAGCAGAAGAGAAATGTATGACTCTGGCCATTATAAAGGTGATTACCCCACACCAACATTTGAAATATAGACCTCCTCAAAAGGCCACTAAATTCCACAGGGTAGACCCTAAACCACACTCCTTGTTAGGGTGCGATGGCAAAGACACACATCCACTCTTAAATCAGCTGCTCCCTCCTAAGGAAAAAGTAAGACTCACTTTCCCTGGCAAAAAGATGTTTGGCACAGCATCAAACTGTCGTAAGAACATGACAGTGCTGCTTTGGAGTGGTCAGTGGATATCTGGGATGGAATGGAATCCTTTAAGGCAGATTTGCTTGACACAAACGGGATATTTTGGAATGGTTAATGAAGATTCTGTATTCTTTAACCAGGTTATTAGCTCTACTGTGGACTCATCCAAACTCTCTGCCACAGAATACTGTCATGGCATCTCTCTGAGAAGAGCTTTGTAGTTGAGGCTGCCCATTATAAACCTGAAGCACAGCTCAAAATAGCCAACCTATATTTCTCAGGAACAACTGTAGTTCCCCAATGCTTCAGTTCTCCATGGAAATAAAAGGGAGAGCTGATCTATTGGGAACTGATGATCTCCTCATACCGAATTCAGGGGAGTTTACAGTAAATATGACTAGAATGGATATATGGTTCCATCTTAACAATCAAAATGTGCTTCATTTGATGCCTTGAAAACAAATGGTTTTTACCTCGAAACACGTGTTGGCTGTTTGGCTTTTCCCTTTGGAGTTTCTGAACATTGAGGACCGAAAGATAATTAAAGAAAACAAATTGGAGTACAGCACTTTTGATATATGGATCGTGTACAGAGAGTTGGAATAATATTTTGAATCACCTCCATTGGAGATGAATGCATTATGAAAAGGCACCATTGGGCTTATGGTGCTGGAGGTTTAGAGAGCCAAAGCCCCAGAAAATATGATTATCTGAAAATGTAAGAAGGCAAGTCTGTCAACTAAAAAGGAGTTTCAAGAGGAACAGTCATTTTTGGTTTAAGGAGGTATGGCGAAACATTTACATAAACATGAAGAGTTGCCTAGTGACTTATTTACAAAAACAAGTGGGAATACAGCATCAAAGAAAGGAAACAAACTAGAAACCCTTAAAGATTTGTTCATCAAACTAGAGAGTCTGTATAGGCATGAGTCACTAAAGTGGTAGCCCACTATGACATTGAAAAAGTATCTTGAGATTGACTGGATTACAAAGGGCCTAAGAATAAACATTTTTCACGCAGTGAAAGGTTTTGATGATGAAAAAGCAAATAGGTGGGTACATCTAGGGATCTCATGGGTATGCTTATAAATCAAGCAGAAACACAATGGGTAAAGCTAAATAAGGAAATAGAGGAAGTAAAATAAGGCATCTTTGCTCTTTATTGTCTAGAAAAAAACAAGTTCAATATATTGAAAGAAGTAATGTTGAACTATCCGGAGGAAATCAGAAATAGGTCAAAATATTTACATGAGAGAGACTTTTTATGAAACTTCTCTGACAGTGACTTGAGAATCCATGATCTCATAAGAGAGGGAATGGAAAAACCATTTACCCTAACAAGCCTGGTGACACACTCACTGCCATGGTGGTGCAAACATCAGAATCTCCTGAAAGGAGTATTCTTGCATCAAAAAAACTGCAACACAGATCATAGTGACGACTGCCTTACTGGCAGGGTGGGGAGCCCACCCCGATTGCCTGACAATTCAAGGCCTTTGGACGGCTAAAGAAAAGTCTGGCCACATCAGTCTATCGGAAATGAAGGTGGTTCACCTCACCCTTGAGGCTTTTCAACCCTCCCTATAATAATAAAACAAAAATCATGATTCAAACAGACCCCACCACCACCATGCATTACACCAAGAAGCAACGAGGAACGATATTAAGACAATTGTCCCTTCAAGCTTAAACGATGTGGCACTGGGCTCTGGCCAGATGGTTCCCTCTGACAGCAATACACATCCCATGAAGCCAGAACCAAGAAGTGTATTTTCTTAGTTGACAACACAAGGAAAATCACTAATAGGTCTTGAACAATGCACTCTCCTGCACCATCTTTCGAGAAAGGGGATTATCAACATTAGATTTATTCTCCTCTGCAAAAAATAAAAAATGCTATAGCTGCACATCTAGGGCACCACAAAAGAACTTGGTGGGCAATGCCCTGTTAATCAGTTAGTCAGCACCATCTTTTCCGCCAATTTCAACCATTCCTATGGCGATTGTCAAACTACGCCAATCCAAGATCACTATGATCTTAATAGATCCAGAGTGGCTGAGGCAGTGCTGGTACTCGGGCCCTCTAGAGCTGTCACTCATATGCCACAAGAAACTACCCTGCAGACGAGATCTACTGACCAGAATTGAAAAGCAGGTCTAGCACCCAAGTCTGCAGTCCTTGAATTTGTCTCCCTGGCTCCTGATGTCGGGCAGTATAGACATCTGAATCTTCCTGAAGATTGCATGAACATACTTAGAGGCGAAGCGTCCATTGGCTAGATCATGCTGAGCACTAAAATGGAAGAGATTCGGCATATGGTGCTTCAGTAAGGGCCTCAATCATATCTCCTGCCAGGAGGAAGTCCTACTTACTTTCTTGCTGTAAATAGCCAAATCGAAATTACAAATCCCATCCATAAAATTCTACTTGACTGTTATAACGGCATATAGAAATTGACTACAGCAAGTTTTATTCAATATTCCAGTCACTAAAGATTTTCTTGAAGGACTTAAAAATATTTTTCCAACTGTAAAAAAAAAACCATGATGGATATGAGTGATGGGTATGTGCGGGCATAAGCAGAGTTTTAAGTGAATTTAAAGTAAGATTTTAATTAGCATTAGGAAACTTTATCACTACCGATCAAGACATCCCATTTTCACCCGCCTCCACCCCACCACCACTGCGGAGATATACAGCGTTTGGCCATGTGTGCACCCGCAGGTGTCTAGAACCTACCCCACCTTTTTATTGCTTTTCCACTCCTGCTGGAATTATTGTCCAGTCAGTGCTACTTTTTTTTTTTTTTTTTGTAAAGAGGAAAAGTACATGTAAGGAGGCATATGAGCTGCAGATTGTATAGTTTTGCATAGATCGCCATCTGGTGTTGGGCTCGGATGTTTGTACTTTGATTTTGTCTTGGAAGAAGTCTTTGTAGACACGAGGTAGGTGACTCCTCCCTAGGACGATAGTGCGCATGGGCATCGACTCCATCCTTAGATTGTTTTTTTCTGCCATCGGGTTCGGATGTGAATTGCTGCGCTCCGGGTTGATATCTGTTTCGAATCCCCCTTCGACGTGCAATCCCTCTCCACTCGATGCTATTGTCTCGATCGTGTTTCCCTTTTCGACACAGATCTTAAAACAAACTACTTGACCTCGATCTTCGACGCGTGCCGTTGGGCCTTTCCGCGCCGACCACGCCTCCAGTCAATGGTAAGGACACCTTTCAAAAAATGGCCCGGGTGTGGTGCTAAGTTCCCACACACTTTTATTTAGGTGATGAAGAACACGTCTCCGTCTCCGAGGCCGACGACTCCGACGCCGGACAAGAGACAGTCACCCTGGTTCAACGGTCCGTGAGTACTGAAACCCCCCTCCCAAAAAATAAACCGAAGGCTCCGGTAACACCCTCGACACCGGCAACATGTTTCAGACGCCCCGCCCTCGGGCCCAGCTATGAAACCTAAACATAAGCCTTCCAGCTCAAGCCAACTTCATTCCGGTGCTGTAAAGAACTCCTCAGTACCGAAGCAACAAGTAAAACAGTTGTCCACGCCGAAGACAGCCTCAACGCCAGAGCCCTCGGTATCTAAGCATAGCAAGGACAAACACTCGGAACCGAAGAAATCTTCAGAGCCAAAAAAGGCTTCTGACTCCAAAAAATCGTCGGAGACGAAAAAAGTTTCGGAGCCTCAAAAACCTAAAGAGACTAAGACCCCACGGAAAGCCTCACAAACTCCCTTCAAAGAAGGTACGGACCCTAAATCTTCGACACCAAACAAAGACATTTTGCCCACGCAGCCTGCACCTGATTTGGCAGATCCAAAGCAAAAAACTCTGTTTATTGATCCAAACACGGGCAAACTAGTCACCAAGCCTCCAAAAAAGAGGAAACTGGACACTGCAGAAGAACCTGCTACACCTCTCAAACGACAGGACATGGACACGAACACATCCCCACATCCTTCTCCCCCTCCAGTTAATCCACATCTATTTATTTCTCCACCACACTCCACACAACCTATATTTTCACCTCAACCATCAAATAGTGAGGATGACACAGGTAGAGATATAGATCCACATGGGGATGATCATTCACATAACATCCCACATGACGTAGACACTTGGGGTGACTACAATACAGATCCCGACCCACATAATGATCCACATCTCTACCCATCTAAGCCGTCACAACCAGATGACAACACTGGGTTTGTGTAACTAATCAACAGGGCTGCCCAATACCACGGGGTCCCCTTACATTCCGACCCCTTAGATGAAGATTGTTTTGCTGGAAACCTTCACACCCTCGCAAAAATCATCAAGCACCCTGCCAATGTTAAAAGGCTTGCTAAAACATGCCCCAGACATTTTTAAGGACCCAGTCAGAACCAGGGTTCTCAATCCCAGGGTGGATAAAAAAATACAAGGCAGCGCCCAATGACCCAATCTACATTAAAGGTCAGATTCCGTTGTGGTAACTAACGCACGCAAGCGTGCAAACTCAGAGTACAGGCGACACCCCCCGTTCTGAAAATGAATCCAAATTAATTGACGCATCCGGGAAACGTATTGCTTCGCAGTCTGCAAACCATTAGCGGATCGCCAATGCCCAAGCTTTATTGGCCAGGTACAACAGGGCTCACTGCGACGAGCTTGAAAAGCTCATGGAACACCTTCCTGACCACTACAAACAAAAAAGCCAACAACCTTATCTAGGAGGGCAAACTCATTACCAACACCTCAATAAAATGTGTGGTCGATACCGCATCTCGCACAATTAACACCAGCATCTTGTTGCGTAGACACGCTTGGCTCTGGGTTTTCGGATTCAAGCAGGAGTTCCAAACTGCTATTTTAAATCAACCGTTTGATCAGGAACATCTTTTCGGTCCCGCAGTTGACACATCCCTAGAAAAGATGAAGGACACCGAAACTGCTAAGTCTATGGGGGCCTTACAGTTTCCTTCCCCTAGAGGCTCCTTTCGCCGCTCCTTCTACAGAGCCGGCTCCAAAACCATGGGTTCAGAACATCCCTCCCTCCTACAAGAGCCCCACTCAAACATCCCCGAAAGCATACTTTCACGGAGGCTACAGAGGCAACAATAATAAGGGGAGAGGTCGTGGTTACAATAGCTGGACCCCCCCCCTACCACTAAACAGTGACTTCCCTGCTCTTCTCCCCGATCATCCCACTCCTGTTGGGGGACGTCTCTTACAGTTCCTACCTGTCTGGAATTCCATCACAACAGACAAGTGGGTAAGACAAATTAGCCAGTATGGTTACTGCCTAGAACTCACTTCTAACCCCCCAAACATTCCTCCCAGACAGTGTCCCATGTCCTTAGAACATCTAACACTTCTCAAACAAGAGGTTCTCTCTCTATTACAAAAACATGCAATAGAACCAGTGCCCTTGCCTCATCAAGGCCAAGGGGTTTGCTCCCTGTATTTCCTAATCCCAAAAAAGGACGTCTCCTTCAGGCCCATACCGGACCTCGGACCGCTAAACCTCTACATTCAGTCAGACCACTTTCACATGGTCACTCTCCAACAGGTGCTCCCACTACTTCCAACAGGGCGACTTTCTCTCCACTCTGGATCTAAAGGACGCCTACTTCCATATTCCCATTCACCCCGCTCACAGGAAATTTCTCAGGTTTGTGGTAGATGGTCAACACTACCAATTCAAAGTCCTCCCATTCGGGATCACTACAGCACACAGTCTTCACCAAATGCCTTGCAGTAGTTGTAGCCCACTTAAGGAAACAGCATATTCATGTCTTCCCTTATCTGGACGACTGGCTCATAAAAGCCAAATCACACAGCAGCTGTGTGCAACACACAACACCATTCAGCTGCTTCACAGCTTGGGATTCACAGTAAACCTCGCCAAATCCCATCTTCAACCGTCCAACATACAACAATACCTAGGGGCTACAATAGACCCTTCAAAAGCTCTAGCATATCCCAATCCAGTCAAGATAAGCGGCATACAGGCTCTAATCCCAAAATTTCAGCCTCAACACTCACTACCAGCGCGAGTGTTCATGAAGCTAATCGGGATGATAGCCCTCTGCATTCTCCTCGTCCCTTATGCAAGACTCCAAATGCGTCCTTTACAGGAATGTTTGGCACGTCAGTGGAACCAGGCTCAAGGTCAGCTGACAGATCTGGTTTTGGTGGACGCCCGCACCCATCGCTCTCTGCAGTGTTGGAACACACAAAACCTTTCCAAAGGGCAGCCGTTCCTCGACCTGGTTCCACAGACCGTGCTAACAGCAGACGCATCGCTCACCGGCTGGGGAGCTCATCTTCAAAACCATACCATCCAGGGCATGTGGACCCCCACCCCCAACAAAAACAATTCCACCAAAACTACCTGGAATTGTTAGCAATCTTCCTAGCGTTAAAATCTTTTTAACTCCACCTCCTAGGCAAAGCTGTCCTGGTCCGTACAGACATGACCGCAATGTAATACATACAGAAACAGGGGGGAACACACACTCTGCAGCTTTCACACCTAGCTCAGAACATATGAAGATGGGCGATTCCACAAAACGTATATCTCCTTGCAGAACACCTCCCAGGTGTACACAATCAGATAGCAGATCTGCTCAATCGTCAAACACAGCAGATCCACGAATGGGAACTTCATCCTCAAGTTCTTCTTCCATTCTTTCACATGTGGGGCCACCCAGAAATAGATCTGTTCGCCACACACCAAAACGCAAAATGCCCAAACTTCGCATCCAGGTATCCACACCCATTGTCCAAAGGCAATGCGCTATGGATGAACTGGTCAGGCAAATTTGCGTACGCTTTTCCGCCTCTCTCACTCATTCCGTTAGTGGTTCTGACACTCAAACAGCATTCCCTCACAATGATCCTAGTTGCTCCAACATGGGCCCGACAATCATGGTTCACAACCCTATTGGAACTATCAGTAGTTCCTCATCAAAAACTACGTCTCTCACCCAAGCTTCTCACTCAGGACCATGGAGAGAGAAGACATCCAGATTCTAATCAACTCAACCTTGCGATCTGGCACCTGAGGTCTTAGAGTTGGGCTACCTAAATCTTCCGCCAGACTGTATGAATATCACTAAAGAAGCTAGACGTCCTACCACCAGAGCATGCTATGCAGCAAAATGGAAACGATTTGCCATTTATTGCACAAACGACAAAATCAATCCATTAGATGCTTCTATTCAGAACATTATCTGCTACCTCTTGCATCCACAACAATGTAACCTAGCATATACATCTATTAGGCTACATCTAGCTGCCTAACTATAAAATAGACAACATTTGTCTTTGTTTCGAGTGCCCGCTATCAAAGCTTTTATGGAAAGACTTAAGAGAATAATTCCACCTAGAGTCCCGCCGTCTCCAGTCTGGTACTTAATTGTGGTTCTTACCAGACTCATGGGTCCCCCTTTTGAACCTCTTCACAAATGCGAACTACAGTTCCTCACTTGGAAGGTAGCCTTTTTGTTTGCGATCACATCTCTCAGGAGAGTTAGTGAATTCCAGCCATTAACAATACAAGCACCTTTTTTACAAATCCATCATAACAAAGTGGTTGTTAGGACTAACCCTAAATTTCAACCCAAAGTCGTATCTGCCTTCCATCTCAACCAGTCTGTTGAACTCCCAGTGTTTTTCCCTCAACCAGACTCAGTGGCAGAACGAGCTCTTCACACATTAGACGTTAAAAGAGCAATACTGTATTACATTGAAAGGACAAAATCCTTTAGAAAGACCAAACAACTCTTTGTGGCTTTCTCCCCACCTCATAAAGGCAATCCCATCTCAAAGGCAGAATTGCAAGGTGGATTGTTAAATGCATCCAAATATGCTATATCAAAGCCAAACGCACACTAACCATTACCCCTGAGCTCATTCCACACGCAAACTAGAGGCTTCCATGGCATTCTTAGGGAACATTCCCTTAAATGACATCTGCAAAGCAGCAACTTGGGCTACACCACACACCTTCACAAAACACTATGGTGTAGATGTGCAGGCAAAACAACAAGCTAGTGTGGGCCAGGCTGTGTTAAGAACACTTTTTCAAACCACTGCAACAGACAGCGCGTAACACATGCCCCCGCGGTGCGGGTCCCCAAGCCTCAGGGGGCCCCCTCAGCACTGCACTCTGGCCAGAGAGCTGCTGATTGAGTCCAGAGGGGGCCCCTCCACGTACCTTGCAGGGAAGCCCCCTCAATTTTCATTACGCCAGTGGGAACAGATACAGGTAGCCACCGCTAAGGAGGTAGCTGCTGTATAGTCTATGCAAAAGTATACAATCTGCAGCTCATATACCTCTAATGGAAAATGCTACTTACCAGTATGCATCTGTTCTTGGCATGTAGAGCTACATATTCGTATACGCCCACCCGCCTCCCCGGATACCTCTATCTGTTCCAGTGTTATCTTACTTAGATACATTACACATGGACATCTCTTTCTACTTCTTACTACTCCATCGTAACCCTGCATGGCAAAAACAATCTAAGGATGGGGTCGATGCCCATGCGCACTATCGTCCTAGGGAGGAGTCACCTACCTCGTGACTACAACGACTTCTTCCAAGACAAAAACACAGTGCACACATCCAAGCCCAACACCAGATGGCGATCTATGCAAAAGAATGCGAATCTGCAGCTCTACATGCCAAGAACAGATGCATACTGGTAAGTAGCATTTCCCTTATTACACACACTGCTAAATACTTTGCATTACGGTAGATGGAAATACCTTTTTTGACACCCTCAAATCACACTTCACCTGTAGAGGATCCTGAACCCCATAATCTCAATACCCCCACCTATATCAGCTACAATATCACAATATAAAGGGTGTTATTTTATATAAGGCAGGCCTACCGGCGTTGTCAATGGGTAATCACATCAATATATGACAGGCCTATTAGCTATGTTAGAGGTCACTGCATTAATACCAACAGTACCCACAGGTTAGTATTAAAAGAATCCGGTTAAAATACTATGTTATGCTAGGTTATGTCTGTTTGTATAGCACGCTAATCACCCGAAGGGCATACAGCCATTTGTAGATAGGTAGGCTGTGCTCACCCGGTGGGTAGCCTATTAGCTTTGTTAGGGGTCACTGAATTAATACCAACAGTACCCACAGGTTAGTATCCATCATTATAACCAATTAAAAAATTCTGTTAAAGTACATTAATTATGTTATGTGTGTTTGTATAGCACGCTAATAACCCTAGAGGGTATCCAGTCACTCACAGATAGGAAGGATCTGCTCACCCCGTGGGTGGTTACTCGAAGAGCCAGGTCTCCAGCTTCTTGTAGAACTCTGGAATTGAAGAGGAGTCTCTGGTGTGCTGTGACAGGTCATGCCAGGCTTTGGGGATGATGATATGAGAGAGAGTGCACCCACCAGTTCTGTTCTTGAGTATTTAGGATACCTGTGCTAGTGAGTGTCCTGCAGATCGTAGTTCCCTGGTGGGGTGATCGAAGTGTATTTGGTTGTTGAGGTAGGTGGGGCCTGCGTTGTGTAATCCTTGTGTGTGTGAGTAGTTTGAATTGAGTACACTTGTGTATGGGAAGCCAGTGTGGGGCCTTGAGGTGGGGGAAGATGTGGGTTTGGTTAAGTAGGTTGAGGATGAGTCTTGCTCCCGGATGGTTTAGAGCCTGTTGAGGAGTTGTTTGGTGCATCCTGTATAGTGTGTGTTTTCGTAGTAGAATTTGCTAATGATCAGGACCTGTGTTACTGTTTTCCGGTAGCCACTTGAAGATCTTTTGTTGTATTCTCATGATGTGGAATTATCAATATAAACATTTAAATGTTTGTCAGTGAAATTGTCAATAAAGCTTTTATGTTCAAAATGATCATCAGCATGTTAGAGTATTTCTATACACTCTGCAGACCACATCATGTAGCTATAGGATCAACTACGAGTGGTCCCTGCACTCCAGAGCCCAACAACAAAAGTTCCAACTCTGGAAGTGTTTGAAAATAATGCCCATTTTCTCTCCTGGGCTCCTGAATTCACTGACCCAGGAGACATGGTGTAAGTTTTTTAAATTAAATATTGCTGGAAGGCTACTGCAAATAGGATTGTGAAAATCTGAGATGGGGGGTTCCACATTCTCGAAGCTGTGCCGGAGAGCAGGCATGTGTGTGACGAGCGTCTGCCTCCTGAAATGGTGAAATTTCATTCTAGGTATTTGGGAGTACTTGTGCTTAAAGCCTCATGAGTTAGACGAGGTATATTGAGCATGTTATTTGCTTCAGTAGGGAGCCACTTGAGAGATTTGTAGTCTCACCAGAGACTGGCCTAGAAATACCACCAGTGTGATTGATGTACAGATCGGGCCCTTAAAGAGAGCAAAATTGGACAACAACAATAGTGCTTGGCAGAAAACAATCTGTGATCCATTTCATACAGTTAGGCTGTTAACGCCAGGCTGGCACACTGGCTAATTACATTGTTATTTCTGAGTATAGCAACAAATGTCAAATAACTTCCTCGATTATAAAGTGTTCTTTTGCAAATCACTGTACAGTGATATCACATTTACAGCAACTTTAAAAAAAATGTGATTTATTATAGTACTGTTATGTTTATAGTGGTTCCTGCTATACGTTACGTATATCTGTGTGTTCTAATTAACCTGACATGTCTGTTAAGCAACATGTTGACAATATGCAAGAAACGCACTATCAATACGTAAATAATGCAAGCTTTTACGTCCTACAAGGCTATGCTAGTGGCATTTATTTGTATTTTAGATCAAGTTCAGTTTTCAGGTTTCGCCTGCACAGCACTTGCTCTGTGCTTGATCTTAAAAGGGGTTTAGCCACAGCTCGCACCTACGGGGAGAGCGAACGCCCGGGCTCCCTATTAGCGGGGATACTCCGTAACACTAGGCGGCCCCTGGTCGTCGACGAACTGGTGACTGCATCCGGGACGGTAATTACCGACGAGACAGGGATAGTAGAAGAATTCCGGGACTACTATGCTGGACTGTATACTTCAAAGTCCTCCCAAATGGAAGAGGAAATAGACGACTACCTCAGTTATATAAAAATGCCCTTCCTGTCTAATTCGCAGAGGGAATTTCTGGCGCTGCCAGTACAAAAGGACGAGATAATGGAGGCTCTGGGGAGCATGAGGGCGGGAACCGCCCCGGGCTCGGATGGGCTGACGGTGGCTTTTTACAAGGCTTTCCAGGATAAACTTCTCCCACACCTCATGGCCCTTTTCAAAGATATATGCCAGGAGGGCAGCATGCCTGACTCGATGCGAGAGGCGCTGCTAGTCACCATTCTG
This sequence comes from Triturus cristatus, assembly GCF_964204655.1. Classification (NCBI taxonomy): domain Eukaryota; kingdom Metazoa; phylum Chordata; class Amphibia; order Caudata; family Salamandridae; genus Triturus; species Triturus cristatus. Next base: position 1,089,172,447 of record NC_140582.1, on the reverse strand, counting down.
AAACCTGGGAGACCCTCGAATCTGTGAGGCTCGTACAGGCCGCTTTCCCTGATAAATGTGGACGCCAAGCTGTATGCGAAGGTCCTTGCTACGCGCCTGGCGCTACTGGTGCCGGAGCTCGTGGCCCCGGAACAGGCGGGGTTCATTCCGTCCAGGAACCTTACATATAACATTCGCACAGTCCTGGGGGCCATGCAGCATGTGCATCCGGGGGGTAGGGCCTTGGCAATCTTCCTCGACATGGAGAAGGCGTTCGACTCCGTCGAGTGGCCCTTCATGGTGAGAGTCTTGAGGAAATTCGGGCTGGGAGAGCCCTTCCTGCAGATGGTGGGTGCGCTATATTTTAGACCCACTGCCAGGTTGCGCATAGGAGACCGAGTCACGGACGCCTTCGCGGTATCCAGGGGTACCCGGCAGGGATGCCCCCTTTCTCCCCTCTTATATGCTCTGGTGGCGGAACCGCTCGCGTGCGCAATAAGAGAGTATAACCAATTTGAGGGTATTCATTTTCCCTCCTACAGGATCTGCATTTCCACCTACGCGGACGATACGTTGCTATACGTCCGCAACCCGGAGGAGAATCTCACTTCCGTATTGAGAGAGGTGGTCCGGTTTGGGGCTCTCTCGGGCCTCCAGGTGAACTGGACCAAGTCGCTGGCATTCCCGCTGACTCCGGTCACAGTGCCGTTCCCAATGGAATATCCCCTGCAGTGGACAACTGACCCCGTTCGCTACTTGGGGATTCGGCTGCACAAGGACCCGGAGGTCCTACTCCGGGAAAACTACGGGGTGGCCTACTCCAACCTTGTCGACGATGTGGAGGTGTGGATTAAACTCTCCCTGTCGCTGATGGGCAGAGTGGCCATCATGAAAATGGTGGTCCTGCCGAGATTTTTGTTCCTCTTCACCAACATCCCTATCGTGCTCTCTAAGGCCTTCTTTGCGCAGGTGACTCAGACCCTAGTTCGGCTGGCCTCGGGCGGTAAGCAGCCTAGGGTGCAGTGGAAGGTGTTGACGCTCCCCTACGAGCTGGGAGGGCTTGGGGCCCCAGACCTGGAAAGGTATTACAGGATAGCGCAGGCGGCCCACCTGCATACGTGGGTGCACGCCACCACAGATATACCGCATGTGCGGATGGAACGGTTATTCGCGGACCCGCTTCCCCTCCCGGCGACTGTCTTCCAGCCGGTGGACCGCAGGGTGGGAACGTTGGACTCCCTTAAGGCCACGAACCACGCGTTGCACGCGATCCGGAGGGCGCAGGATTGCGATTTACTGTATTCCCCACTGACGCGAGTGGAGTGGGCGATCTGGCTCCCCCCACTGAGGGAAGCTGGGGTGAGACAGGCGCTGGGCGCCTTGGGCATCGTCAAACTGGCGGACTTGTTTCAGGACGGGGTGGTTAGGACGTGGGAGCAGATCGGCTCGACCCGGCCTGGGGCTACCCCGCTCCAGCGCTTCCAATTCCACAGGATCCGTAGTGCACTGTCGGCCCTGTTGGGACCGGGCTTGGAAGAACCGCCAGAGGTCCCGGAACTTACCTATGTCATCAAAACGGAGGCGCCGGCCAAACTTGTTTCGACTCTCAAAAAGCTCGGGGATAAAAACCGGGCGCCGGAGTGCTCGGCGGCGCGACGGGGGTGGCAGGCCGACCTTTAAATGGAAATAACGGACGCGATGTGGACCTACTGCTGTTCTAGCACCAAGAAGGTGTCGTTAAACGGTAGGCACAGACTGATACACTTTAAGTACCTGCAGCGGGTCTATTACACCCCAGAGAGACTACACAGGTACGGGCTTCGCCCATCGGCAGAGTGCGAACGCTGCCATTTCCCGGTAGCAGATTTCATACATATGGCCTGGCACTGCCCGGGTATAGCCCGGTTCTGGACGGCGGTGTTCCTGGAACTGAGCCTGATACTTGAAACAGACATACAACCTAACCCAGCGCTGGCGTTGCTGGGATACTCCAGGCCTCTCCCGCTGGCGCTGAGACGCCTGACGGACATGGCGCTGTTAACGGCTCGGCGCGTTGTAGCGGCGTGTTGGATGAGGGGGCCGCTTCCCACTAAGAAACGCTGGGCCAGGGATATGCTGTACTGTTGCACGCAGGCGGAGACATATAGTGAATTGCTGCCCCCGAAGAGCCGCCCCAAGAACTTTTGGGGGCTGTATAGAACATATCTGACCGCTGGGGCCGCCGAGAGGGCGGGCCAGGGAGAGACGCAGGACGAAGGACCCAATGCACACAGCGAGTCGGAGGGAGGTGTGATACTGGATCGCACTCCTGTGGACGCATGACTGGATGGCAGGTTGGCGAGACTCTCTAGAGGCGCGCCTGTGGGTTGAGAGGGTAGCGGGGCACCACCCGGAGGTGATTGGCATGCTTTGGGTGGGGATGTGTGGGAGACGGAAGACTACTGCAGGGTTGCCAGCGAACTGAGAGTGGAACACTGCCATACCTGCTCACTGCTTGATGCAGGGACGGCGGATAAGGCTGTATGCAGATGCGAGAGGGAGGAGACGACGTGCGTGTGGTGGGTGGGATGGGAGGGGGGGTGTTGGGACTTGTTTTACAGGAACTCAGGGACTGGTTCAGGTTAGCAGGGGAAGGAGGAAACTGGTGGGATTGCCCCACATACATGCTGGTCTGTAGCGGGGTCTGGGGGCTGGTGCAGCCACTGGTGTCAGCAGCAACGGAAATGGGATCACCTTGTGTGTAGATTCTCCTGAAACGCCGCCGGTCCTCCGGGATGTCGGCTAAATGGCCGTGTAAGCGACAACTGCACCCCCCCTTCCCCCCCCCCCCCCTGCAGCTCAGGGGGGGTAACGCATGGCTACGTGACTGTATGACGCTCTGACCTGTATGTTTACTTTTGGCCAATAAAGGTTTTTGAAAACTAAAAAAAAAGGTGGTTTAGAACCCACCCAATACTTACCTAAACGTAATGCTAAGAGAATTCAAATCCTGTGCACACGCTGTTTGTTTAGTACAAAGGCCCTAGTTCTGCCAATATTGTATCACAGTACACAAATATAATCAACATATATTGATGTAATCAAAGGATTATACGAAAGCTTCTTTGTTTCTTTTATTCATTTTTGATTGCCCAGCCAACACGTGTTTCGTCGTGGGTGATTGCCCAACCAACTTCTTCAGGGCTGTTGGGTAGGTGAATACGTTTCTATTTTCCCCGCCGGTTATACTTCCGTCCCGGATGATATCTGGGTTGACTCCCGGTTCTAAAATATTTTTTCTAAAATGTCGGCAGCTGCTTTATTCCCGATTGGTGATGTCTTTTCAATGCGATGCCAATATTAAGTACTCCAAATATAATTCTTGCCAGTGTTATTAGGCAGCGGGTAATCTCGGTCTGCTTCTGGGAACTGTAGTTCCAATCTGTCTGCAGTTAGCATGTGACGATGTGGAAATGTACTCTCACCAATGGGAGAGGGACATGATATTCAAAGGCACGGGCTGAGCAGCACCCTAAAAGCAGCGGCATCCGAAGAAGGCTAATGCGCCGAAATGCATCATGCCCAATTTGTCAATAAAGGTCTTCCATGGATTCCCTGAGTGGCCTCTAACTTCTCTTCACTGGAGTGGTTTTATATCTATCTATCTATCTATCTATCTACAATGAATTCTGGGGAAAGGTGTGCCTTCCAGGTTCTTAAAGGGTTGGGCTCCTTTTTTTAAATCTGTGTAAAATGTAAGCATCACCAGCTTCGTTTTTACCTTCACATTCTATGCTGAAAGGGCTTTTCTCTGTATCTGAATGCTGCAATGCAGTTCTAGGAGTATTGTCTGAAGAGTTATTTTGAACATTCATAAGATAAGGAGGCAATTGTTAGGCCACCATTGTTTAGGTCTGCATATGAATTCATGGACATATACGTTCTAGGATGCTGTTTTCATGGAAGAAAGCAGTGCAAAACGGTGTTCTGTGGTCTGTACGCACAGTAGGGAGTTGGTTAAGTGTTTAGAACTTCAATGAAGATTCCTATAATGCAGAACCAAGACGAAAGGTACGTAAACTCTTCTCGTCAACTTTACCTTTGCGTAATCCAAATGATATTCTATTTAGGGCAGGTTACATGGCAGGACTTGTATGCTTCTGAATGGATTTTTTTAACTAATGGGAGGAAAGGAGGTCATCTCTTGTTGACCTTTTGTAATACAGTGGTGGTGGTTCTTAAAATTGATGTATTGGGTGTTGTGTTGAGGCCCTTATTACTCTTGTAATGTTAATTTGTTACCTGTGAAATGTTTCATTTGTTTAAATTGTTTCCAGGATTTGTTTGAGAAATTATCTGATCAGGAAATGGAGTTTAGGCAACGTTCTCAGGAACAACTAGACAACTTTACGTTGGATATAAACACAGCCTATGCCCGCCTTAAAGGAATTGAACAGGCCATTGAAGGTAAGACTATTATAACTATTATGAATGCAGGGTTTAAGAGGTTATATAAAAAAAAGCCTGCGCACTACTACTAAACAGACCTCCTTTTTCAGCAGCTTATGTCTTGTATGTGAGTTGGTTTTCTCCTTATTTTAGTCCTTCATTTATTAAGCATACTACTATCAAATGGGCATCTGGGTGTTGACTGCATCACAAGCACAGCATGCAAACGGTATCAACTTGAAGCATACAACAAAGTCTACAAAAGCTGCGTTCTGCACTGATGGAGTAAACTGCCATTGTTTCAGTTTCTGTGCAAAAGGCCAAAGAGCTCTGTACTTTCTGAAAAGAAACTGAAATGGAGATCCATAAGGTGGTTGCCTAAACTCCAATAGTATGACAACTAATGCAAACTGTCTGACAATAACAACTGTTAACTTGGTTTTTGATTAATGGTTTGAAAGGGGGCATATTGCTCAACAAAACTTGTGAGAAGGGCAGCCAGAGAAACTGTTTTAGAATAAGCACTGTATCAGTACTCCAGCTAATACCAGTTATTAATTTGAGAGTAGCATTGTGTGGTTTCTGAACCTGTACCAACAAATAATGCAGTTGCCAGTGTAGTAGTCAATGGTGAGAAGATTTAGTGTTCCTGGACACCTTTGGGGTAAACGCACTGTAGAGATTCAATAAATACATTTTTTAAAAGTTTGCTGTAGCATTTGTATTCTTCATGTGCTCAGGAAGAAGCTGAATAATTTCATTCAAGGTACAGAGTGAAAGTGACATAATTTAGTCACGCCTTTAATATGATCTCGAAAGATGACTTTTGCTTCAAGTTGCCCTTGGATGTTACAAACTGAATTGGTAGGAGCTGGTATATGGCCAAGTACGTCCAACGAGAGGTTCTAGGTCCTGAGATTATCACTGAACACTACAAGTTCTGCTGTATTGCTATTTAGATCTGAAAGAAACACGTACTGATAATTCCTTACCTTAGAATTACCCCCAGGCGTCAGACTGGATCCGGAAAGTTTTCGTCAGCAGTACCCCTGCACGTCGGAAGGTGGCGTCGCGCGGCGTCGCATCCATCGTGGTCGCCGAGATGACGTTGCGGCAGCTACTTAGACGCCGCCTTCGCGCGCTGACGTCCGTTCTTTCTTTTTCCACGCCAGCAAGTGCAGATCCGGAGAGAGCAGTACCCCCAGTAAGTGACTGAGTTTTTCAAAGCTTTTTGTCTGTTTTTTCGAGTCGATCGACTCCTGGTGCCGTAGGGATGCCCGGCTTCAAGTCTTGCGGGTACTGCCATCGCATGATGTCGGTGACGGACCCGCACCGCGTGTGTCTCTACTGCCTGGGCGCGACCACGACCCCAAGTTGTGCCCCGACTGCCGGGCCATGGCGCTGAAAACTTTGCAGGAATGGTCCCTAAAGTTGCTTGAAGTCCGGTAGTCGGCTCCGCGCCGCTCAAAGTCCTGGTCCCGCGGGAGGTCGAGGGACTGGTCGCGGAGCCATCACCATCGTTCGTCGGGATCGAAGTCTTCGCACTCAGGGTCAGGTAAGACGAAGCATCACAAAGTCGAAGAAGCGCCATCGCTCTCTGACTTCCCCTCGTGCGGTGTGCGGGTGGTGCCTCCCCAGCGGCTCTGGCAGAGCCTACGCAGTCGCCGCCAGCCTACTCGCCCTTCCCGAGTCCGTCGGCAACTCTGGCCCGCTGCAGGAATTTCTGTCAGCCATGGCCCGCCTCGTCGGGCCCTGACGGCGTGCCTTCGGGCCCAACTGGGGGTCCTAGCACTTCACTGTCGGCGGCTCCGGCATCGCTGTCAGGCTTCGACCCCGGCGACGCAGGGCCCCCATGGATCCAGGCCTAGATCCCGGTCGACGCCGGTTGACCAAGTCACACCTCCACCGACGTCGACCCCACCGGCAGCACCTCTGACGTCGTCTGTTGCACCGGACGACATCGGCCCCGGTTTCGGCCCTGATGTGGACACTGAGCCGGAACGGCGTCGCTTGACACTGATTCCGACACCGATGGGACCCTTCTCTCCCTATGTCCATCCTCTGTAGTTTCGGCCTGTACACCAGCATTCGAAGGAAGGGGAGGACTGGGAGGGGTCTGAGGACCCTCTCACAGCTCAGTGTGAGTATGACCCAGACTGGGCAGAGGAGCTGGCGGATGCAAGTGGTCTTGACACCTCTCCTGACTTTGGCATGCCAACTCCTCCTACTGTGGCTACGGAGGAGGGTGCTAGTGACGCAGTGGTGTTGCATAGGGCGGCCGAGCCTCTCCAACTCCCTACAGTGGCTGTCAGGACTAACCTCCTGACAGAAGTGCTTCAGCCGGTGGCTACCTCTGTGGAGCCCCTGCTGATGCACTTTCTGATGTTCTTTTGAGCACCTGGTCCAGGCCCAACACAGGGGCTCCTGTGGATAGGAACGTGGGCCGATGACATCGCCCGGTCCCGGGCAACCCCCTCTTCCTCTCCCCAACACCCCACCCCTGAGAGCTTGGTTGTTCAAGCCTCCATGTTCCAAAGCACATTCCCTACCACACCCCCAGATAGGGAATCCAAGGGATTGGAACAATTTGGGAAGAAGATTTTTTTCTTCTGCCAGTTCAGGGCTGCGGTCTGTGAACACCACATGCCTCTTGGGCCGTTACTCCCACTCTGTGTGGGATACGGTGGAGCAAGTGCTGCCTCAGTGTCCGGAGGAGGCCCGTACAGTGCTCTCTCAGGCTATTGCTGAAGGGAAGGATGCAGTCAAGTTCACAATTCGATGTGGCCTCGACACCGCCGACTCGCTGGGCAGAGCGATTTCCACGACAGTGGCGCTCCGTCGTCACGCCTGGCTGAGGACTACTGGCTTCTCTGGGGATGTCCTCCAGAACACTCTCCTGGACATGCCCTTTGATGGCATTCGCCTTTTTGGCAACAATGCAGATAGTGCGTTGGAGCGTTTTAAGGACTCACGAGCTACGGCCAAGTCCTTGGGCCTTTCGGCCACTCGGCCTCCTCTGCCGTCTGCTTTTCACTCTTTTTGTGGCCCCAGAAGGGGCGCCCTGACACGTTCGCTTCAGAGCCACAGGCCTGCACAGCAACAGTCCCAGCGCGGAGCGGACGTGGGACTCGCCGAAGTAAGTCAGGGGGCCAGCGGGCGGGTCAGTCCACTGCCTCCAAACCTTCCTAGTCCGGTTTTTCAGGCCCATAAAATGCCAGTGGGCGGCAGGATTCGCCATCACATCCCCCTCTGGCGCACCATCATTACGGACAGGTGGGTTTTACAAATAGTCCGAAGGGGCTACTCCCTCCCCTTCGAGACTACCCCTCCAGCCATGCCATCCCAGTACCACCGCATGTCGGGGGATCACTTGGCACTTCTTCAACAGGAGGTTGTGGCCCTCTTGGCCACGGGGCCATCGAGCGTGTTCCTACGCCAGAAGTAGGTCATGGTTGTTACTCCCACTACTTTCTGTTGCCCAAGAAGGACAAGGGCCTGCGTCCTATCTTAGACCTCCGGAACGTCAATCACTTTCTCCGAAAGGAGAAGTTCAAGATGTTAACTCTGGCTCAGGTCTGGTCTGCTCTCGACCCTGGAGACTGGATGGTAGCGTTGGATCTGCAGGACGCATATTTCCGTCCTGCCGGCCCACCGGCGTTACCTGTGGTTTACGGTAGACCACGATCACTTTCAGTTTACCGTGCTCACCTTTGGCCTTACCAGCGCCCTTCGGGTGTTCACAAAAGTGATGGCGGTGGTCGCAGCTCATCTGCGCAGATCAGGGGTTCCAGTCTACCCCTATCTCGACGACTGGTGTTGAAGGCAGTCGTCTACCACCTCCAGACTACGGCCGACCTCCTGCATTTGCTGAGGTTCTCCATCATTGTGCCAGAGTCGCACCTGAGTCCCTCTCAGAAGCTCCTCTTCATCTGAGCGGTTCTGGATACAATGCTTTTTGGGGTCTATCCTCCCTAACGGTGAGTCCAGGATATTCAGGCTCTGATTCCGATCTTTTGGCCTCTATCCAGGGTTTCGGTCAGGCTGACCCGGAGGCTGCTGTGCCTCATGGCTTCCTGCATCCTGCTGGTCGATCATGCCAGATGGCATATGCGGGCTCTGCAGTGGGACCTGAAGTTCCAGTGGGCGCAGCATCAGGGGAACCTGTCCGAGTCTGTCCAGGTCTCAGAGGGCACTGCATGCCAATTGCAGTGGTGGCTCACAAACCGGCATTGGGTCAATGGCAGATCCCTCTCCCTTCCCCAACTGGAGTACACAGTGGTGACGGATGCGTCTCTCCTGGGATGGGATGGCCACATGGGAGAGGCGGAGATCAGAGGCCTCTGGTCTCCGGCGGAGTACCGGCTCCATATCAACCTTCTGGAGCTCCGGGTGATCCGACTTGCACTGAAGGCATTCCTTCTCTCTGTCAAGGGGAGAGTAGTGCAGATGTTCACAGACAACACCACCGCCATGTGGTACTGCAACAAACAGGGCGGGGTGGGGTCGTGGACCCTATGTCTGTAGGCTCTGCGCCTCTGGACATGGCTAAACATCAGGGCATTTCCCTGGTGGTTCAACACCTGGCAGGTTCATTGAATGCCAGGGCGGACAAACTCAGCCGCAGGTGCATGATGGATCACGAATGGCGTCTTCACTCAGACGTGGCGCAAGGTCTCTTTCAACTGTGGGGAGTGCCTTGGTTAGATCTATTCGCCTCCGAAGAGAATGCGCAATGTCAGCAGTTCTGCGCGTTGGAATTTCCAAGGCAGCGCTGGCTCAGCAGCGATTTTCGTCGCAAGTGGAGTTGCGGTCTGTTGTACGCCTTTCCGCCTATACCACTTCTGCTCAGAGTTCTGAAGAATATCAGGCGCGACCGGGCACAAGTCATCCTTGTGGCTCTGGACTGGGCTTGAAGAGTATGGTATCCCAAGCTACTCAGTATGACCATCGATCCCCGATCCGACTGCCTCTTTGGGAGGATCTTCTTTTGCAGCAGCAGGGGACGGTCCTCCACCCGAACCTGTCCAGTCTCCACCTCCTTGCGTGGAGATTGAGCGGCGGCAGGTGATTCCTTTCGACTTGCCTCCTGAAATCTGTAATGTGATTCTGGTAGCCAGGCGTCCCTCCACTAAGTTGGTATACGCCTGCAGGTGGAACAAATGTGTCATGGTGCACAGCAAAGGCTGTGGATCCCCTTTCTGCCCCTCTTTCAGAAGTCCTTTTGTTCCTTCTTTCCTTGGCCCAGCAGGGCTCTGCTCTGGGCACTATCAAGGGCTACTTTCTGCTATTTCAGCCTTTCTCAGGCTCCCTAATCAGTCCTCTCTTTTCAAGTCCCCTGTTGTCGATTCCTCAAAGGCATTACTCACCTTTTCCCTCCTATTCCTTTTGTGATGCCGCAGTTGGATTTGAACCTGGTTCTCACATATTTGATGTGCGCTCCCTTTGAGCCTCTTCACAACTGTCCTCTACGTCTCTTAACTTAGAAGACTGCTTTCCTGGTTGCCATCACCTCCGCTAGGCGAGTAAGTGAGCTCCAGCCTCTTTCTTGTAAACCTCCCTTTCTGTCTGTCCAACCGGACAAGATGGTGCTCAGAACCCGTCCATCCTTTCTGCCAAAAGTGGTCGCTGCTTTTCACATCGGGCAAACCATCCATTTGCCCACCTTCTTTCCGCATCCTCCTAGAGAGGAAGAGAGGCTCCACCATCTGGACCCAAAACATGCGCTCTCATTTTACCTGAACTGCACACAACAGTTCCGGGTGGATGACCAGCTCTTTGACTACGTTGGCGCCAAGAAAGGTCGGGCCTTACACAAGCGGACTATCTCCCGAGGGTCGTCTTGTGTATTAAAGCCTGTTATTCTCTGGCAAAGAAGCAGCCTCCGTTGGGGCTGCACGCCCATTCCACCAGGGCGAAGGCTGTCACTATGGCGTTGGGACGTGGTGTCCCCTTACAAGACATCTGTCAGGCAGCTACATGGGCCTCGCTGCACACTTTTACTAAGCACTACTGCCTGGACAGCCAAGTCCTGAGAGACGGCTTCTTTGGCCGTTCAGTTCTCCGGGACTTCCTGGTGTGATCTTGGTTCACAGACCCACCACCGGGGTTGGTATTGCTGGGGTATCTATTCTAAGGTAAGGAATATATCACTACGTGTTTCTTTCAGATGAACAAGTTACTTACCTTCGGTAACAGTATATCTGTAAGAAACATTAGTAGTGTTAGATTCCTTACTGCCCCACCCATCCTCCCCGTTCTGCGAACTGATTTCTAGGGTTAAGGTGATCCCTTTCAGGGCGCTAGTTTGAAGGCATTAGTGGTCAGTATCTTGCATGGCTCTGCGTTCCTGGCGCGGAAAGTCGTGTACAGAACTGACGTCCGCGCTCGAGGGCGGCGTCTAAGTAGCTGCCGCGACGTCATCTTTCTTACTGATCTATTGTTACCGAAGGTAAGTAACTTGTTTAAGAAAGCTTATTTTGAATCTACCAATTCACAGCTGCAATTCATGCACGGATTAAAGGGTTTAGATTAGAATCATCGGACTGTAAAAATAACTACAGTGGAGAGAAAAAATTAAAGACTCAATAAGTCCTTTTAAATAAACGTGCTGATGTTGACCAACATTGGGCTTAGAGATAAGCAGTGCCGAACTACTTGTTGTTGTAACTGTCAACGGAAATGGAAGTTGGTAAGGCAACCCACTCAGTCTGATTAGGTAGCAAAGAAGCTCTTCAGTTAAATGCAGAACTATCTTCTCTATTAGAAGGTATCAAAAGCCTATGTAAGTTCTATGGTAAGGTTTGACAATGTTGTAAAGTTCCTCAAATCACAGTTCTAAATGAGTTCGATCACACAAGTTGAACTACTGCAAGCGTACCTAAAAGGCCATGCTTTGAGATAGAAAGTGTCAATTTGAAAAAGTTATTTTAAGAAAAAATTAAAGGGAAGGAAAAAGTTCCATATTCTTTACCAGCACATGGCGAGCCAGATTTAGAATAAATGTCCTGGCTGGGAGACATAACATTATCGCTGCCTCCTACAGCAGGGGACACACATTGCAATACCTCGCATAGCACGTCAGGTGTGCATAGATGTAATCCCTCGTTGCCAATAGCTGGTGTGTAGGCATCCAGTGCTGAATTAGATACCTCGGTGTCAGTGCCTGAGCTGAAATTTAATTCAGTCGTGAAAGGCACCTGCGGTTCTTCAAGGAAGGCATGCATCAAGATGGGAATACGCTGAGGACAGAGTTGTGCATGGGACCACATGGGTTTCAGCCTGGAGTCTAAGTCCACTGGAGCCTCCGTGTCAGGTGTCAGACAGATGTCCAACTCGCATTCGCCTCCGCAGAACAGGCATCGGAAGACTGGTACAATGCAGTCCTCAAAGACTGATCTGAAGGATAAGAACCAAGAAGCACTTAGTTTTCGTAGGCGAGGTGCATCAAGATGCTGTATCATGCGCTCACAGTAATGTCTTTCCAGGAGAGCTTTCGCAATCTCGCTCGCGGATGGTCCGTCCATTGCACAGCAGGTAGACGATAATCAGGATTCCAGCTACAGCGAGCCGGATCAGAGGTAGACCCCCGAAAATGCTTCCAAACACGGAGTGTATGAAGTTAGGAATAACTGCGAGGATTGTCTGGAAAGTGCTAAGGAATCCGGACCCTATGGTCTTAAATAGGTGTATAATGCCACTCGTATCAGACATATTAAAGATACGTCCCACCATTTCTACGAAATGTAGGGGGCAGTTGGTGCGAATTAGTGCCTGTATCTCTGTCGAGCTCCTTGCAACTTGAAGTTCAAAGGTTTCTCAAGCGGAGGTTAACGGCACGGTTTGCTGTAAAAGCATAGGTTTAATTCTACTCAAAGCATCAAACTGTATCAAGGAAACATTCAGTGAAGGCCATACTAGCACCTCCCTGACTGTATTTGTCAAAGGAAACAATACTTGCATTCAGCAAGTAACCCTGGTGTTCACGGTGACCAGTTGTGCAATGCCTGGAAGCATGCCGCAACAACCTTGATCATTCAGCATCAAGTAACTCCCATTCGAAAGTAACTCGAACACTGGCATTATCACGGCAGTTGGTGTTCCTTTCATGTGGCAAGACAGATTCGAAACTTAACTATTACAGGCTCCGTGTAAAACGATATCTTGGCTTATAATAGAGAACCACTTAAAGCGTTCTTGCAGTTGGTACCACTAAGAAAAACTTCTCGATCCCCACTCCGGCAACGAAATCTTTATGGTAAATCCCATTATTTCTTAATGTATTCTTTACCCAGTTGTTCATATCTGCATGCCTGCCTTTGCTCAAGGCAATAGTGAAACTGAAATGTAGTGACCGGCAGAGTGATTTGGCTGTGGATTAGCCACTCAGTTGATCGTAATTCAGCTACTGTAAATGGTAGTCTGTCCAGTTTTTCAATTAACAGCATTGTATATTTAGCTCCCCTTTGTGCCATTTCTATCTGTGGATCAGTTAGATTGTATTCTGAAAACAGAGACGTACTGTTTATAAAACACCAAGGCACAAGGCCTGCACCCAAAGATTGTAGCGTCCATCTCAATAACATAATAGAACGTAATTGTAATATGGCTAAATCCTGTTCCAGTATGTCAATAGCAGAAGATACAATATACTCTGGAGGTCAAAGTTGTTAACCCATTATTCACCACAGCAAAAGCTTTTTCTAAGGGTATACGGTCTTTTTCACGTATTCTCTCTGCGGCTTCTTGTTGGGAAATCTTCCAGATTTCATTATAGGCAGCAAAAAATGCCTGCATATATGAAACGTTTTTGACATTGTTTCCTAGGTCCTAGTAAAAACGTCCCCAAGATCCATGTCTTTTGAGAGTAAATATAAGTGTTTCACTTATTCAAATGTTGAGGTTTCTAGCCATTGTAGGCACAACACTATAGGATGTCACTAACCCTGGATGTTCTCTCTGTATGTAACATGGGGCTGGCCTATGCATACTGAGTCCCTCGGTGATGCGCAGGAACCTTTCATGACATGTGTTTGTGTCTAAGGGCCAAACCGCCCACTCCTTCAACTGGGGTCTGTTCTATTGTACTTTAGTGTGTCATCAAGTTTTGCCACTTCCTTTGTAGAAGAATTCTGCCACCCATGTGTTGGTGTAGGAAACTTTGGAGTGTTCAGGTCCTTTATCTTGGCTATTCCAAGACAGGATGTCTGTTGCACAGTATCATTTAAAGTATAAAGTATAAGTATAAAAAAGCTTATAAAGCGCTCGAATGCCAGAAACGGCGTCTTGGCGCTAGAGTGTGCATAGTCAGCAGCAGGTTACTGGTGGGCCGGTGGATTACTGGTGAATCTGAAATAGAAGATACTTCAGAGTCTTTCTGAAAAGTACATGACTCGGTTGAAGTCGCATCTCCACTGGTAGCTGATTCCATAACTTAGATGCACAGGTGGCAAAAGAGCGCCCGCCCCATCTAGCTAATCTGAATCTAGAGGTACAAATAAGGCCAAGATTAGCCGACCGCAGTGCACGGGGAGGGATATAGTGCTTAAACCTGTCTGTACCATCATTAGCACCCCCACCAAAGTGGGCCCGGTGAACCAGGCAGAGCGCCTTGAACTCGATTCTCTGCTGAACCAGAAGCCAATGTAGTGATTTCCTACCCATAGAAGTGGGGTAACCCCTAGGTAGGTTCAGAATAACACGGACCGCAGCATTCTGTAAAGACTGTATCTTACCAATCTGGTATTTGTCAATACCCAAAAACATGGCATTGCAATAGTCCAGTCTGGACATAAATAAAGCGGCCATCACCGTTTTTTGTAACGTCCGAGGGATGTATGGGAAGATTTTCCGCAGTGTTTTTAACAAAAGGAAACAAGAGGAGGTTAGACTGTTGACCTGGGCTGACCTGTTCAGCTTGTCATCAAAGATCACCCCCAGTTCCTCACCTTAGAGACCGGAAGGGGACATTGCCCGGCCTCAGATGGCCACCATAAGGTGTTCCAAACTGAAGGGCCTCTGCCAAATTCCATAACTTCAGTTTTCTTCGGTGTTGATTTTTAAAAAACTCACACGCATCCATTCCATCACATCCGTAAGGCAGGCATGAAATTTGGCCGCTATTAGGTCAGGATTGTCCGCAACTGATATCACCAGCATAGGATACTAATATAAAACTATGTTTCCTGACCAATCTAGCCTGACATAAATATTGAAAAGAGTTGGGGAAAGAGCAGAGCCTTGTGGTACACCACATGGCAGGGCAAATTTAGCCGGCCCAGTTTAAGCTTTGACTTCGGTTATCCAAAAATGAGGATAATAAAGCCAAGGCTCGTCCTGCAATCCCTACAACCCTTAGACGCAGTAGCAATACCGCATGGTTCACAGTATCAAAAGCAGCAGATAGATCCAGGAGGACGAGAATCGCCCTCCCTCCTCCATCAACTGCTGCTCGAATACCCTCTGCTGCCGTTATAAGGGCCGATTCCATAGAGTGTTTAGGCCGAAAGCCGAGCTGAGACCTATCCAGCAGGGCATTCTTATCCAAGTAATTAGTGCCTCTGTACCCTGGATTTGCCAGTCCCTTGAACCCTAAATCGATTTTGAGTCAATTTAGTCTTTCCATAGGTCGAAACCCTATTCAGACAATTGGGCCTAAAAGGAAAAGGAGTAAATCTGTTTAGTGTTTGTCAACATAATTTTCAGTGTTGATATTGGTACAATCTTATAATAAAATGCGGCTTGATCTGTGCTGTTAAATCCTGAAAAGTATGCAAATTTCTGTGCAAACGTTTGTGAACTACTTTTTGGTGGTGTTGGACAAAGTTACCACTGATTGTATTCAAATACATTCCTAGCTGAAATGGATTTGTGCAGGAAATAACCAAAATGTTGGTAACAGTACAATTTGTCATAATCTGAAGAACCCACTAACATTTCATTATTAGAAAATGCAGCAGTTTTCTCTACATCAGATAACATGTTATTAACTGTTTCAGTGTTCCAATCATCTGAAAATGTACTGGAGGTAATTAAATCACTTAATGAGAATTTAAATGCACGATTATTTTTTTTAAGTTCGGTCAGTCCTAATATGTTGAAATCAACCTTGTCCCATACTATACCATCCAGTATAGGAACAGCTCTGATGTTCACTGGTGACAAGTCTCTTTGTTCACGATGTGACAATGTGTGTGGCTTCAGGAGGATGTTGACCTTTCGGGCTGTGGAATCTTGTTGAAGATAATGTCCATTAATAAGCATACTAAAAGTCAATACTAAACCTAGCCAGAAAATAAAAAACATTATCCCAGAAACTACCCAGAGTTCAATCCAAGGTGATACCAGGTATGTCTTTTGAAGAAAGAGAAGTAAGTTCTTTAATTCTTGCTTGAATGATGTTTTGGCTGGCGTTGTTTCCTGCTCGCTTCGATCTAGAGAAAACGTATCAACGTTAATGAAATAGCCAGAAGCAGTTCGATCAATTGTTGGAATTGCATCGGGTTTGGTTGAAGTGTCCTTTTCCTCTCGATGAGGCATGTTGATGTAGACCTCTGTATTGGGTCTAATTGCAACTTGTGAATTATTTTGATTATCATTTTGAATTTGAATGTCTGGTTCAAGTGGAACAAGTTTCATAGCATTGTTACTTAGTCCTTCATTCCTTACAGGTGGCTCTTCAAACGTGATGAGTCTTTGTTTGAACTTCTTGGATTATAGCTAGCAGAGGACGTCTGCTACAGCAGAGTCCACTGGGCCTACTGTTTAGTATCGGCCACATAGTGTGGTTTGATTAAGTCAATGGAGACACATCTTTTCTCTTTTTTTACCGGCAAGCGGCGGGAGTAGCACAGTTCTTGTTCTGTGTACTGCAAGGACTGGTACAGGTTTTCTGTAAGAAGGTCCAAATTCCTTTTTGGCCCCAATTTTCTCTTTGACCAGATCCCCAACTTTTGGGATCCAGACAGGTCTTGCCGTGACTACCTTGACTTCTTCAGTGGCGGTCTGCTTTAGATGAACATTGCTTTGTTTTGTCCTGGATTCATTTAGATCCTGTAAAACAGCCAAACGATCATGGATATCAAATGATTTTTCAACCGCTACTGCGCCTTCATAATCAAGATCGGGTACCCACATTTGTGTCCCAAAGAGGACCTCATATGTAGTGACTCCCCCTAGAGAGCTTCTTGGCTGGTTATTTAGTGCCCGCTGTACCCCATAAAGGTGTGTGACCCAACTACCGCCCTTGCCTAATACCCTAGCTGTTAAAGATTGCTTTAAGTCACGTTTTTTTCTCTCCACAAGCGAATTTCCCTCTGGATAGTACGGAGATGAGAACCGCAATGCTACGCCCATTCCTTCCATGGCCTCTTTGTAAGCCCGAGAGCTAAACGCATGGCCACGGTCAGAATGTAACGTGCTAACAGCGTATGTGCCGATAAAGACTTGCAAATCTTTAATAACAGTTCGAGCATTAGCAGAACGCTGAGGTCAAACCCATAGGAATCATGAGCATGAATCCACTGCAACCATGATATACCTGTATGCCCAGTCCATTTGTAAGGGGCTGCAGTGGACCAAGTACACACTTGCAAGAGGTTTGTCTGTCTTCAGTAAAGGCGTCTGTGTCGGTCGTGTAACGGTGGAGCCTTTCATCTACTGACAGATGTCTCATTTCAAGACAAAGTCTTTAGTTTGCTTAGTTAACCCTGGCCACCAATGGCACAGTTTCAGTAAAGAAATAGCAGCCGTAACGCCTGTGTGCACAGAGCCAAACCCTTGTATGCAGCTAATATTAAACCTTGCCTACGATCCATATTTGGTATTATTCGATCTCCCACTCCAGGAATCTGAGCATATGGAACGTTTTCTGCATCTAACTTGTGGAGTATTTGAGTGGAAATTTTTTAGGTACTGCTGTGCTGCCTTTGCGTGATGCATTGACAGCTACCATTATATCTCCATCTATTCTCGTTTTTGAACGAGACGGAAGCTGTGCATACAGCCCCCTTGGCGGCTTCATCAGCCAATGAATTCCCTGCAACGTGCACGCCATCACGTTGATGACTCAGTGTATGGATCACGTGAGTCCTCGGTAGCTCGGCTTTCAACTCTGCTACCTGTTCCAATAGCATTTTGTGCTTAATTGTTCCATCTTTTGCGTCCTTAAACCCGTTTTGTTCCCAGTGTTGTAAGAACTCATTGTACGACTGTACACAGTAAAAATAATCACACACGTCAGTGTGGGGAATTCGTGATCCGTATTTACAAGTGCAAGTATTAGTGCTTTTAATTCTGCCAACTGAGCCGTGCAGTCTCCTAGAGATTGCGTTTTTGTGCAAATAGGATGGAACTTGCCATCACGCATGCAACCTTTAACGATAGTCATGCTGAAAAATAAAATATTGCTGCTTACTTCAAATGGCCGGTTGCGCAGATCCATCAGTATAGATAATATATTCATACTGATCTAGAGGCAAGATTTCATTTGGTAGAGGATATTCTTGTTCGTATTGCAGGAATGCTTGTGTTTTGAAACTTGGATCAAATCTGTATTCAACGTCTGTTGCAGTACGAGAATTAGCCCATTGTATCCATCTCGGATGTAATGCTTTTGCATTTGGGATACTGACCTTTGTAACAGTTTGTAAAGCCGGTACCGGAGTTACGACAATAATGCGTTTTCCCTGAGCCAGTGAACTGCAGTCAGGATTTTTTCTGTTGAAGTGAAACGCATTTCTCCATTTGTGTACAGGTGTGATTTGTAAGCGATTGGTACAGTTTCTCCCTCATTAAAAGTCAAATAATTGTACCAGCATTGACCCGCAATTATTTGGATCACTAAGTGGCCTACATTTACGCGGGTTTGTAAGTGTTTTGAAGCAATCATATCTTCCTTGGAGTAAACAAAGAATATTAGTATGTTCTTCTGTCCAACCTCTGGCTGAAAAGTCAGGTTGTATTAAGTCGTAGAAAGGTTTTACCCTTTGTGCGTAATCTAAAATGTATCTTCTGCCGAAATTTAGGAATACTAGTATTGATCGTAAAAATAATTATGATTTTGGAGGCTGGAGCAGCGCACACTTTTCTAAAAAGTTAGCTGCCAGTCTTTTGCCTTCACTTGACAGCTCATATCCCAAGAATAGGACATTGAGGTGGGCTATTTTAGATTTTTTAAAGTTGAATTTGTAGCCCACTGCGGCAAATCCCATAATAATGGTGCTTACCCTGGTCAAGTGCCTCTCTAGGTCGTCGTCTGTCAGATAAATATCATCTAGATAGGACAACGCTTCTTCATCAAATTTTTGAAGTAACTCTGTTACTCTTGCTGAAAATACACCTGGGCTGTTTTTATACGCTTGTGCTAGACGACAGAATTGTTGCTGGGACCCTAACGCACTGAATGCGGTTAGATACCTGCTTTCAGGTGCTATATTTTGGCAGAAAAACCCATTTGAGTTATCAAGCGTGGCTTTGTATTTTTTGCGCACATTGTTATTCATTAATGCAGCACTATGTGCATTTTGGACAGCAAATGTCTTTGTGCGTGAGTTTAAATGTCTGTAATCTAAAACTAGACGATATGTATTGTCTGGTTTAAAGACTGGAAACAAAGGATTGTTCATTGGAGAGGTACATTTTTCAATGACCCCCTGGTACTCAAGTTGTTCTAAGATCTCCCTGATCTGTTTTTTAGCTTCTTGCTGTATTGGATATTGTCTCTGAGCATTAGGTTAATCTTTTAACGGGATCCTGTGGTAGGTTGAGTTCTCATCCCACCATGCGTGATTTTTTGTACAATGCCGGAGCTTGAGCTGCTGCCCACTCCTGTGCATATGTATGTTTAAGGTGAACGGGAACGTAGTTGGAAAGTGCAGGAAAAATTATGGTTTCTCCCCTGGGGCACTCCTTAACGAATGCAGGCGGACAATCCTGTTCTGCTAACAGGATGTCATAACCAGATTATAAGTTCTGCCAAAAAAGAGCTTTTACTTTCCTGGGCTTGTCCTCCTCCAGCCGGAGTGTTACTTCATATAACTTATGTGGGACGCTCACCCTGGTGTCTGGTGTTTCCACCTTGATGTAATCATTCAACTCCGCTGTCACCAGAAATTCCTTCAGGTTCAAGCGAGCTATTGTTACTTCTGCCTCACTGTCTAGCATCGTCAGAGCCCATTCCCCGTTGAGAAGTTGTGTCCTCAGAATTCTGGGCATGTCTGATTTTCAGACCGGCAACTTTCTTTTTCTTACATTTTTTTTAGAAGTAAAGTCTTGAGCACGCTGCGCTCCTCTCTATTTTCTGACCGTCCTTCTCTTTCGGAGCCTTTCTTCGAGCCCTGAAAGGAACGAGAGGAACGTGTATCAGTATCCTGATACCTGTCAGGTTTCCTAATATTATCCCTATTCCTGAGGATGTATCTCTTTTCAGAGTGCTCCTGTTGAGGAGACCTACCTCGGGACTGAGATCTCTTGTCTTTAGAGTTTTCTTTTTAGTTATCCCACTTCTTTTTCGAAGAATTAGGTGTTTGCTTAAAAGTGTCCTTTTTAGGACTGACCTGTAGTTGAGGTTTTAAATATTTTTCCCCCATACCATCTCTGCATAATCCTACATATGCTGTTTCAGTTATTTTGGGTAGTTCATTCTCCTGTTCTAATGGAGTGAACTCCCTTAGGCGTTGGCTGATTTCCACTGATGCTGCTTCCCCTTTAATGTTAGCTAGTATTATGGCTGATACCTGCTCATAGTTATTTAATAACTTCATCCCTAAGTTTAGGGCAGGTTCTGCTCCGTAGTTGTTTTGTATTTGTCTTAATACATATGGTACTACTGCTAATGAAGGAATACCATGAGTTCCGGTATATATGGCAGCAAAGACTGTACCCCAAGAAGTGCAATTCTCTAACTGTGGTGTAATCCCCATGGGCAAACAGATTGTTAACGTTCTGTGTTTTTCAAATGGTGTTGTATTTGTGAATACTGCCTCTAACTGGAAAGGAATTTGTTCACTTTTTGTGGGCACATTGCCCATTACAGCGTGTAATGTTTGTGGAGTAATTTTAGTTCCTGTGCTCTGTCTAGAAGCTGCAATAGGTGTAATTACTGTTGGTTGGACCGCGAGTGTCCTCAAGACGAAGTGTGTCATGTTTCTGTAGAGTTTTATCAACTCTTTGTGTTGAACATGTAGTTCATCCTGTGGCATTGTGTCAATGTCTGGATGTGGTGTATAGGTCGCTAATATCGGCCATGTTGCTCCTGGTCTTCCTAAAGGACCAAGCCTTGCTCTTGTTCTAATGTGGGGTAGGGCGCCATTAAACCAGAAGATCTGTTCCTGGTAGGTAAGCAGAATCTCAGTCTCCTCAAAAAGAGTGGAATCCCTTCATGTAAGTAATAATGAAAAGTTGTTGTTACAGCATCTGCTGCTGGGAATATAGCCCATGAGTAGAATACCTCTGTTCTGAAATCTTTGTGTGCCTCTATCACGAATATTACTACACCTCCTCTGGGTGGTAACCCATGCTTGACAAGTTTAACTGTCAAAGTTCGTCTTACTTTGGGTGCAATTTCTATTGCATTTGCATCTTCCTCACCAGACTGATTAAGTCCTTGGTTCAAGACCCTCTCTTGGTCAGACATCGTGTTTAAGACACGGAATAACTGTCCAAGGAATTTATGAAAAGGTTTTATGCAAAGGTTTTATGCACAGTTTTGGGAGTTTTGTCCTTTCAAGCTTGATTAACCAACAGCCAATACATAGGATGTCTCGCCTACTCAGCTGTGGCGGAGTTTTTCCCGCTTACTCCAGACATCTTTGGGTTTTGTAAATAGGGTCTCTGAGAATAAGCATGACTGGGCTACTCAGATTCTACTGTTGAGTAAGTGCACCATGTATAGACCACATAGGGCGCCATGTAGTGTAGTTCCAATAGTACCCTTTCATGCAGAATCTACGCTGTTTACGGATAAGATGTACTGTGGGTCTGGTGGCAGACTGACTCCGTACACCCCCGCCGCATATGTTAGCCTATGTTTTGCATTAGCTAGCTCGCAGTGCCACTAGAATCTCCTGTTATCAGAGAGATTCGTTTTTGGCAACCTCAGAACACAATAACCTCAGACTCGTGGAAACAATATACTACTTTTCACCCAGTCACTCATGCTTTCCTGTTTTGCTCAGGGAGATACATAGAAGAAACAGTCGAGCGTGTTTGCAATAAGAGTGTATTGTACCATTGTTCTTCTCATGTAAAATAATTGCGCTGCTAAAACTGTGACACAGTAGCAGAGATATAGAACCAGCAGTACAGTGAATAAAAAGGAATAGTATTGTTCTACCATTTTGCAATAGTCATGAACACATACAAGAATACAGAATGTATTTATAAAATGAAGTGCGTACTCCTAAGATGCCTGACTAGATGTACCCAAGTGTACCTAGCATGTGAGTAGGTGTGAAAGAGCCTAAGAGTCTAAAAGCCAAGAGTCTAAGAGCCAAGAACCAGATAGGATTTAGTCGAACCCCCATACCTGAATAGTGAGAGTGTGGGACTTCGTCCTGGACTTGAGCTGGAGACCCTGCAAGGGATAGTCACACCACTGTCAGCTGTTGCGATGGCATGCCGGAGCTGCAGCGTCTCTGGTCAGTGTGTCGGCCTTGAAGTCTCAGTTCCCTCCTGCCTTCTGATAGCAAGAGGTGCTGTATTTATACAGTCTATGCATGTGTGTTACCCATTGCTCAGTATGAGGATGATGTTGGGGATTAAACCTTGTGCGTCGATGGGAGAGGTGAAGTATACCTCCTGGAGAGTGTACTCATCAATTATTCATATGTGCTAAGAATGACGTCTTATCAATATCGATTGGGAAAAACCCACCCTCGGCATGGAACTAGGTGAAAGGTTTAGTCCATAAAAGGCTGTAGTCCCTATAAGGCATTCTGTCCTCATTTGGAGTTATGTCCTTATAAGGCACGTTCATATGAAATAACGTGAGATGATGTAGGGAAAGTGTACGATGTTCCCTGGACCTATATTAGGGTACCGATATAAAATATAACAGTGGTTCTAAAAAGATCTAAAAGGGAGACTCGTGCGCCTTCATATTTCGATGACTATGTTGTATAACTGTTTTGCTCACCTACCTGTTGTGTTTTTTGTTGTTATATAATAGAGGGAGATGTGTTGTAATGTGATTTCATTCAATCTTCCTGTGTTTGACATGTTCTAGTTCCTCTGACTCATTAGTGGAACCTTGGAGGAAGTTGACTGTATAACTTACCAGAGGCTGTTGGGTGGCTGAGCTGTTCTACCTGTACTACTTCTAAATATACTTCTATCTTGAATCATCATTCCTGCATCCTCTTCATTGAAGAACTCACCTTTTAACACAGGGTTACTGTCTAGAACTCACTGCAACCCCTCAACACTCCCTGCCTAAACCCCTCCCCCCTCCCCCCCCGCAGATGCACCCTTTCCCCAGAACACCAGTACCTAATTCAGGAAGAAGTAAACACCCTAATTTGCAAAGGTTGCGCAACCAATGCTGCTAAGGGGTGTTCTCCCCAATCCCAAAAAAGGATGGGGTTCCTCTGCCCTATGCTCGACTTGAGGCCTATCAACGAATACATACTGTCAGAGCACTTTGACATGGTCACGCTCCAGGATATCATCTCTCTACTATAACAAGTCAACTGCATGACTGCCCCAACCTGAAGGATAATCTACTTTCACATCCGTACTCACCCTGCACATCACCTGTACCTCCAGTTTCTGGTTAGTAGCTAACATTTTTAATTCGAGGTCCTACATTTTGGGGTCACCACAGCCCCCAGTGCTTACAAAGTGCCTTGTCATGGTAGGTTCCTGCCTAAGGAGGAGTGGCATCCACGTATTCCCTTACTTGGACCTTTTGCAGATCAAATGAATGACATTGTTTGGCTTATACCCAAGTCACCATAGACGTCTTGCGCAAATTGAGCGTTACCATCCACTCAGTGAAGTCCCCCCCCTTCAGGTTCAGTCCTTTCGAGGGGCGGTTCTCAACTCAGTCCCAGCCCAGCAAGGACCGTTAGTAAATGCCCCTTTTTCAGCCAGATTGCCAACTAACGGTCAAGATTTTCATGCACCTCCTCGGCATGATGGCATCTTGTATCACCGTAGTTTTCTCATGCCAGAGTATCTCAGCTACACAAGTTGCGAACAGAAGATATTACCTTGTAAGCATCTGTGTGTGGCAATTAGTGCAGTAGATTCACATACACCCACCCATCCTCTCTGGATGCCTTAGATTGTTGCAGCTGTCTCTCTGTCCTGTTCGCCTTGCACGCTCATCCTTTTTTCTTTTCTCTTGGCTCCATTCCAGCCTTGTCTGCCATGCGGACGAAACACTCTACTGCCTATGCATATTATTAGCAATAGGAGTCACTATACCTTGTGACTCGAAAGACTTCTTACAAGAAAAAGAACTTGCACACGTCTGAGCCTAACACCAGATGACTGGAGTATGCATAGCACGTGAAACTACAGCACTATGTTCCACTAACAAATGCCTACATGATAAGTAACATTTTCCTTTTGTAAAGTTCTCTGTGGTACCACACATGAGCTGGACAATTCAGTGCTTTTGACTTTGTTGTGGAATCCCCTGTAAGAGAACCAAAATTACAGGTAAGTAACGTTTCCGTTAAGATGCGTGTGATGCCTGTACTTATTTCAGACTGTAAAAGTCATTACTTAAGGACACCTAAGATTGAGTGATCAATTCAAACTTTTGTTTTTTTAGGTCATGCAGTTGCTGAAGAGGAGGCCCGGAAGGCGCATCAGTTGTGGCTTTCAGTAGAAGCTTTGAAATTTACCTTGAAGACTGCTTCAGGCGATTGCCCTACTGAACCTCTTGAAAGTTCAGTCCAAGCTATCCAATCCTGTTGTTCCGACAATGTATTTACACAAGCCTTAACTGCAGCTCTTCCGCATGAGTCTTTGAATCGTGGTATTTATAGCGAGGAAGCACTGAGAGCTCGCTTCTACATCATCCATAAACTGGCACGTAGGGTGGCCCTGATAGACGAAACCAGGAATAGTCTATATCAATACTTTTTGTCTTACCTGCAGTCCCTTCTTCTCTTTGAACCTAAACAACTGAAACCCCCCAAGATGCTCAGTCCTGAAGACCTGGATACCTTCAAGCTACTCTCTTACGCCTCCTACTGCATTGAGCATGGAGATTTGGAGCTGGCAGCTAAATTCATCAACCAGTTGAAGGGGGAGTCCAGAAGAGTGGCAAAGGACTGGTTAACAGAAGCCAGACTAACCTTAGAAACCAAACAAGTTGTAGATATCCTCTCTGCTTATGCCAGTGCAGTCGGGTTAGGGACAACTCAAGTGCAGTGACATGATTGGATGAAATTGGGGATGAAATCCTTTGCCTAACCGTTCACTTTTGAATAGAAATTCAGAACCCCAGAATTCCTGTAAACTGTTCCACCAAATTGGGTTTAGAATTGTATTAGAATGTTACTCATCAAAAAAGTACTGTTTTTTTGCACTCTCCCAATTGCATCAAGGTGTTGCACTATATATCGTTTTCAATCATTGTCATGAAAAATCTAATTCTGCTTTTTCTCCAATTAAATATTTTAAGCTCTCAGGTTTACTGATTGGGCTTTTCATCTAACCAAAATAAGGTTTGTACCCTCATTATTCTCAATGTAAATACCCCTCGGTACATATGAATAAACCAAGTGCAAAGCACAACTCACTGAATACACTTCATTGCTGCCTTTTTCATGTGATATCCACTTAGATGATGATGAGATGAAGAGTGGATCACAGACAGACAGAAAAACGTTGTTAATGAACGCTTGCCGATCATGTGAGAGGGCTGGTGTAACCCTGCATGATGATCTTTTTGGAAGTAATGCACAATGACTACTATTATCCACTTAACCAGTACTGTCCTGAACCTTGATCTATATTACGGTATTTATAAATTAATCTTCAAGATTTTATTCACAGATAAAGCTTAAAGAAGGAGAGGAAGACAATTATCATTTATGGTATCAAACACTCTCCCCTTGCCACACGGTTTTCTTGTAGGCAGTCACCATATTTATCATAATGTGAAAATTGGAAAGTGGTGAAGCAATATCAAGTAGACTTTTGTGGTTTTTGAATGATCAAACTAAGCTCATAGCCTTTTGATAAAGTACAGCCACCTCAATCACTTATCCCTATGTTGAAAAGTTAATGTCAATCTGTGAAGAAGTATATAAGGTTAACTTTTTTATGCCTTTCTATAGTAAGCTATATAAACTGGATATATCAAGAATGGCTTGCGTGCCCCACTTCAATAGCAACTCCCAGCCCTCCCCTTATTCACTGAGAGGCAAAACGAGCACTCTGGAATCAGAATACACAGTGATCGTTTCTCTCCCTTTGTGGCTGCTGTATCCACTTGTTACTCTGTTTTCCACATTTTGATTATTCCAAACTCTTATCGGATGATGACAAAAACTAGGGTTACAGATTTAAAGACGGTTCTGCTATTGAATTGATAGATCCAGATGTGTTATTTAAAATAATGAGAATCCTAATAATTGTGAGGCTGTCCCAGTGGACTGTCTGTAATGATGCTCTTTCCCCTTCCAATAACCTGGGGAAAAGCAAAACAAATACAAAATACAGATGGCAGCATGCAAGAGACTTCAATTTATCACAGATATTTTGAAGTCATTTTTGCAGTCCATATGAGAATTGCTGTGTTTTATTGTTAAATTCAAGGTCCATATAACATCTAGAAGCGCTGGACTGATTTAGTTTTTTTTATAATAACTTTTACAGCGTTGTGGAAAGTAGGTTCCTTGAATCAGCAAGCACACAGAGTGCTTGCCTTTGAACCACACCCCAAAACTTTCCAAATGATACGTTGTAGGAAGAATGCATTGAAAAGTTAGATTAGATATCTAATGGTCCAGGGTTTTTGTATGAGCTGCACAGACTGCCTATTAAACGATGAAACTGCCGTTGCTGCAATACTGATGAATGTGACTCCTTTACTAATATTGTAGGTGACAACGTAATTTAGACCCTAAGGCTCCAGAGGCTGATAAGTTTGTGTCTGTGCTCTACCTTGGCAATACCCAGGAGCTCCAGCGGAGTCTTCAGCTGGTACAGAATTCAGCGGCTCGCCTCCTTTGTAAGGTCCCGTGGAGATCTTCAATCTCTCCTTCTCTTAGAGACCTTCACTGGCTCCGTATTACAAACCGGATTAAATTCAAGGCCCTTTGTTTTTTGCATAAAATCAAGCAAAGGCGGGCCCCAGGCTATCTTAAGGCCCTGGTTCAACCATACTTTCCATCCCGCACCCTTAGATCTTCAGCTCAGGACAACTTTGTGATTCCCCGTTTCAAACTTTCGAGAATGGGCGGCTGCTCCTTTTCTTGCGTCGCCCCCAGACAGCGGAACTCTCTTCCGGTCACATTGAAACTTGAACCATCTCTACTGAAATTCCGCAAAGAACTTAAAACCTGGCTCTTCTCTCTTTAACAACTGCGATGGGTATTCATTGAATCTATTGGCGCCGGGAGACCCCTTGTGGGTAGCTGCGCGCCCTACAAATTCAATTACAAAGATCACCAACTCACCAAATAATGAACTCTTAATTATCTGACACATTGTATGTCCGGCAGACGCTCCTTAATCATTTATGCTTGCTATCTGGGTGTGCCTGGATATCTTCAGGTGCGAAGTATCTCTTGACTACTTTGGCACCATTAAAATAGAAATTGGAAAAGCCTTGGAATCATCAATACTAAAGCACTGACTGTCCAAGGACCACAAACAGCGGCATCACTTGGTAGTGGAATTACGTCAGTAGATTCCAGACTTCAGAATACATTAAATACCAATGTTTAATGGATGAACTGTTAGAGGCCAGTTATGTTTGCCAATAAGGGGGTGCTAGCATCTCTGCACTCGAGAGCTTAAAACTAACCAAATCAATGAGTTTAACCCTGCAGCAACTAAAATATCAGTTCTCCGCATTGGATCTTTCATAGAATCACATGCTGTCTGAGACCCATTGCTAAACAGTATTACCATAGCAATGTTTAAATACATTCAAAATAATTGAAAACATCCATAGACTATATGTAGTATATCCATCTTATTTATGATCGAACATTGGCAGGTCAGATGGAGAGACCAAGCTCTTCTCTCTCTCCTACATGCTCAATTGCTATGAATTTCTACCACGTTTGTAAATAGGTGAAAATTATCTCTTATAAGGAGTTTTTTTTTGTTTTTTTTTAAATAAAATTTTAAACTTTTGAGTCTCTCGTCGGTACACCTTTTACCCACTTGTATTGTCCTATTTTTGTAGTTGATTGTCTGATCAAAGCATCTGTTTCTTCAACCATGGCAGAATCTTCTAGGAAGAAAACCTGATCAATCGTATGACTCCAGTGGGGATAGGATAGTTTACATAGCAGTTATAGCTAACCTCTGCTGCATGTTAGTAGCACAATCACTTTGTCGGAAAAAACTAAAAAATGTTCTGGGAAATGTACACAAATTTCAGCAAAGAGTTTCACATGTCCTGCTTATTGAATAAACATCCCCCAGCAAGATCTCTCCTCAGCGTCTCCCAAAATTTCTAGATACTGAGTCACAGTCACAGTCATTTTGGCCCTGTGATTAGTCCTGCGTAACTACAAATGGCTTACAAAGAGGAAGAGAAACGAGCATATGATCCCAAGCAGAATGTGGATGGGTGGAGGATTACAAACCGGAGAAGTAGTTCAAGAACCGCGGTCACCCTATTACAATCGTCATTATGATGAGCATTTTAAAGAGGCGTGCTACTAAGAGCCAGCAATGTTTAGAGTACCAGTGCACCTTTCCAATGATATACACCATATGGTGGACTATTCGTCAAGTTTCCACCTCAACACTCTGGAACCCAGACGCCACACACTCTCCCGCTTTCACAGCAGCTGTGTACCTAAGCCATTAGCACATCTGCCACCTGTTCTTCTATAGCGACTCACTCATCCAGTACCAGTAAAACCACCAGTTCTTCCTACCCCGTCAGATGCCACAGAAGAGGAGGAGAATTGCGAAGGGATGGCAAACCATGATTGTCCATCAGCTGAATTTTAGGACTGGGATGATTGTTGCCTCTGCAAAAGGCCCACCAGCAGACTCACCAGCCTACTTCCAGACATGAAAGGTTATTCCAATGAGTTGGCCCTGCATTTGACTTCAACTCTTTTTTTTAAATAACTTTATTTATTAATTTCAAGCAGGTGGAATAACAGTGGAGCAGACCCAGCACTGCCCGCCCTTAGCCTAACAAGCCCCATTACATAGCTGAGGCAGCATATCACGGTTTATAGAGCCGAAGGCGGCTACAGACAGTATACTAATAACAAGCAGTACCTAGTTCCGCCCCGTCTCGACCCACCCACCGTTCCCCCCTTCCCTCCCTCCTTAACCCAACACCCACCTCTCTCTCCACCCCCCCCCCCCCCCCCCGAGTTACCCGTGTGCAGCTGCGCTGTGGAAGCGCGAAGTTGAGGCAGCCTCTAACCTGTATCCCTAGACGATGGGGCGTCGGTAAGTCTGAGCAGGCGGAGGTATCTGGGACCTTCGTTAAATTCATGCACCAGAGTTAGGGTATTGTGCATGCGTTCCATCCCAATAATGTACCACAATTTGTGTAGCCACCCGGTATGGGACGGGCGAGTTTGCGTACCCCAGAGCACTAATATGTGGTGTACTGCTGCGCCCAGTGCTAACCCCATTTGTTTCCCCCGAATAGATTTCAGTTGAAAAGTGATGGCAATAGGCAACCCTAACAGAGTGTAGGCGGGGAAGTGGGGTATTTCAGTTTCAAAGTAAGTATCGATATCGTTAAGGACTCCTGTCCAGTACCCCGTCACCGCTCTACAGTCCCAGAGGATGTGCGTCAATGTGCCCTCCTCATCGCAACCCCTCCAACAAGTGGGGCTGCGGTCTGAGTTAATTTTATTAAGGCGGGCCGGGGTCAGGTACCAGTAAAGGACAACTTTAACCGCTGCTTCCCTACTCGCTGTGTTTCTGGCGGTATGATTAGCTCTATAGTAGATCTGTTGCCATTCCTTCCAGGAAAGACTGCTACCTAGCTCTGTCTCTCATCGTCGCTGCCCAGCAGAGCACTCCAGGAGGGCCGGGGGACGTAACAGACGATAAAGTTCAAATATCAAGTGGCGGTCAGAGTGCTTCGATAAAAGCCATTTCTCATAGGTCGTGAGATGTCTGCTAACCAGAGGCCGCATGTCGGGGTGCATTAACCAATGGCGGAGTTGGGAATATTGGAATCGTTTGGGATTTTTAATGCCGTGCCAGCCAGTCAGCTCAGCAAATGGGAGGAACCCGTCAATATCAAAGAGATGCCCAGCAGACTTACAGGCCGAAGCCCGCCATTCCGGGAATGCCCACACATCAAGGCCGGGAGGGATGGCTGGGTTGTCGAATAGGGGCGTAAGTGGCGATGGGAAGGTGGTGAGACGGTGCCGGGTCACCACCGCGTCCCAAACCCGCACCACCGAGCAAGTGATGGGAGATTTGTTAACATATGTTGGTCTATCCGAAGGCTTCAGGAATGGTACCTTCCACAAGGAAAGACCGGCCATCGCCCTATCTTGAAATAGCCATCGTTTCTCTGATTCAGGCCTACTCCATTCAACGAGATATCGGAGTTGCGCCGCCCTGTAGTAAGTCAGTAGGTGGGGAATCCCCAGCCCCCCGTCATCCGGGGATCGGTAGGCAATCTCTCGACGCACTCGTGGGCGTTTCCCTGCCCAGATAAAATGGTGTAGCTCCCGTTGCAGTGAGTGGATGTAGCACATGGGAGGTCCCACCGGAATGGTCTGAAAAATGTATAATATTTTAGGCAAAATGGACATTTTAACTGCGGCTACGCGTCCCAACAGCGACAGGGGATGGGACCGCCATTTGCGAAGATCGCGAGTGATTAGGGAGTGGAGATGGGAATAATTTTGAGCTATTGTCTGATCCGTGGACGGAGTTCGAATGATCCCCAGGTATGGGAGCTCAGATTGCGGTCGCACTTCCCCGAGTTCTGGAAAGTTGCTCTCGAGAGTGTTCTCGTTAAGACCCAGCGGCAGCCACATTGATTTCCCCACGTTAACTTTAAAGCCCGATACCTTGCCAAAATCTGTAAATTCCTGTAAAAACTTTGGGACCGAGCGGCTGGGAGTTTCAAGGGTTGCCAAAATATCATCGGCATATAAACTGACAATGTGACGCTCCCCCCCCAAAGGGAATACCTGAGATGTTGGGATTGTCCCTAATCCGTTGCCCTAGGGGTTCGATATATAGCGCAAAGAGCAGAGGTGAAAGAGGACACCCCTGTCTTGTGCCCCGCCTGATATCGAATGGCTGCGAACTAATCCCATTCACCCGGATCGTCTCAGTGGGTCGGTCATAGCAGCATGCAACCCAGGCCCTAAAACGATCCCCTATAACGAAGCGCCGTAGCGTCTGATCTAAGAAGCCCCAATCCACCCTGTCAAACGCTTTCTCAGCGTCGACTGAAAGCACCCGAGCGTCCAACCCCGTATAATGGGCTTTGTCTATTAAATGCAGCAACCGTTTGGTGTTATCACTACTTTGCCTATTGGGTATAAACCACGATTGATCGGGTTCAATAATGCCCGGCAGTCGGGGGCCCAAGCGAGCAGCCAAGATGCCCGTGAACAACTTTAGGTCTAGGTTAAGTAGGGAGATGGGGCGGTATGCCGCGCACTGAGTGGGGTCCTTCCCGGGTTTGGGGATCACCACGATATCCGCTTCCAGCATATCCATCGGGATAGAACCCGGTCCCTCGAAGGAGTTAAACAAGCGAGTTAAAATCGGGGCTATAGGCTGGCAGAAGGCTTTGTAAAAACCTGCCGAAAACCCATCCGGCCCCAGGGACTTAAGGCATTTGAGGTGAGAGATCGCACTAATGACTTCCTCGACCCTGATTGGCGCATCTTACGCTGTAGCGCCAGACGGGTTTAAAGCGGTTACCGCCGCCTGGTTGAGGTATGCTTCCCCCGAGCCATCGATTGGAGGGTCCCTACTATACAGAGTGGCGTAGAATGCACGGAGAGTATCCGCGATCTGTTCATCACTTTCAACCCGAGTGTGAAGGGCCTCAATTTTAGACCGCTGAGCCCTAGCTCGGAGTTTGCTCGCAAGAACCTTCCCCATCTTGTCCCCCCCGACGTAGTATGAATGTTTAAGTCGTAAGGCGGCCTATTCCGCCCTATCCAGATCCAGGCTAGCCAGTTGGGCTTGAGCCGCTTTCAGCTGCCTCCAGTTTCGCGGGCCCCAGTACGACAGTGCACCCTCACGAGCTCCGCCACTTTGGCCGCTAATTCTGCCCGTTTCTCGTTACGGACCTTGTTATCCACCGCAGATATGGCTATAAGTTCCCCTCTCACCACCGCTTTAAGGGCCCCCCATAGTGCAGTCAAGGAGACAGCAGGGGAGTCATTAAGCGACAGGTGGTCAGTGATGCATTTATGCACTTGCTTGGTGACATCGGGGCGTTGTAGAAGGGACTCCCGGAGACGACGCCATCGCCCCCTTGGCCGTTGCAAAGGGCGAAGGTCGAGCAAAATCTTCACCGCATCGTGATCGGACAATCTCCACAGTGCCAACCAGAGCGTTAAGGTCGGGCGTCCCTAGAAAATGATCCAATCGAGCATACGTTTGGTGCGCATGGGAATAAAATGAATAGTGTGTGCTGTGGGGGTGAGCCACTCGCCAAAGATCCACCAGCCCCCTACTCTGTAGCCAATCCCTCCCTGCACTCGATATCGCCCCCGCCCCCCGTGCCGCTGACCAGATCTGTCTCTATCGTGGTCCATGACCAAGTTAAGGTCGCCGCCAATTAAAATATGCCGATCATGGTGGTGGAGTATTTCGGACAGGGCATCTATGAGGAAGGGCTCTTGCCCAT
The DNA here is from genome assembly GCF_964204655.1 of Triturus cristatus. Lineage (NCBI taxonomy): Eukaryota > Metazoa > Chordata > Amphibia > Caudata > Salamandridae > Triturus > Triturus cristatus. The sequence continues at coordinate 1,089,140,037 of NC_140582.1, read as the reverse complement.
AATTGGGAGCGTAGAGGGAGCCCACTACAACAGGGGTACCGCCCACCCAGACCCTGTACGCTAGTAGCCTTCCTTTTATCTACGCTATTTTGTCGCCAATGCTGCAATGAAAGTGTCGCGCTACTAATATAGCCACCCCCCCTTTCTTATCTGGCATAGAGGAATAGAATTGGTGAGGAAACGCACGAGATATCATCCTATGCCAGTCTTTTGGTAGGAGAGATGTTTCCTGCAACAGGCAAATCGAGGCCCCAGAATTCTCCAAGTAACTCAGAATCGCCCGCCTCTTGATGGGGTTATTCAACCCCTTCACATTGAGAGTGAGGACTTAGCATGTCATGGGAGACATAGTAGCTCTGTGGGGGTGTGCACGCTGAGCACGGGCTGGTAGTGTGTGTAAAAAAGTTGACTCTGCGACTTCGCCCCCATCGAGCTCCCGTACCTGGGAGCTACCTGCCCTCGTAGACTCCCTGTAGCCACACACCGGTATCCCCCCGCCCCCCAGCCCCGCAACTCCCACCCCCATCTCCCCCGCCCCCCCTCCCGATCCCAACTAAACATTCCCAACAACCAACAGTGATCAATGTCCTCAGTCCGAGCTGTGGTCCAATGGAAGAAGAAAAACAGGGTGAGCAGTACGTTCAGGCGACCCGGGCTCCCCGCCCACTGCCGCCCCCCCCCCCCCCCCCCCCCACCGGTAGCGAAAATGTAGTGCAAGATAACGTCCCCATAGTGCAGTTATGGTGAGTCCAGTCTAGAAGTTTCTCTGGTTACTGCTGCGAGGGCCGCTGCCCTCTCGGTGGTCATTGTGGCACGATCCGGCTTCACTTGTGCCAGCGATGAGCGTCGGCCTCCCATTGTCTGCCAGACCTCCCTTGAAGATCATTGCAAGGGCTTTGGAGAGGAGTCGGGACTGTTCTGAGCAAGGCCGAGTAATTCAGAGACCTCTCGGAAAGAGCGGACTTGGTGTAGTTTACCGTTCCATTTGAAGATTAAACGAAAGGGATGACCCCACGAGTAGGACACGCCCTTGGCTTTCAGGAACGCAGTCGCGTCTCTAAAGGCCTTCCGTTTCTGAAGGGTGAGGGAGGCCAGGTCCTGGTAAAGAGCGATGGCTTGCCCCTGGTACATGAGTGGTTGCTTGATGCGAGCTTCCTTCAATATGCGCTCCTTAAGGGAGAAGTCCGGCAAGAAGGCCAAGATATCTGGGGGGGGGGGCACCTTTCTCCCAAGGCCCACCCTGTGGGTGCGATCGATGTGGATTTCAAAGTCTTGTTCAGCCCCAGAATGTCTTGAAAGAGGCCCTGGAGATATTCAGTCATGTTGGCCCCTTCCGCTTGCAATGGGACACCCCGCACACGGATGTTGTTGCATCGAGATGTATTTTCGAGGTCGTTTGCATGTGCCTGAAGATCGACCTGCTGATCCCTAAGCCGAAGGACCTCCTGTTACAGCTGCTCCAGTTTTTCAGATTTAGAATTCTCCTTGCTTTCAATGGCGGCTACACGCTCCCCCAGCTCATCCACGTCTCTGAGAATTTCTCGCACCTCGCCCGCCACTTCTTGTTTAAGTGTTTGAAAGTCTGCGCGGAGGATGTTGAAAAGTGACTCAAGGAATGCCCTGGTGATGGGCACCTCCCCCTGTCGAGGGGGCTGCGTCGGTTGGAACAGGGTAAGGCTTCTCCTATCTCCAGCAGCTGCCCCTTTTGTGAGCATGTCTTTTAAAGAGCGGTCTCCTTTTTTCCGCATGATGGCCATGCTAGCGCCACTGGTAGAGAGGCCAAGGTATGGCTTAGGGGTCGCAGCCGTGAGCCCGAGTGCAGGGTCTGCCTAGACACCCCCTACAGAGTTTCGGAAAAGTCAAGATCCGGTGAACCACCGGGGGGCAGGAGTTGGGCCCCAGCAAGGGCGAGGACGGAGGCTCAAACAAGCGGGGGGCACCCCTCGGCTAATACTGGGGCATGCAGTACGACGAGGAGCCCTTGCCCAGGTGAGGTATAGCGCCAACAGGTCCGAGGCCGGGCCGAGGTTTCTGCTTGAGAATCTCCCAACAGGGGCGTCACCCTCAGGTACTCCAATGACAGGGCAGCAGACCCAGATCCCAAGGTCCGCGGGCAATGCCTACTGTGAAAGCCCGAAACCCGGAGGGGAGCTCCAAAGGCCTTAAGTGCGTTACAGGGAAGCGAGCACCTGTAGTCTATCAAGGATGATGGCCCCCGGCGGAGGTCCCACCCAGGCCGAGACCAGAGCACTCCGCAGGCTGTGCCTCCAGGCGTGAAAAGACAGGGGCGAACAGGGCAGTGGGCTGAACACCGTGGCAGGGACGACGTGCCTCACGCTGCCCCGACAGGGACCCCTCCCAGCAGGTACCCAGAGCAGTGACGGGCAGCGCGCGCCTTTGATAGGCCCACCGCCCCAATGCAGGAGGCTCCCCCCAGTTACCATGTAGGTGAGATGGGGGCCGCCGGAGAGTCCAAAGGTCCGGGCTACTTCACCAGATCCGGGAAGGCACGCAGCACTCCAGGGCAGCAAGGCGCTGTAGTCTTGGGACGGCCACACGCTACTGGACAACCACAAGCTGGGCCGAGCAAGACGGGGCCCCTCCACACGCCCCCAGCTCTCACCAAGGTGGGCAATAACAACACGGGCCCCTCCAGTCTCCACTCAGCCCAAGGTAGCGCCGCTGCCAAATCAGCCCACACTGCTGCTCCCTCTGATTGCTCGGGCCGATTCTCACAGACTCCGGGGCCGGTGGGTGCTCAAAGGAATCTGTCTCGCGCCGCTAGGCCCGGGAGCTACGCTGGTCCACCACCGGACGATCACACTGTCCACTAGGCGCGGGTCCAGGCACAGGTCCTCGCACCCTGTCTCAGTGCCGGAGCCCGTCGGGTGTGGCGTGCCGTCAGGGCGCCCGGCCACTGCCTCCCAACGCCAGGCCGCCAGATGATCGGGGAAGCACGCATCCAGGCCCCGAAAGCCGCGGCCTCGATTTTCACGCCGCCAGGTCCACTGCAAAGATAGCCGGGCACGGAGCGGTTCGCACGCCCACGCCTCTCTCTTCGGCGCCGGAGCTTCTCACCGACTACTCAGCGCTGCGGCGCGTGCCCCGCGTCTTCAGAACTGGATCACAGGCGGGAACTCTGCTTGAAAGGACACCCGCCGCTGGCCCCCGACAGCTACCACTCGGGTGCCATTTCGCTGTCGGAGCGCCAAATCCCCACCAAAGCAGCGCGCGGGATACCGCACTCGGATGATTCCACCAACTCTCCGGCGTTGCACCGTTGCTCCACTGTTCGGCAGACCGCCACTGTATGCCAAAATTAGGGGACGACCTGTGGCAGGGAACCGGGGACGAAGGGCCGCGGCGGGGAGCCTCAGTAAACCGCGTCTGATCAGGCCGCCATCTTAGCCACGTCCCCGACTTCAACTCTTTTTAGACATGGCTCAACTCAACAAGGGCTGCCGAAGCTGTTACACATTGTAGGAAAGTAGGATCTGCTTTTATGGTTACCCCCGCTTTTTGCTTGGTGTCAATATGTGTTTGACTAATCTGACTGGGATCCTGCTAATCAGGACACTAGTCGCTATGCTTTCTCCCTAAATTGACCATGGTAAGTACTGTTGTACATCCACAATTGGCTACTGATGTACCCTTGAAAGTTCCTAGTATATGGTACTAAGGTACCTAGGGCATAGGTACTCCAGAGGTCTTCCATGGGCTGCAGCATGTATTCTGCCACCCATGTGAGTGCGCGTAAATGGTGATTACAGGCCTCTAATTGCAGCCTGTGTGAGTTGGTGCTTGCAACTCTCACGACAGATAAAGGTGTCCTTATATCTGAGGTTACTGCATTTAAAACCTATGTCACCCCTTTGGCAGGCTCTTCAGTCCGGAGGGCTGGGTGCTTGGTTATAAGTGTTGGGGTGCCCCTGCATGAGCGGGACACCCCTACAAACCCCAGAATTGATTCTCCAGGCTTTGTAACTGCAGTCAGCCATTTCAATACATATAGTGAACATCAGTCATTACGGATATCTAACTATATAGTGGCTGCACCGAACCTGGTCATGTTTGGTATCAAACCTGTTGGAATCATACTCCAACACAGATTCCAGTGTTGGAAGTATGATTCCATGTACTGGGGTGATCCCTTGGGGTAACCCACCCCCGTACTACCGGTAACAGCCTTTCAGGGTCTGACAGCCAGCTAGTGCTGCTGCTGACCACAGACACAATTCTGCCCTCCTGCTGCTGAGCCAAGCTTGAGCAGGGGAAGATAGAAAAATAGGTTTCCTGTCACAGGGAGGTGTGACCACCTCCCAGACAGGTATTAGTGTATTGGGCTGGGGTGGGGGTGCTTACCAGCTCCACCAGACTGCTTTGAAGGGCCCATTTGGTGCCCTCCTTGCATACTGCAGTTTGAGCCAACCCAGGGAGCCCTTGGCTCCCCCTCTAGTGCAAAACTGGACAAAGGATATGATAGTATCCTTCCCTCTGTCCATCCCCTCCTCTGGGAGGGACCCCCTGACTAGCCAGCTCCCAAGAGGAGCAGGAAGGGTCATGATTTATCCTACTCTCAGTGAAGATCGGTCTCCCTAGCTAGATGACCTCAGCCCCTGTGAAAGAATTGTCCCCGAGGAACTTGGGCCTGACACCGCAGAGTTCTTGGGGGAAGGTTGTCCTTCCAGGGCAGTCTTCAATGTGGAGCAGAAAACTGGCCCTCTCTTGAACAGCTCGGGCAGCAAGCTGCTGCTGAGGAGGCAGGGAATGTCAGTGGGTCCCATAGGATCTATTTGAAAGATGGTATCCTGTTTTCTGAGTGTAGAGACCCTGAGCCTGGTTCCAGCAGAAGGTTGGTCATACCTTAGATATTCAGGGGGTTTCTATTGTCCCTAGCACATCACATTCCCCTTGCAGGACATCTTGGGCAAAGCAAGACTTGGGTTTGGCTTGTCCCTCACTTTCACCGGGCCCACATGTCTGAAGATGCCAAGTAGTTTTCTAGCCCCCATGCCACTTGCCCAGTCAGTGGAAAGTCAGGTGGACTACAGAGGCCTCCTAAATTTCATGTCAAGGTTGGGGTTCCCTTTGAGAGGGTAGCAATTGACATTGTAGGTTCCTTAAACCCTCCAACAGCATCTGGACATAGTTACATTCTAGGTATCCAGAAGCTATACCACTTAGGACCGCTACAGCACCTATGGTGGCTAGGGCCCTCCTGGTAATCTTTTCGAGGGTTGGGTTGCCTAAGGAGGTTTTGTCGGACAGATGTACTGACAGTGCATCTGTCTGACAAGACCATTGTACAGTGATGTCTAGCTACATCACTGCTATGTGGAAGGAGTGTGTTGTAAACTACGACTTATCTTCCACAGTGTAATGGGCTTGTTGAACGGTTCAACAAGACCCTAAAGGGTATGATCATGGGCCTCCCAGAAAAACTGAGGCGAAAATGAAATATCTTACTACCCTGCCTTCTCTTTGCCTACAGAGAGGTTCCTCGGAACGATATGGGCTACAGCCCATTTGAACTTTTGTTTGGACATCTAGTTGGGGGTCCATTGTGTTTGGTTAAGGAGGGATGGGAGCAGCCTCTCAAACCTCCTAAACAGGACCTAGTGGATTATGTACTTAGCCTGCGTTCTTGTATGGCTGAGTACATAAAAGCCAGCAAAAACAGCGAGGCCAGTCAGGAATTTAGAAAGCTTGGCATGACCAAAAGGCTGTGCTGCTTGTTTATCAGCCAAGACAGAAAGTGTGGGTTTTGGAGCCTCTGCCCCCAGCAGTTCTCCAGAAGTGGAGTGGCCCCCACAGCATCCTTGGAAAAAAAAGGTGAGGTCATTACTTGGTTGACCTAGGCACTCCCAGACGACCCCACAGGGTACTTCATGTGAATCAGCCAAAAGCCTTTTATTGACGGGGCTGAGGATTTTAATCAAAATGGGTTCATGCATTTTAGGCCAAAAAAAAGGAACCAAATCGGGTACAGGGCGGGCTAATGACTGATATCAACTAAAGCTAGTAAGGCGGCAAAAAAAGTTGAAACAAGTAGTGATTAGGTCTTAGCTTGCCTATTGGAACTTTGAGGGCGGTCTGCAACAAGATAAGGTGATTGATGTGAATGTGTATATAAATCAGAAGGACCCTAAGAAAGAGCCATGGGAAATGTTCCAAAGAGACCTGGTAAAACTCTTAGAGCTCCCGGGGGAATATCCTATTTTGTTATTAGGGGGTTTTAATCTTCATTTAGATCCAGGGAAGGCTGACTCTGTAAATGCAGATATGCTAGAGTGCTACAGTATTCCTACCGCAAATTTTCCAAAATGCACTCAGTCGAAGTTTGATAGGAATATGGTGAGCTTTTTGGCAGAATTAGGGTTTGTATACGTAAATGGCCGTTTCAAAGAGGATGACCCAGCAGATCAAACGTTTTTATATCGGAAACAGTGCCCCATTGACAATATGTTCATACAGGCTTGGTTCTTTAATTTTTGTATGAAATTTATGGTGCTAAGACTAATGGGAAGCGATCATTGGGGTCTAAAATTAGTTAGCGATAGCTCCATTAGTGAGGGAAAGAGCTATTCCGATGGAACTAGACTTCCCTAAACGCTTAAGAGCAAGCGGCCAGGGTGACTGGCTACGGAATCTGGGGATCACGGTTCGATCCCCGGTGCCGGCGGCAGATTAGCCCAGCACCATGTTACTCTGGGCAATAGCTTGCTTAATCTTCCCGACTGCCCCCAGCGCCTAGAGACCCTTACGGGTGATTGTTTGCGCTTTACAAATGTGGATTATTATTATTATTATATGATCGAAGATAGGGCCATAGGAGAGCCTAATGGTGCATGGTATGCAACTATCATTGCATAAGTAGTAAAACGATTGATACCAGTAGTAAGGGCATGCAATAAGAGAATAAAAAGGTACCAGCTATGCCAAACTTCAAACCAACAATGGTTCGATAAAGAGTGTGCAGTTGCTAGGAAGGAGCTAAGGAAAATAGGAAGGGCAAGGGGATGAGATGGTCAAGCAATGCTAGATGATGTCTACCACTGCAAGAGAATATGAAGCTCTGGTGATGAGAAAGAAGCGGGCTTTATCTGAGTTGAATTGGGATGTGATTAGAACATTTCAGGAAAAGGATATGAGAAAATTCTGGAAATTGGTCCAGAAGGGATTTGGTATGGCTGTCCCTCCAGCAAGATGCATGGTGTCATAAGCAGATTGGGTACCCTTCTTAACTAATATTTATAAGTCAAGTGAGACAGTGGTTAAGAAGGGCTGGCCAACTGGGGGTGTGGGGGCTTTGTAGTCCTTCTCTATTCAATCCATAGACAAGCTAATAACTTCCTAAAATGTAACGAAGGCCGCGGGACCAGATAACCTGCCAGCAATTGCAATTAAGTCAAATCATTTGTGGTGGGCAGGATTTTTCTCCAAAGTTTTTATTTATAGAACTAAGACCAGGATATTCCCGCTGAGTTGGAAGGGTGCAATAATTAAACCTGTACATAAAAAAAGGAGCTAAGGATGACCCAGGGAATTACCAGTTGATAAGTCTGTTGGATGTAGGTGCAAAGCGGTACTCCAAAGTAATATTAAGGGCTTTAAATAACTGGATAGAAGGAAACCAAATTATTCCTATGGAGCAGGGAGGCTTTAAAGCTGGGCACTCTACAATAGATCACTGCTTCAGTTTATGGGCTTTGGGGAAGAAGGCAAAAGAAACAACAGGCAACCTATTCTGTTGTTGATTTCAGCTCAGCGTTCGATCTGGTCGATCATAGTATTCTTTGGGCAAAATTAATACGTCAGGGTATTCCTAATTGCTTTGTAGCAATTCTTCAGGAATTGCATACTGGGAACTGGGCCCAAGTAGAACTCTACTTAGACTGGGCCCTCTCTGGGAGAATTCCCTGGGAAAATGGATTAAGGCAGGGCTGTGTCCTGGCTCTCACATTGTTCTCCCTATTTTTAGCTGACCTTCCGGGAGAGCTGGCATCAACTCATCCTTTTTTCTCAAAAATGGAAGGAAGATCTGTATCGTGCCTACTCTATGGAAATGATCTGGCAATTCTGAACGTGATCCAAGTAGGCCTGCAGAGGTAGTTAACGAAGTTTTATCATTATTGCAAGGCTAATAAACTGAAGATAAACATGGGAAAACCAAAAATAATGCTGTTTGGAAAACAATGTAAACCATATAATTGGCAGTTAGGCAATAGTAGGGTAGAGGTCGTGCCCTCTTACAACTACCTGGGCATGACATTTACCAGTCAGCTGAGTTGGACCCTGCAAAAAGAATTGGTGGAGTCAAGGACATTAGCCAGGATAGGGGGGCTTGTTCGCTTTAAAAAGACCTATGGTGTCTCCCCTTTTAACAGCTTATAACGCAAGGATCCCCGCGCAATGCCTCTATGGGGCCCGAGTTGCTAGCCATTAGTACGGAGGGAAGTTGGGAGAGGTACGAAAGCAAATGTCTGAAAAAATTGTTGGCCCTACCCAAAGGTGCAATGTCCCAGGCAATAAGATTAGAAGCAAAACTGCAAGCCTGGAACGTCCTAGCCTATAAATCAGCCCTGCGTTTCTGGGATAAACTTTTGATCTTGAATACTCAGAAGATATCAGCCTGCTGTTCCACTGAAATAGAATGAAGTGAATTACAGTGGGCAAAGAAGGTCAAGAAAAGACTGGAAGACATTTCAGGAACTTTAAAATTAGAATAAAAAATGGCTGATGCCTCACTCTCCAAAGCAGAATTAATAACAGCCTGTAAAAAAGAATCTAGGTTGGCGGACTTGAAATATGTAAGGAATAAACCCTCCGCAAAATAAATGGTAGATTCATGGGAAAATCTGAATGTATTTCCTTACTTATCTGCATTCCCAGATGCCCTGTTACGTTTACTACTGCTAAAGTTCCAGGTTTCATTACAGGTGCGTTATGTAAGATCTAAGAAATTTGAACCGCTCCTAGATTCAGATAATAACTGCACCTGCGGTCTGCCGTCTCATAATTTTAATGTTCATGTTAATTGTCACCATTTTTATAGGCTCCGTTGCTTGATTTTAAAACCTCTTTTTAAAAAATATAATATATATTGTCGTAATGATGCACTAGCACTTTTGTTAAGGGTGGAATTCTTTGATGTGGCTTGCGCACTGACAAGATTTCTTAATTTATTTTTGGATTCGTGTCTTATAGTGTAAATAGTATGGTATTGGGGATTGTAGCTTAGGTATGATGAATTGGTACTATACGATATAATTATATATAAAATGTTTTTGTTTTTAAGGAATGTTTGTTTTAAAGAGGGTGTCTAAACATTAATAAAGTATGAACTGAACTGATAGGTCTGAAATGAGCTTGCTCATGGCCACTGATGAGGAAGAGTGTGACCTTCTCCCTGATCTCATCTCTCAGGAGCCTGTTGATGGGTCAGTTGCTGGAGTAAGCTTGGCATCCAGACTCACTGATCAACAGCAAGCTGATAGTAGACAGGTTCTCAATCAGTTTCCCAATCTCTTTTCTCTGACTTCCAGTCAAACCGACTGGTGCACCCATGAAGTGGACACAGGTGACAGCCTTCCTGTGGAAGGTAAAATCTACAGACAGCCTGACCATGTGAGAGGGTGCACCAGGACAGAGGTCCAAAAGATGCTGGAGTTGGGGGTCATTGAGCCTTCCAATAGCCCTTGGGCTAGTCCTGTAGTCCTTGTGCCAAAACCTCACACCCAGGATGGTAAGAGAGATGAGGGGCCTCATGTAGGTAAATAAATTTTACCGTTTCTTAAATACCGAGCCGTACCGAATCGGTAAATTAGAATCGGTAAGTTATATGTAGGTAAAAATTCGGTAACAGTTACCGATTCGGTAACATTCGGTAATCACGATTCGGAATCCACCGAATCGGTAAATACCGAGGTGGTATTTACCGAATCGGAAAATACCGAGATGGTATTTACCGAATCGGAAAATACCGAGGTGGTATTTACCGAATCGGAAAATACCGAGGTGGTATTTACCGAATCGGAAAATACCGAATCGGTATGTACGGATTCGGCAAATAAAATCACATGACTTGACGAAACAGCTAATCCCGTGCAACCACAGCCCACCCAACCAGGAAGTGGCCACACCCAGGCAGGTGTACATAATTAGCCGACCCTGGAGAGTCTTGGAGTGCAGAGGAGAGGCAGGGAGCCGGTGCCTGTGCGAGCGGGAAAACGAACATCATGTCCAGCCAGAGAACACAGAGAGACGGAGGGGAAAGGAGGAGGAAGCTGAAATTTAGCCCCAAGGAACTCCAGGTGCTGGTGGAGGAGGTGGTGAAGCAGCACCAGAAGCTGTTCGGAAGGCAATCCCTGCAAGTGCCTGAGGCGGAAAAGCGCAACATATGGCTGGCCATCCAGGCCCAGGTGAATGCAGTGGGAGTGACCCACAGGGACATAGAGGTCCTAAAGAAGCGCTGGTATGACCTGAGGATTGTAACCAAGAGGAAGATGGGCGACATCCAGAAGGAGGCCAGCCAGACTGGAGGTGGAACCAACAGGGCACCTGCCCTCACCGAACTGGAGGAGCTGGTGGGGGCCACAATCGAGCAAGAGAGCGTCGTGGGTCTTGGGGACGCCGACAGCTCTGCCAGAGCCGCCACACAACAAGGTAAGACGAAAGCACAGCAATGTAGCACCCCCTATCCCTATCCCACATCCCCCATTGTGAAACGAGAATCACACTGCAGTCCACACGTGTCAGTGCAGACAGGCAATGCATTCCGGGAGATGTAGTCAGGGAAACACTAACCATGACGTAAATGTAACAGGGCAACAAGGCATGTCACGCACTCGAGGCACAAGGAGACAGAGGACATTTTGGAATGTGAAATGATTTATTGTGACGCTTTCAATGCAGCCCTTCGGGGACACTGAGCCAATGTTGTATTTCTGTCCACAGATGTGACATCATGCAAGACAGGGCATGCTGCAGGAGAGACGGCACACCGGCCACAAATATCACCTCTAGCCAGCACAAGTACAGACCAGGGAGCAGGCCCACTGGCACCCGCACCACCAACACAGGCAGCCTCGCCGCAGCCAGAGCCAGCATCACCTCGCCCAGAGCCAGCATCACCTCACCAAGAGCCAGCATCGCCACTCATGTTTGAGTCACCGGCCACATCTCCGCTTGCAGGTGTGAGAATGATGAGGCGTCCAGCAGCCAGGCTACGAGCCTTAGACACCTCGTCAGACGACAGCATGGGCCCTGACGAACTCACCATGTCCCAGGAAGGGAGCCATGCCACTGTGCCCCACACCTCACAGGCAGCACAGACGGGAGCAAGAGGGCGCCGCAGGTCGCGTGTCCAGAGTCCACCAGCACCCATTGACGGCCATGGTGTCTTCTTGGGTCTCGAGGGCCAAATGTTGAAGCAACAGCGCCTGCAAACAAAGGCAGTCATGTCAGTCCAGAGGCACATGCGGGTGATGAAAACCACATTAGTCACCATGGACAATAACATCAGCGGCATGGCTGCGGGCATTCGGGACATGTCCCAGTCAATCCAGCAGTTGTGCAGCAAATTAGATGCTGACATCGAAGCACGGCGCCGGGAACGCCAGAGAAGGGACACTACCAACAGGGCACTCAACCGTCTGGCAACGGCGACTTCTCTACTGTGCCGGCGCTCTGTGACGATGCAGGAGGGCCTAACACAGTGCTGCAGCGACCTGTCTCGGGGGATGGTGCAGGTGACAAGTGCACTAGGGGTGCTATTGACTAGTCAGGCGTCGACAACTGCTGCAGGGGATGCTGCGGAGAGCATCGACACCAGCAGCAGGAGCAGCATCACACCCCCCGTCCCAGAAGCACGCAGGAGCAGCAGGCGGCTTGGGGTTGGCTCTAGTGAGGATGCACAGGCCGTGCCATCCACCACTGCAGCGCGTATGCGCAAACATTGATGTGGCCCTGCTTAGCCACTTCCCATTGGGTGACGTAACCCTGGACTTACTTCTTGTATAGATGGGATATTGCCAGATTGGCTTGTTCATGTGTTCATGGCGTGGTGCCACATTAAACTACGTCATGACTTCTCACAACTGGCTGTGTCCCCTTACTTACTCAGAAATAGTTGCATGTGATCTCTGCCCGTCTCTCTCTCCCATCTATTGCAGTTGGCACTCTAGCTGCGTTGCCCTGTGGCTGTCCTGACTCATCCTCGTTGTCCTCAAAATATGTTAGTTCCACATCTGTCCCTTTTTTCGTGGCAAGGTTGTGCAGCATTGCACAAGTGGCGATAATCTTGCAGCAGGTGATGGGTTTGTACTGGCGTGCGCCTCCGCTCTTGTGGAGGCAGCGGAACCTGCTCTTCAGTAGTCCAAACGTGCGCTCCACTACATTGCGTGTTGTTTTGTGTGCCACGTTGTATCGTCTCTCACTCTGGGTTGCTGGGTGTAGGTAGGGAGTGAGGATGAATGACCGGCATGCATATGCACTGTCGCCTAGATGAGTAAAAGGGTGACATCAGTAACATGCCTCTATACACTATGATTTGCAGGTTGCAAGGGGCGTCACTGTTACTTACCTAGCAGGTATCCCTCTCCGAATTCTCCTGCACTCAGTCGTGTGTAGATCCCACTATTCTGGAAGATGTAAGAGTCGTGGGTGCTTCCAGGAAACTTTGCAACAATATCTGTGATGATGTTCCCTGCATCACAGATCACCTGCACATTGATGGAGTGGGTGGACTTCCTGTTCCTGTAGATGTGCTCTGTGTCAGCTGGTGGACAGATTGGGATGTGTGTACCATCAATACAGCCGATGACATGGGGGAACTGTGCCATGTGATAAAAGTCTGTTTTTGTTTTATGCAGTGCAGCCTGTGTGTTGGGGAAGCTGATGTAGTGGTGCATTCTCTGCATCATGGCATCCAGGAACTTCCTGAAGAAACGTGACAGGCAACTCTGGGATACCCCACCCACCGCAGCTATCACCACCTGATAACTGCCGGATGCCAGCAGATGTAGGCTGCAGAGCACCTGCACATGTGGGGGTATGGCGTGCGCCCTTCTTATTGGCTGGTCTAGGAGTGGGTGAAGGTCCCTGATTAAGTCCATGATGGTTTCGGGGTGTAGCCTGTACCTCTCATGTATCTCTGCATCAGTCAGCTGGAATAGTGTGATGCGCTGTCTGTAGATGCGTTCCTCCCGTCGCCAAACCCTCAGTCCTGCTGCCTGTAGACGTAGGCGCCTTGCAATGACATACATAGCGGCCATGTTGTCCACGCTGTTGCATTTTGGGATTGCTAATATGCACTGTTGATGGTTACCACCTGCTTTCAATCCGTGTTAATTACCGACTCTTATTTACCGATTTTCTTGGATTTCTTAATTACCGAGTGCTCCTACATGTCATTTTAATTTTTACCACTTCATATTTACCACTTCATATTTACCGATTCGTTAAGTATGTATTCGGTAAATCTGATTCGGTATTTTAGAATTCGGTAAATATGATTCGGTATTTACTGCCTCATATTTACCGAAAGGTGGTTTTTGGACTCCTACATCTCACTTGTCTGAATACCGGTCGGTAACGGCATATTTACCGAAAATCGGCCGTTACCGACCGGTATTTGGCTACCTACATGAGGCCCGAGGTGTTTTGTGATGCAGACAGAGGCCCAACTTATAGACCTGGAGCACAGGAATAAGGGATTAGAGGGGAGAGTGGCGCCCGGCAACTGCTTCAAGCTAAAGTATTATATGCAAGGATATATCAGTGGGGAGACCAGTCTAGTGCCCTGCTCCATCGCCTCTGCCAGCAGACGCTTCATCCCGTATCCATCCCAGGTATTCATGGTCCCACCGGTGAGATCCTCACGGACCCAGCACAAATTGCGGCGAGTTTCGCCAATTACTTCACAGACCCATATGCTCCCAGGGAGACCTTTCCAGCAGCTACCATCCACCAGTTTCTGGATGTCTTGCCCCCGAGGGCCCTGGCCGACTCGATCCGGAAGGAGCTGGATCTTCTACTGACGATTGAGGAGCTCCAGAGTGCTCTATCTGCTCGGGTAAGGCACCAGGCCCGAATGGCTTCCAGTGTGAATTCCACAAAAAATAACAATCCTTACTGATAACCCCCTACTTAGCTGCACTCAATGCCGCCGTAGATAAAGGGTGCCTTCCACAGGATTGGCGACATGCCAAAATAGTTATCTTCCTAAAGCAGGGCTGACCCCCTGGACTCCACACCTCCTATCGTCCAATATCTCTTCTTGATGTAGAGGTTAAACTTCTTGCCAAGCCTATTGCCAACCACATTGTACCACACATCACTGACCTAATGCACCCTGATCAAGCTGGCTTTATGCCAGGCTGTGCCACAAGGCACAATATCCGCCGTGCCCATAACGCCATCGCGTCAGTAGATTATCTCGAGGCACAGGCGGCGCTCCTCGCAGGTATGGACAAGGCCTTCGATTCTCTTATGTGGACATACCTCTTCTCACTCCTGAGTAGGTTGAACTTTGGACCTCGCCTATAATCCACCTTCTCTATACCTCCATTACTTCGTCTGTTCACGTGGCAGGTTCGACTTCGCAGACTTTCGCTATCGGGCGTGGTACCCGCCAGGGATATCCCCTCTCTCCCTACCTCTTCGCTCTGGAGCCACTTGCTGCTTGGGTGAGGATAGACGCACAGATTCATGGCTTTGAATAATCACGAGAAGCCTCTGACCGCAAAGCGCTATATGCGGACGATGTCCTGTTTTCTTACAAACCCTAACAGAACGGGTCCAAGACTACTTAGTATTATGCAGGTCTTCTGCAAGACCTCTGGTCTTTACATGAACGCACACAAGTTCTATCTATCGCCACTGCGGGTGGATGTCAACTCGGGTGGACGCGTGAGGTGACGGTGGCCCCGGACGGGTTTAAGTATCTTAGGGTGTTTTTGTTGGCCTCCCAGCCCACCTCCTGGGACAAAAACTTGTCTCCATTATGGGTACAGATCAAGGACCAGGTGTGTTCCTGGTCACATTTACCGCTTTCCTTATTCGGCAGATCTGCCATATTCAAGATGGTCTCTTTGCCTCGCCTTCCGTATCCGCTCCAAAAGAACTTGCTTTCAGTCTACATACTGTGGAGGCATGGCAATCCATGACATCCAGGCATACCATGCAGCCTCGCACGTCCTCATCCTAAATGATTGGTGGTATGGGGACAGACGAGATCCCGCATACGCGGTTGAACGCTGGTTGATGGACACCATGACGCTCCCCACGCTCCTATATTCAAGCCAGACGCTTAAAATGTTGCCGCCAGGGACTAGGACAGTGTTCATGACTTGAAAGCAATCACTGCGTTGCATCGGGTGGTGGGGTAGACTGATGGAGACTCCTCTCTGACATAACAGCCTTCTGTCCCAGCTACCTATGCTGTCTGGCTTTGGAGGCTGGGATGCTATCTGCATAGATACGGTCGTAGATGTTCTTCATGCTCAAACTCTAAAGTCCTTTCAGGAGCTTCAGAAAGAATATAACATGCCTCACTCGCAGTTTTATAAATACCTCCAGTTTCACCATGCTTTTTTCCTATACATCGCACACCTTGCAGACATACCCGAATTCAACCCCATTGAGGCTAAAGTTTTCATGGGGGAATTGGGTGACCACTAGATTTCTAAGATCTACCAAACACTTGTTACTAATAGCCCCACCACACTTGGCGCAACCTGCATGGCCTGGCAAGAAGACCTCGGCCCCCTGGATGATGAAGACTGAGTAGAGGCCCTGGAGTCCCCACGCGGTCGGCTATCGCGGCACGCTTACAACTCATACAATTTAAATACCTTCATGGGTTAATATTACACTAGGTCGAGGCTCTGGCGGCCCGGATTGATTGACTCTCCTCTTTGCTTGCGCTGCAAGTTCAGTGCTCTCGAAGTTCTGGCAGCGTGTGATCACGTGCCTCTCGGAGGTATTGGGATGGGACATTCCATGCGCCACGACTGACCATGCTCCATATTACCGACGGCATTGGAGGCAACATATACAAACGCCATTTACTGCTCCTTGGCCTTACACTGGTGAAACGCGATATCGCCGGTGCATGGAAGGACACATCCCTGCCACGGGTTGGGGCGTGGAGGAGAGGACTGGACTTCTGTATAGGGCTAGAGATACCAATATTTAAAGCGAGGGGGTGCCCTCAGAAGCACTCAAAAATTTGAAAGAGGTGGGGAGACTATCCTGTCCGGGCTGTGTCAATGTGTGGGGAATTGGTGTGAAGACAGGATGATGTGCAATAATCTGAGATGTAATTGTATTATCATTAGGATTGGGTGGCTAAAAACTACGTGTGTTAGACTCTGTATCAGATATATGGCACTGTTATTTATTGTTAGAGTAATGATTTTGTTATTCTTAGACTTTGGAATATATTTTCCAGATATTGTAAATGTCGACATCAATACTACTACCATGTACTCTGTAGCTTTGGAAATCCTGGTTACACCAAGGCTGCTACGGCTGTTGACAACAACATTTTGTGGTGAAAAAAAAGAAAGTTCAGTAGACCGTTAGCTATCAGAAGGCATTTGATGACCTGAAGCAGGCCATGTGTTCTGCTCCTATTCTACAAAATCCTGATTACTCCAAAACCCTCATTGCCCAAACAGATGCTTCTGAGATAGAGGTAGGTGCAGTTCAATCACAACGTAATGCAGATAGCCAGAACCAACCAGTAGCTTTTATAAGCAGAAGGTTGACCCCCCAGGGTGAAACTTTGGTCAGCTATTGAGAGGGAGGCCTTTTTTGTGGTCTGGGCTTTGAAGAAGTTGATGCCATACATGTTTTGTACTCACTTCATTGTTCAGACAGACTATAAGCCCCTCTTATGGCATTAACAAATGATGGGTGAAAATCCCAAACATATCCAGTATTTGATGTTTCATAGATTCACATGCTTGATTCATCCCTGCCATCGAGGTGGGAGTCTCACAGTAAAAATAATATATCTATATATATAACAGTAGTAAAACATATTTTAATAGGCTATAATGAATTGCACAGTCACCGATTTATAATAGGCTATAATGAACTGCGCAATTACTGTAGTAGCCCATCCTTGTACTTTCGTAAAAAAAGAACTAAAGTTGAAACACAGCCACCAATCCGGCTCTAGGAACACTCCACAGAGAAACAAATACCTCAGATTTTCTACCGCACGTCGTGTCACAGGGAGTCTTCCTGAGCTCTGCTCAGTTTTCTTTCATCTGTTAGATTTTGTGAGTACAGAATGTCTGATACTTCTAAAAAAGGATTATTCAGGCCTTGTGGGTCATGTGGGAAGAAAAGGCTACATTTTGAAGAGCCCCACAAGGATTGTATTTATTGCCTTTACCCTGCTCATAAAGTCTGTAGGATTTGCAGGACTTTTTCTTCTAAAACCTTAAAAGACAGGAAAGGAACTGCCCCCACATACAAACCTATTGGACGGATGTCACCCGGCAACTAACCAGGGCCTGTGGCAAGCCCATTCAACTTTCCCCCAAGTTATGCCTCCTTAATATTTGGGACGCAATAGATCTTATCCGGACGGAAAAGTCATGGGTGACCATGGGGTGGACCATAGCCAAACGTAACACTGCCCAGAAGTGGGGGTCTGACGCGCTACCACGGGTAAGGGACTGGGCAACCGACATGGACTGTGCAATGGTGGCTGAAAAGACGGTGTTTAAGGGGTGAGGCTGCCCCAAAAAGTGGGACCACAAATGGGGAAAGTGGAATAAATATAGGGGTGATATTTGCATTTCTCCCACGGTGGAATTGAGGAGGGAGAGGCGAACATTGATGGATACACTGGATGGGATTGCGGTGACCCTTTCACTGGGCAGTCACCACTAGTGCGACACAGTGCATATACCACATATCTGTTTTCAAATGTTTATTGGCCATGTAAAGATGTAATCACTGTAATGACCGGTATTATATCAGGTGAGAGAAGTATTATGTATCCATTGACTCTGCATATGTTGCGAAGCATTATAATGATTTTGTCCTGCCTTGCCACTGATTTCTGTGTAATGCCTGAACCGATGCTTTTTGTTATTAATAAAAATTGTTTAAAAAAGACAGGAAAGGCAGATTACTTATTTGGCTGAAGAGGCTAAAATCTAAAACCTCTAGGTGTCTGATGATGAAGGCAGTGGTAGTTCTCAGGCGTCAGTCCATCTGACTAAGAAAAGGGACAGGTCTGAAGAATCCCCAGAGGGACACAAAAAATCTACAAAAAAAGTTCCATCATGAGTCTCTGCATTGTACCTCTAAAAAGGAAAGCTGCCATTCTCTTCTGAGGAGAAATCTGGGGGAAAAAACTGCCTCAAAAATGCCCCAAAAAACTGCCTTCAAACAGCCTTAGACTCAGAGTCTGTCTGGACCTCCTCGTCATCTAAAAAGGCTTTGTCGACAACTAAACCACCTCCGACCTCGTCAGAGCTTACTTCGTCTACGGAACCATCAATGAAGAATGTGCCATCGTCGACACAAATCTCTTCACAGTCGGCTACTACACAGTTGAAGTCTCTTCCGTCGGCAGCACTCCCGCTGTCGACAGTGCCTTCCTCGCCGACGCCTCTACCATTGACGATGACCACTTCATCGACAACAACCTCGTCGACGATGGTCCTACCATAGTTTATGACGGTCATGTCAACATCGACGGTATCTGTGTCACCGTCGACGATCATCTCGTCGCCACCGCAACGGAGAAGGCCTTCTTCATTGCAAATAACACCAATCTTGTCATCCAGGATCCCGTCTGAGGGTTTTTTACTAGGACCGTTCAGTTTTGGGAGGAATTTGAGGATGATTGGTTGTTTGGTCCAGCCCGCAGTCCCTCTCGACTCTACGTAAAGTTTCATAGAGGAAGAAGATGAGGATGATTATTATGGCACACACTACCATAATATGGAAAGACCTCGGGTATTGATGCCTAGTCAAGAGCCTATGATTCAGATGCCTGTGGCATTAGTGCAGGACTTGACAGCTATGTTGCTGGATTACCATACCTGTTTCCCTACTGCAGCAGGTTGTTCTGTTCAAAGACAAGCTTCTCCTCTGCTTGCTTTAGATTCAGCAGCACCTTCAGTTCGTACAATGGAGGCTGAGGATCCTTTGCCTGCGCTGCAAGATCAGAGGATGCAGGATAATGACGATGTAACAGCCGCTGAGGAAGGTGAACTTACTAAAACACCAACTACCATTGATGAGTGGGAGGATTATTTAATTCCAACACCTTCTCCGCCAGTTCCTCAGGCAGTTGATTCTCCTCCTGAGGACATTGGGGATTTCATGCCATTATGGAAAGAGTGGCATATATATTCCACCTTCCAATGCCTGTTAAGCAATCTGACTGTTTTTTATATAATTTTAAGGACCAGAACAGGAAATCTGCCCGCACAATTCCCATTGATCATATTTGGGAAGAGGGCATTAAAAGCATGAAGAACCCATACCTGCAATTCTTCCTAGAATCAACAAAAAATACAAGGACCCCGATGATGCCCCTGCATGACTGACCGGACAACCTAAGCCGGATTTGGCTGCGCAACGGAGATCTAGAAATCCTTTAGAGCCCATAACTGCACCACCTGATGAAGATGGAAGGAGACTAGAAACTTCTGGAAAAAGATTCACCTCCATGGCAGGTGCTTCTGTGCGTGCAGCAAACTCCTTGACCATTTTAGGACGATACGACTGCCAAATGTGGTCAGATGTTGCTCTGTACCTCGAGTTTTTGGCGGATGACATAAAGCAAGAGGCGAGAAAAATTCAGCTTGAGGGTGAAAGGGCAGCATCTGAAATCGTTGACATCTCCATGGATTTGGCTTCTCTATGTTTTCGGCTGCTAGCTGGGGCAGCAGTTCTTCGTCGCCAAGGATGGCATAAGTCTACCACCTTTCGTCCTGAGGTCCTTAGACATGCCATTCGATGGGGATGCACTGTTTGGCAAACACATTGACTTACAGGAGATTAAAAAGGACATGGACACAGCTAATGCTTTAGGTACGCTCCAGTACAGAAAAACACCTTTTCTTGGTGCCCGTGGCAGAGGGTCATAATCCCTTTCGTGGGAGCTACCAAAAATACCAGCCTCAGGCTAATCAATATAGATATGGCTATCAACCACAACAATCATATAGAGCCCACACTGCTGCCGCTTACTCCAGACAGCGAAACAGAAGAAAGCAGCCACCGCAGGCCAGAGACAATTCCAGAATACAGTGACACCTCCCCTGCACCTGCAACAATTCAGCCACACATCAACCCCAGGACGACAAATATTTCTTTACATTTCGTCCAATGGAAGAAAATCACTTCAAACAAATGGGTCCTGGACATAATAAAATATTGTCATACCCTAGAATTTATAAAGATCCCTCCGCCACACCTGCCTCAAAGGAAGCCTCCACCTCATCTCAATCTCCTTAGAAAAGAAGCCATAATTATGCTCCGGAAAGGAGCTATTAAAAGAGTGCCCCACTCTCAAGTGGGAAAAGGTTTTTATTCCAGTTTCTTTCTGATAAAGGAAAAGCAGAGCGAGTGGAGGCCAATTCTAGACCTAGGGAGATTAAACAAATATCTGCAGAAAAAGTCCTTCTGCATGGTCACTCTCCAGGAAATTCTGCAGCTCGTCAATCATGCAGATTTCACGACGATACTAGATCTGCAGGATGCATATTTCCACTTACCTATCCATCCCAAACATCGAAGGTTTCTCTGTTGCACTGTGGTAGGTTCTCATTTTCAGTTTAGAGTTCTCCCTTTTGGTCTGTGGTCAGCACCAAGAGTATTTACCAAATGTCTAGCTCCAGTTCCTGCTCATCTCAGGCTGCAGGGCCCGCAGCTGTTCCCGTACCTAGACGACTGGTTAGTTAAAACGCCATCTTTTCAACAAGCCTCAAGAGCAACTTCAATTTGCCTTCAAATGTTTCATTCCCTGGGGCTAACTCTCAATTTGCGGGGGAGTGGGGGCGTAGCTTGCTGGGTTTCCAGATGGCAGCGCACTAAAGGAGCTCTATTAGCAATCTCATCAATCCGTCATAAATTAGGACATCCTGCAGGCGTTTTTACCCCAAACACACCGTAACTGAGAGTGGGAGTGCTGCTGATCGGGCACATATCCTCATTGCCGCAGATGAGGGGGCTGAGGCACCTGGAGGCACAGAAGAAGGAGGCTGCTCCATCTGTTGCCAGGGCCTGACGCGGAGACGAGAACGGGCCGCGCACTTCGTGCCTCGACAGCTGGGGCCTGGAGCGACCGAAACAATTGGCGGAGACCCGGGAGCTTGTGCCGCCTGACACCCTGCGGCTTGTGCGCAGTCCACGCTTGCCTGGTCCCTTACGGGCCTGCTTGGACGGCGCTGCCTGTGGCTGGACTGGCTGCGGCCTGGGGAGTGCCCGGACTCGGGCCAGGTGCGGCTCGGGCCCTGTCTGAGCTGAGGGTTGAGGCATCCGATGAGGGGGGTGAGGTGCGACCCTCTGCCTTAAATCCTTGCTGCTGCGCTGCGACGGAGGACCTGTAAGGAGCTTTATCAGCCCACACACCTGGGGGGTCGTGTTCCGAAGCAACCGAGAGGCTTGTGTGCCTCCGTTGCACCGTGGGGGAGCCCTGGACACCCAACACTTATAAAAGGCACCGGGATATTGGCCCCTCTGCTAACTCTGCTGCTTTCCCATCATACTCATAAAAGAGATTCAACGGTCGCCTAGGGGCCTGCGGATTTAAATGCAACATTACGGATGGGCTGGCGGCCTAAAGCTGGGGCTTGGCCTATAGCGCTGGTCCTCCCTCCTCTCCTGATAAAGAAAGACATCCCTCGCTTGATAGATATGGGAATGTTGATCGCAAAGCATAGAATAACAATGCGTTGGTCACTCGGGCCGGCCCCTACCCTTGTAGAATGGTCGAATGTCATGCTTTTTTGCAATGCACAAATAGAACTATATCGCAAATTACTCTCATCTCATAACCGCCCAAACAAATTTTTAGCAGGGAAGGTATCAAATGTGGCATAGTGGGCAAAAGAATGATGGATTTAACCCAGATCTTTTGACTGGGGAAGAACGTTTGCATTGTCAGCATTCCGTCCATCATTTGTTTGCTGTAACACTTTTCGCCCTAAGTGGGATAGGTATTCCCAGATGTCGGTCCCTTGCTCACTGTGCCACTGGATTCAAGCTAGCCTATCTAAAGAAGGGTGACATACCCTGAAATCGGTCCCAGGATGCTTGTTTCCGGTCCAGGGAGGACCTGGCCTGGCAGTTCGGTGTGGACTGTTCCCATGGGGCACAGGGTCAAGACTGATTTGCATATGGCTGGGTCCAAACTGGAGTGGCGTAGTGGGCAAAAGAACAATGGATTTTAACCCAGATCTTTTGACTGGGGGAGAATGTTTGCATTGTCAGTATTCCGTCCATCATTTGTTTGCTGTAACACTTTTTGCCCTAAGTGGGATGGGTATGCCCAGACATGGGTCCCTTGCTGCCTGGAACATTACATTTTGGTTTTCCGTTCAGCCAAATATTTTTTAATTATTCACCACTTTCATTTACTCTTGACCCTTCCACTCACACTCCTACACCACACATAATATTGTTAAAAAAATCTGGGCTCCCACGTAGTCGTAGGTCGTACCACCCCCGTCCCGCAGCAGGTCGGGAAGACCCCGATGATGAAGCATGCTACCAAGGCTCCTTTTGGTGGGAGAGGGGTATTTTAAAAAAAGTGTGTGCTTTCCATCACTGCAGGAGACACACTAGATCTGGAGGAACATTACTTTTTCTTTTCTACTAGGTTCGATCCCATTGTTTGATAGCTATTGACCAGAGGAGGACGTATCCACCTCTTAGGCACTTTTGAGCACTACCTCTTCACTCCCTCTTTGATTTTTTTGATGGTTCCTTGTGTCCCCAGCTCTTCTGAGTTTCCTGGTCCAAGTCCTGACTTCGGTCACAGTTCGCATTCTACTTTTTTAGTATATAGTTTGGTCTTTCCCTGGAGGCCACTGTGTATTGTACCTATTTGCAATTGAAGTATTGTTATGTATTTGTGTCGATATCTCCGGGTAGGAGATATAACAACGTGTTAGTGAGTGTTGTGTAATAAATAGACATTTTATATATACACTGTGTGGTTCTTTTTCGTTTAAACATACACTACATGATTAGCTCTGGTAAAAAATAAAAAAGTTGCTTAACACTCCTTGTGGATAAGCCTGAACGCTGCTCTCCACAGCTACCACCTAGAGAGCTTTCTAAGGGTATCTAAGACCATTACAATCACCATAAAGGTTGTCTGGATTAGTGCAAGGTGCTTCAGGTAAATGGGTGTGCACCAAATAGTAAGCTAGCCTTCTACACCCCTACACAAGGGTTATTTTGACGGCAGAAACATGTTGATCAAGATAAGAGAACATTGTCAGGGTTAGATAACTTGTTCCCTGCGTACTTTTAATCCTGACCCAGACAGACAACTATAAAGCATAATGTCTGTTTTGGAGTCAGTTTTAACCACATCTTTTGTATTTTGTTTCACCCTAGCACTTATCACACTCTGCGTTACTCGCCACACAACTTACTCCATAGGGGCATACTAAGATATACTAAAATAACCGAAAAGCTCCTCCCAATTAGTGTGGGAATTGTAGCACACACCGTGACTTGTATTGGGGTTTGAGGAGAAACCCTATGATGAAGCATGCCACCTTCGATGTATGAGAGTTTTCCTCCTAATAAGGGAATACCCCTTTTCATCCTAGGTTTCATTTAATTTAGTATTTCTTCAGACACTAGCATTTGTTGTGCTCAGTATTAATGTTTGGGGAGCGAATACCCAATGGTCTTTAAATCTCCACTGCCCCCTCTTGAGTGTGATTGGCAGGGTCTTTATAAGCAAACTAGATGATATGTCCTCTCATGTTTGTCAACATATTAAAAGTTCCACTGTTGCACGCCTACTGCAGACACCACTATTAGTTTCAGATAAGCCATTACAATGTGTCTATTTAGATAATTGTGGCCCACTCCATATGGATGGTACCTTTAAATTTATCTTCGTGGTTGTCAGTGGTTGATTCTTGTTCTCAATTTCTATGGGTGTGGCCAGAGCAATTAGCTGATGCTCAAACTGGTATGCAATGACATTCCAGTCGAACCAGTGACCAGCCTTTGCCTCTAAGGCACTCGGGGATACTATAGGCACTCGAGGTGTTGCTGTGCATTATTCCGCCACCTATCATTCTGCAGGAAATTCGATAGCGGAACAGAAGAACTGTGACTTCAAGCAGCCCTTAACAACTAGAGTATTAGGTTCAGGTCGTAGTTGGATTAATCACTTGTATGGTGTTTAGAGAGTTCTATGGTCATTGTTGGTCGGACTCCCTAAGAGGTATTATATGGGGTCAAAAGTTTTATTCCAAATCTTAATAACTCTGGCACAGTGGCAGAGGATGCGCCCTCTGACATCAATGAACGTTTCACTGTCATAGGAATTACAAGACTTCAGAGATGAATACTATAATTTAAAATCTAAACATTCTGCCACTGATGAAGTGTAGAATCGACCAGTGGTTTCTGGCTGGATTCCTAAAGGTGGGGATCTAGTATGCGAGAAAATTGCAGACAAACAAGTGTGGCCTGTCCTACCGTGCACTGGTGCCTATCCTTGCCATCCAAGATAATCGAACTGTGATTTTGCCATCGCCCTCCTGGATGTAAACAAACTACAAGTTTCCATTGATTTGATCATGTTACACCATGTGGCCAGTTCTCCATAATAGGCCACGGGGTTCCTTGGTAGTTCCTTGTCACCTCTGCCCCCTGCATGAAATCCCTCTACAATAGTCTTTGATTTTTCTAAACCCCGGCTGGGGTCTTCAGATGCTGAACTTTCAATTGTACCAGTTAATTATGAAAACACAGGATCTGTTCCTAGCGTGATTTTGCCGGTTTCTGCTGCTGCTCCTTGCAATTAAATGATATACTATTAACCGCCTTTGGAGGTGCCTACCTGCTCTCGTTTGACGGATGAGGTCCATGTTTTTACTCACACTGTTTCCACTTACTTTTGTCAACATTGCTGATTTTTCTTCAGACTATTTGCATTCCTCCTTGTGTGGTTCACATGCACTGTTTTTAGGCTGAAACAGACTGACCCGATTCCGCCATTGTCCTACTGTTTGATTTTTCTTTTTTCTTTTTCTTTCCTTCCTTTCTTTGGATTGGATTTGTTACAGTTTTCGTTCTGCTGTTTAATTGACACTATCGCCCAGATTGCATTTCTCTAGAAATGGTGGCTGGGGTGCTTACGCCCCATTCTTCTTCACATAAGGTCAGAAGAGACTTGGCCCCTGTGAACATCACTGCATTCCCTGTCCCTGATGTTCTCATTGGGGATAAGGTCCCCTATGACATTTTTGGTCCTATAGAGACATTGCAAATTCCACGTTTTAAAAATTGCTATGGACGATGTTATCACCCCAAGTTCCACTTCTAATGAATGGGATGGTCAGACTGTTTCTAATATGCTATATGAGTTAGAATCGTACACAGTATTTGAAAATGAGGATTTGAATTCTGCAAATTATGGTGAAATGTTATGCTACCATCATTCTGCACATCACTATTTATACAAAGCTAGTACTCCCTGTGCTGTTTTTACTTATACACAGGGGGAACTCTGCCTGACACCACCTGTAGGTAGTTCTATAACATATTTAAAGAAGTTCCCTTATTTTTCTGGCAATGTTTCTACAGACCCGGTTTTATATTATAAGCTTACCCCTTCTGCACAGAAGAAAAATATGCTTACACAAAAATGAGTATCGGAAGGGCAATATTGAACTTAAATCAGTTTGGGGTACACAACAGTGGCAGGTCCAGGGCACTGAAGCTTTATTTATGGCTCATCTGATCCCTTGCCAAATTATCTTTATAACCAAAATAGTACAACAGACTACATGTCTTGGATTGGCAATGCTAAACATTTAAATACGCCAAGCATTCCCTCTGTTGCGCAATTTGATAACTGGCAACAGTTTGTTAATCTAACAGCAGAACTGCTAAATTCAATTGTGCAGACCGGCACATACAATTCTTCTCTTCCCGGTTCAGATATGTGGTTACTATGGCCAGTAGAAAAACAAAATGGACAAGTTTTTGGTGATTTCGAGCAGGCGTTGTGCGCTATCACCTTATAGGAAACTTAAGGAATGCACAACTGTTGTAGAAAAAAACCCTCACCCACCTACCTAGTAGGTGGCATGCTTCATCATTGGGGCCCAGCTGGATTGCCTAGTACACTCCAGCTGTGCTACGACGCCTGAGTTACAGCGGAGCAGGATTGTTGAAGTTGAGCAGAGAGTGACATACTATGTGAGGTGTGGCTATAGGTTAAAAATGTCTCTGAGAGATACCCTTTTGAGAAAAAGTTTATTAGAAGGGTCCCAGGACAAATGTTAAAAATTATGCGGGATCACTGGTTAGGAATTTTATTTTCCTTAGTATCCCTTGTGAATAAGGTCTACTAGTTTCAGCCTGCTAGTTGGTTCCAGAGGCTTTCTTCAGGACCAAAAAAGAAATTGTGACTGGCCGCAAAAACATGATATAGGCCAGGTGAAGTGTAAATATCAGCACACACCCTAAAGTGTGCTGTGAGTGTAGTGGCGATTTACTCACAGTATCTCCGTTTGAGAATACTTGGGTATCGAGGTGGTTATGCCTCTGATGACCGATCGGCGTGGCAAATTCCCCTCCTGACCGTTTGCCAGGGAAATTAAGGTCCGAAGTACCTAGTACGCCGATCAGGTCCGCTTGGTGAGCCAGTAGACACCAATGAGTGTAATGCTCGGTTTTCTAACTCTTCCACGGGGTTTAGGACAAACATGCCAGACTCCCGGTATATTCAGTCACAACACTCAGGAGTAGATACTACCTATAGAGTAGGGAAATTGTGCCCGCAAGGGTTATAACATTCCACCTTATCAACAGTCAAACACCGCTTGTCCCTGCTTTCTGATAATATGGATTTACAGGATTTTTTGTTGGGTTCCAGGCCTCTTCATTCTAAAATGTTCTGAATATGCCACTTATAATGAGATTGGAAAATCTCTCAACAAGCTACGGCTGAATGTTTAAGACAAATTGATATGGAAAACTTGGAAAATGCTTTGGCTGTTGTCGATAACCGCAAGACTACACTGGCCACACACATTTCTTAACTGAAATATATAGTTTCATCTGCATTTGATATCATACAAAATGACATGTCTATGCTTCAACAGGTCCAGAGTCACTTAGGATCAATTTTGCAATTGAGTTGGACATTGCAGAATTTAAAATCAAATTGAGTGCCATGGAATTATTTGCATGCAACTGAATTGTTTTTGCCTCATAATTTGACACATATGCAAAAAATGTCTAAGAAAGACACAACCTGCACTATGCTTAATATTGAACTTTTAGAAAAGCTGCGTTTCTCTTTAGCTGAAACTCTGTCTGGCTCATTCATGGTTTCATTTCTATTCCTATTTCAACTTTTCATTACAAAAAATGTCTTTGGCATTTTCAAATAGGCAGATATGAAGAGGAAGGTGCACATTTTTGGCACAAGGCTTGGTTTCTCCCTTTACAGTATAGATGCATGTATGAGGACAAAGAGGTTGTTGTTAGCCTACAGGAGTGTGGAACTTCTTTAGGTCACTTTTTGGTCTGTAAGGAGATTTCACTTCATGAAGTTTGGAATGCTTCAATGGATAACCTTGCGTGTTATTTGAAGGGTGGTCCCGTGCCATTGATTACGTCAGACTTTTTGTTGCTTTCTAATGGAAGCTACTTAATTTTAAATGATCAGACTTGCTGCAGGATGAAACCAGGTGCTGCTAATGTCACTATTTCCAAGGTTGTGACTTGTTGCATAAATATATTATATTGTCCCACACATTCTGCTTGGGAAATTACTTTGTGGCCGAAGGTCCTTGTTGCTAAAATTAACTTTGACCAATTAAGCAGGCTGAAAGCCTTATTCTTCCAAAAAAGATGTAACCCTTACATCTGCCCTAAAAAAGTTTTATCCCCAAGTAGCACATTCCTTGTACAATCACTGTTAAGCACTCAATTGCCACAGCATGTTGGTGAGCTTGTACACTGTATTTTCAATGCTTCTAACACCCCTGGAGTGGCAAACCTTTTTAAAGTGATTGGGTATGGATTTGTTTCTATGTTTCATACTGTGGTTGGAGTTATTCTGTCTTTTATTACTTTTGTTGTTTTCAAGCATTTTTCGGAGGCATTCAGATTGTGCTGTTTTTTTCTGGTCGCTATTTTAGTTGCTTCACAATAGATGTCCCACAACAAGGCCTAATTGTTATGGAACTGCCACATGACCTTCTGTGTCATGAGTGCATGATACAGTATTTTGGAGTATGTTTGTTATCGGAACTGAATGAGAACTGGTCTCTGTCCTTACAGCCTGCGTGGTTTCAGAGAGTGAAGCCTGTGTTTCACTGTTTATGGTGCTCTTTTGAGTGTGTACTCAATTTATACTTAGCTACGCAATTGTCACAGTCTACGGATATGGAGCTGCTTGTGCGTCCTTTGCGGTCACATTTGTTGTGTTGTCCTGTCATGTTGCGTCCTTTGCTGCAAGACTCTTATTATGAGCTGCCAATGCCAGATGCTCCATCGACTTCACACTTCCTGGCACCTGGATCCTCTGCTGAGGCTCCACTCCTGGAACAGTTGCTTCGGCTTCTGCTGAATGGGCTGGTAATGACCATAATCTCTCCTGGGATTTTTCTCTTCAGGCCTCTGTTCATATGTTGTCTATGGATGAGGGTTCCATCCTGGGCCCCAAGGACAGTCTGGACATGGATGTGGTCGACATACTGGTGATGCCATCATTCGATTCAGATGCCTCCTAGACTCTGTAATTGGCTTTTTGATTTAATTATTTGTAATAGTTTTCTTCGGCTTTTAATATTTTACATGTTTTTTAATTTGGTATTTTTTATGGGTTTTTCTTTTGCATCTGCTTATGCTGTTAAGGCTTTTTACATATATTCATTATTCTTGCTGATTTATATATATATGATGTTTCATCGAACCAAGGAGAGGGTATAGTAGAGCTTACATTTAGACTCCATTTTAGCTTTCCTTTTTTAACTTAGCATCTTTTTCTAATGGTGATTTGCATATGGCCTTCTCTAGTACAAAGGAATGCCATGCACGCATTTATTCCTGATAGATATTGTCTGCCTGTAGTCTGCACAATTAGTTTCATAGTCACATATATTAGAACGTAATGCCCTTATTATATTTTTATGCTCATAGGATATTACCCTTTTTCCCCAGACTAACTAAAGAAGCTATTCTGCTCCGTTGGCACAGTGCTATCAGGGTGGTGTTTTATTATTTAAACAGTGTCCATGCTGAATTTAGTGAGAGCCACTTGCGCCAAAGTTATCATGGAACACTGCTGTGAGCTGTGATTGAGAGGCAGCCCAGTTGGCCCTGACTGTCATTCTGAGAAGGAAGATAGCTGAGCAAGAGGAGAGGGCATGCCAGCTCACTTAGACAAGTGCATTTGTTAAAATTTGAAGGCTGGATTCCTGACATATAATGCTAAGGTATGGGGTTATGTCATTCCAACAGGTCTGGCAAAGGATACTCCTGCTATGCTTTTGTTAGTGCAGAAATACTAGAGCTAGCAGGAGTAACATCAAGAACAATTAACATAGTTGAATTGTTTGTGTTTTTCACCTTTCTAATAATCCATATAACAATGATGTGTTTCATCTGTCTAACAATGGCAGTTCAGTTGATTTACAAGGATTAGAGTTGTTCAATAAACATTTGAGTCTGGACATCTTGAAGCAAGGTGGACAGGTGATCTTCTGAGGATACTCTGATGAGGGCAGTAGATGTGGCAGGTCAAGAAGGAATGGCAGGGCATGGCCTCATTAAACAATCTGAAGGACCCACCTGCTTTATGTTCCATTAGGCACCCTTGAAGGAAATGTCTGATCCTGCCTCCCACAGGGTGGCAGTGTGCCACTAAAGCAGCTTGGAGGCTCATGCCGCAGTGGTAGGGACTTGTAAGTTTACTACTCCCAGTGGCCTAGGTGTTGTCTGGTTGATCCTCAACACTGAATGTGCTGGGGTGTCCTCTGGAGGCAGTGGGCCTTGGTGTTGCTGGTATTCCAAACCTCTTGATCAGCCACAAAAGGGGCAACACTTGTGTGGGTACTATCTTCACTGGGGCAAAAGGCCTAAGGAACACACCTTGGCCTAGCTTTTTTTGAAGTGTTCCAGTGCAGAATCTGCCTTCTTACCAAACGGGCAAGATCAATCCAATGGCATACCCATCAGGAAGGCTTGCACATAGAAGCCAGTGGATCTCATCCATGTATGACACCGAAGCACCACACTAGTATTAACTGCTCTACCCAAGCAGTCGGCAGTGTCCTGTCAAGAACTAATGCATTTGGTGACATCCTGACCATCATGGATGGTTTGGGCCAGATTGGCACAAAATTCTTCAGGCAAGGTCTTGGTAACCATGGCCTATAAAGCATGGGGATATCTACCTAGCAAACAGCGGACATTGACTGACTAGAGGGCTAGGCTGGGTGATGAATACATCAATTCCCTGCATTCTTCAGTACTCTGAGTCTGTTTGAAGGGGGGGGGGGGTGGGTGTCACAGTGAATGAACTGAGGTTCACCTTGCTGGTGGAGACCTGAACTATCAGATCTTCTGGCGTAGAGTGTTCTGTCAAGAAGTCAGGACTACCTGTAGCCAAACTATGAAACATGGCTACCTGTCTGTTCACATTTGGGCAAGAACAAAGATTAGGCCAGGTGCCTGTCAAGGCTTTATTAAATGGCAGTAAGGATTCAGAGGAAGCCTGCCCTAGTTGCAAAACTTCAGTTAGAACTTTGTTTTTTATTTCCATAGATGGTCGCTGTAAATCTAGTACCTTCGCTGCACATCTTATGACCACAGCAAAGAAAGCACTCTTTTGTTGATGGTCCTGGGGAGAACACTAATCAGTGTCTGGGGGAGTGTTCAACCCACTGGCCTCTTTTCCAAATTCATGCACAGATTGTCATCATCATAGGGTGGGGAGGGAAATAATCGCCCCATCTCTATTGTCATCTCTGAAAGGTAGCTGATCAGAGTTGGAACTGAAAATTTGTGAGTGCTGGAGTGTGGTTACGAGGTAAAGTCATGGTTCTGTAGGAGTTGAATTGAACTGGGACTGACTGTATCGGTTTAGCTTTGGAACGCAAACTTGGTCAATGTCCAGAGGGATTGGGCTCTGAGTCAGATAGGAATATTGGGACAAGGTCAGGGCCAGCACCGATGTTGAACAGAGCAGCATGTATTTTGTTGCCGGATTAGAGGATGGCTCCAATGCTGGCGCAAAACCCAAGATGGCGGAGGACACACAGATGGTGCACCTGCTGGCAGTGACCCAAATGGTGGCATCTGGATCCTTGGGGTTTGAAGATATGCTGTCTGGAGCCAGAAGAGTACCAAAGATTCACAATATGGCCTATTTAAGGACCTCAATTTGTTGCGACGTCGCGGATAGCCCCAGAAACTTGGGTTGATCGAGACCAGTTGCAGAATCGGCTCCTCTGCAGAGGGACTAGGAACGAGACGGAGAGGCATCCCGATGTCCTCACAACTTCTTCGGCTGAGAGTGGTGGGAGTTGGACGAATCCAGCTTGTGCTTCAACTTACCTGAAGACTTTGACCAGGACTAGGGACTGTCATGGGAACAGTCCCAGAAGCAGGAACAGCCCGCACCTACTTTGTGCACTTATGTTTTACATGTTTACAAAGTCTTCTAGTCCATTTCAATACATGGGGTTTTCCCCGCACAAAATAGTCCATAAAAGCTGAAAGGCAGACGTACAAGTAAAAACAGCCACAGATTATTAAAATCAGTTATACATGAACAGGATAAAATACACAGTGCATTAGAAAATGTATTTCGAAAATTAGCAGCAATCCGTAAAAAATTGTCTAAAGCACGAAAAGTTAAAATAAAAGTTTTTAAAGAGCAAGGGGAGTGCAGAGATTGAGAATCAATGTGGAATCCGCGTGAATTCTCAACCTAAGGGGCAGAGAAAAAATTGAGACTGTTGCGGGAATTCCCTCTGGCTGTATCAATAGAAAACGGGAATATTACGCGTGGCTACAACAGTCAGTCATATGAAAAAGTGCAAGAGTAGTTTTGCAGTACCAAGTGAATAAAGTGCAAACAGAGGGTCGGCCCCTTTGCAATCCTTACATAACACCAAGTAAAGTAGTGGATAGCCACTAATCAAATGGAAACAGTTTTCTCCTAAGTCTGGTTGCCCCAGCAAGAAATCATTCTACCCATAGCAAATTGAGGTGGAAGACAACGTTGTAAAAACATCAGGGCTGGTCTTGTGCAAAGTGGTTATTTCGCACCAGCGGCAGGATGTATCTGGACCTTAAAACCTGATAAAAATCACAAAAGAACATAACATGCAAAATGTCTTGGTACGAAAGGGTATCACAAGGGCAGGGTTTTAGGTGACCATGTTTGTGAAAGCAGCTGGGGACAGCTAGGGACCAGTAGACTTGATTTAACCTGAACCTTGTTAATAAAAAGCGATGGTGGGCGTTGTGGACAATGGACAGGTAGGGTTCCCCCCCCCGGGGCATGTTCTCAATAAAGCATATTTTCTCACTGTGGGTTTGAGTAACTCCTTGCCCTCTCTATCACTTTGCCACCTTGATAAAAACAGGATTATTAAGACCTTGTGCTCCCCTTCTCGCAGCTTTCTGGGGTTAGTGATCAGATCTGTGCAGCACACACTCATCAACATCTGCTTGACATATCTTAACCATGGTATGCAAATGCGCCAGCGAGTGAGTAACAGTCCTTAATCACAAGCTGATTTATTTCAAGAGCGGGGCTGGACTAGATTCTTAGCCAGCGCACAATCGGTGCTAGGGCGATGGTGTTGGTGATGTAGCCAAGCCCCACCTCCTCATGTACCGTGAAAGATGGTGTGAAGCGGGAACGGCAAGGAGTAGATGTAAGAATTTGTTCTCAATCACTTGAAGCTCCCCTGCATCTTTGTACCCCCAAACATCACACCCATAACATACCATTGGGATACACTTCTCGCAATATATCTTGACCTTAGCGTGCACTTGTTTGGCCCCGAGCCTCTTAGCAAAATTAGCAGTCGCTCCTACAGCTCTCAACAGGGTATTCTCTTTCTGGGATATTTTTTTGCTAGCCATAACCCCTTATCATCGAAGAGTACTCTGAGACACATGAATGATGATACTTTGGTGAGTTCAATCCCATTGCCATAGAACTTGGCTCTGGCAGCCTTCCGACATCTGATCGTCATTGTATGGGATTTTGAAAAGTTGGTGGACAGATCTAGGGAGTCCATGAAGTCTATAAACATGTTCTTCAGAAGACATTGTAGCCGCACAGCAGTCCACGCGATCAAGACTACATCGGCTGCAGACAAGAGGGCTGGTATGAACTTAGAACCCACTTTCGGAGTGTCTCCACAAGAGGCTATCAGGGCTTCTGCCAGTTTATTAATATATAGTGTAAATATCAGGGGAGATAAAATGCACCCCTGCCTTACCCCTCTCTGGATCTCCCATGAATCTGACAAGCTGCCATTCTCATCGTACCTTACTGAAGCCGATAGGTTAGAATGTGAACTATGTAGGAAGGCCACTATCTCAGGTTCAAAACCCACGTTCAGGATAATTGACCATAGTTTGTATCTATTTACTCGGTCAAAGACCGATGTAAGATCCATAAAGGCAAGGTGCACTACTCCCCCCCCCCCCCCCCTCCCCACCCCCCCGGGGTACAGTGTATTTACTTATGATCAACTCTAACTTAATACACTGGTCCAGCGTCCCTCTCCCCTGCCTTAAGCCATAGTGCAACTCTGAGATAATATCGGCTTTATCCAGCCAAGATGTTAAATGCCCCAGGACACCTTTCCCATGATGTTAGCAGCAGAGTCTAGAAGGGAGATGGGGCGATAGCAAAGTGGGTTATCCTATGCCCTTTTTTTTTTTTTTAAAGATGGGTAGTATGATGGCTTTCGACCATGTAAGTGAAGGGTCATGGTTACAGGCCGCGTTAAATACGCGGGTTAACACCTTTGCCCAGGTTATGGGATCTGCCTTTTAAACATTTGGGGGGAACCCCATCTGGGACGGGCACTTCTCCCCCTGCAGTGGCAATGATGGCATTGCGTACTTAGTCTACGTTAAAAATCAGCTGTGGGATGTCCTTATCCGGTGCCCACAGCCTATCTGTTCCCTCCGTAGGCAACCCACGTTACATCCCCTTGAAGTGGGAAATCCATATGTCAGCGGCTATAGCACAGCCACACTCTGGTTAGCTATCCCTGCAAAATAAGGTCTATTCACAATCTCCCAGAATTTGGAACTATTTGAGAGCACACAAGTCTGCAAATCCCTTGCTTCATCCCTGGGCTGCTGTTTCTGGACTTCCATTATATTTCCATGGGTTCTAGATTATCTCCCGTCAAACCACTTATTTTCAATAATAGTCCTGTGCATGCCACGAGCTGTGAGGTTGGTCGCAATCTGCTCGCAGAGACTGTCGTAGGCATCAAGCACCTCTTCATCCCGCGAGCCACACTCTTAGACAGAGTTCCAAGTCACCTGCGTTTGTTGTATAGAGATGATCTAGGAAAGCCCCTATAATTATCCTGTCCCATTTCAGTCTCCAGGCTTGGTCTTTAACTCCCAGAGTGTTGTTTCATGGGCCTTTTTTCATCCTGGGTTCCTGGTTGAAATCCCAGGCTAAAACCAACGTTATCAGGTTGTGGTCACTAAAGTAATTCCGAGATACAGTCATGGATATTATGGCTGGGATCAAAGGGGCGGAAAGGGTGATCAAATCAATTGTGAAGGAACAGCCCTGTCCAGTAAATGACAGTACGATTTCACCCACCCCATTCTGTTCCAGACAAAAACAAGTTATTAGCCGCCATTAACTCCTCTAAAATGTTGCCTTTCTCGGAGTGCTCGAAGTGCGTTTGAGTAGGGATAGCATGAAATGGGGTTTTTGAGAGGACACACCCCTGCTGACACAGGTGAATGTTAAAATCGCCTAGCAACATAACCTGATAATAGGTGTCCTTTCCCTCACCTTGGCTTGCAAAAAACGCTTAAGAGTATGAATGTGTTCTGTCTGTTTTCCTGCAAAGAGTTATAAAAATTCACCACCAACAGGGGAGGTTTTTATTGGTAAATCTTATTTCAACTGCTAAAATATTTGGTGCGGTGTGTTCCACCACTGAGGTAATATAAGGGTTCTTGAGGGGAAACTAAGGTAAGAAGGCTGCCCTTAGCACACACTGCAGGCAAGGGGCACGCGGCTTTAAAGAACGTCAGGAACCCATCTATAAGGAAAGAGTTTTCCATGTCCCAGGTTTCCTGCATAGCTATAATATGATAGCCCCCAAAACAATCTCACCATCTAGCATCATCCATCTTTGACTTATCCCAGCAATATTCCAAGCCATGACCTTAAATGTAGGGATATAAGGGCACAAACTTTCAGGTAGGTCTACCGTGCCTGCTTGGGGGATCTGATGCCTAAGGGCAGTGGGGTCCGAAGATAGTGACGTCACTCAATCATTCTCATCCAACCTGCCGAATGGTGCAAACCTGTTGTGTAGTAATGAATCGAACTCTGGCGCATCCCTCTGAGCCCCCAGGTTCCTTCCTCGGCCTGCTAACCTGGGTGTGTTTGAAGGATAAAAATACTGTAGGGGAACAATCCTAATCCTTTTTAGGTCTCGCCTGACCCAGCGCATGCGCTGGTCTGGCGAGACTTATTGAGAGGGCTCCAAAAAGTGCTACCAGGCCAGCCTAGAGCTACAGTGCATGTGCGCGGGCGCGCGCGCCGCGCTTGACTGTGATTACTTTCACTTTCGCGGCCCCACGGCCGCTTTGATGTTTGATCGCGATCACTTTCCCGTCCGCACGGCCCTTTGCCATAGCCAATAGGTCTTGCTTTTGGGACCTTATAAGTATTTAGTTATGCAACTGTTGCATGGCTAAACACTTGTAAGGTCCCAAAGGCGAGACCTATTTGCTATGCCAATGCTTGTTTCCTTGCCTGCAATAGGAAACTGCTCTGTGAAAATGCATTAGTAAATCTTGGGTGCCTAAAATTAAGCACAATACAGTCCCCCTCCGTGTTCTTCTCCACTGTCCATCCCACCCACCCCACACTTCTAACCATTAGAATGTGGGGAGACAAAAGTGGCCATTTACTAAAGTATTCTCACACCAGTGCATTGCTTTGTGTATGAGATCCAGCGTGGTCTTCCTTGCACCCTGCTTAACGAGAGGTACCCCAATAAAATACTAACCAGGGGGGCTGATTCAGGTGGCAGACAGATGTAATGCTGTTGTGTCACCCAAATGTGCTGATGAAGTTTTCATTCGGGGAAACTGAATTAGGAGCCCTTGGCTGCCCGGGCACTTGTGGTGCGTCCTCCTGCCTGCCTGCTAGTATGTGTTCTGCCAGTGAAGGGCTGGTTTGTGGGTCAGTCTGACTCAAGGCCCTTAGGGGACCCCTCATATCCTTGTTCTCCTCTGGCATAAGCTGCCTCGGCCCACCAGCGCAAACCCTGTGTTATTACAGGCAACACGGGGGGGATGAACCACTGTCTGCTCTGACCCAAGGAAGAGGAAACTTCTTCCATAGCACTGGTGGAACCATTCTTGCGATGTATATATTGGCCTATCAGTGCCTCAATCCTCTCATGGCGAGACAAGATGGGTGCAAATAAGCTAGACAGTAGTGTATCTAGCCTTGGGAATAAATTATCACAGACCTGGGCCGGGAGGCAATCAACACCAGTGTCCTGTGGTGCTTCTCCCCTTTTCTGTGTCAATGGATCCTTCCTCCCCCTCCCCTCTTTCTTTTGACTGGAGGCCCACCCAAACGGCACACCTTGATTAAATGTTTTTCGTCTGATTATACAACAACAAAAACAATGAATTGTGACCAAAGTTGGAATAACTTATTTATATCCCACAAAAAAATACATTGGGTTGGCAGGCACCCATCTCATCTGCTCCTGTCCACTCTTACCTCTTTGCTGCTGGCCCAGCACCACCCCTGCCCAGAGCAGCGGTCCTTTGGTGGGACATCTCTCACAGGCAGGCAGGGTCCGGCCCTGCAACAGGCAAAGGATGAATGCGCAGCCTGCTTGTCCCAGTGTCCCCGGCGACCCTAGTGATTCACAACTCTGCTGCTCTTCTGCCACCCCGACCCCTGCCCTTCCCTCAGCTTCTCTAAGAACTAAAGCCTAGCAGCCGAAAAGTCCTACAAAGGGGCGGGATGGAAACATCCATTTGTCAAGGGAGGGGCAAGGCTGAAACTCACATAGACGAGAAACTCTGCTTTTGTAACGTCCTTTTGAGGTTGGTGTTTAAAGAAGGTGGGAAGACAGGAATAACGCATTTCAGTAGGCACATTTGGAATCACACTTATTTGGTGTGTTTGGATGTGCGCGTCTGCCATGGACGAGGTCACCTCTCCCCTGAGTGGCACGTGAGGCAGGGGACAGGGAATTCTAAACTTTGAACACTCAGGGGTCTCGTGCCCCCACGTAGACACGCACAACGGGAGAGGGAAGTGCTGCAGACTCACGTATAAAGAGATAGCCGTAAAAATGTAACCATCCCTCCCTCTGAACTATATCCCGAACGGCATCGAAGCGAGTGAGTCAGTTACTTTAAATCTGTGGAATACACATAGTAACAAGCCCGGGAGTGGTGCGCGCTTGTGCCCGCTGCTGAACGCGAAAAACAGATGGCACACTGCGCGCCGCTGCGCGTAACCGCAAACCATAGGCCGTGGGCGGCTACATGTCCTGGCAAAGGTGGGACATGCACCCGCCTTTGCCCAATTGCGTGCTGTCTTCACATGCAAAGCTCAATAGAAAGAAAGCAACAAAAAAAAGACACGCTCGAGCGTGTGAAAAGTACAGATTGATTCCAAGAGGTAGTTTTCCTAGAACAGCGCATGCGCGCTGCGCTAGGCTCGACCTAACGAGGGTGGTGACCCAGCACAGCCTCTTACGGGCTAAGACGGGCCCGGATGAGTCCGGTGCTGAGGGAGCCCCAGCAGGGTTATGTGCGTGCCTCCAGGCGCGAAAACAGACTGCATTGGCGGCAAAGACTGCAGGGGCGTGTAATCCTGATGCTCTTTTGTTCTTCTTCCACTATTTCCCATTTTGTCTCTACTGTCCCCCTTTCTCGGTTAGATATTCCTTTCTTGCACTCTGTTGCACTTGGCCCTCTTTACAGGGTCACCCCAAAACCTTTGATCTTACTCCTCCTGTTTTTGCTGAACTGGTGCACTCTGTGCACTTTACCACTACTAACTAGTGGTACAGTGCTTGTGCTCTCTCCTGTAATCATGGTAAAATTGGCTTACACCCAAATGACAAATTTTGTTCACTTGTAAGTTCCTAATAAAGTGGTAGTACATGTCAGAAGGGCCTATGAATTAAATGCCACCAGTGAGCCTGCAGCGCTTCTTGTGCCACCCACGTAAATAGCCTTTTTCCATTTATCCCAGATTGCGAACCACTTTTTGGGACATCCTCATGCAATATATACTGTTTTCTCCCTGATTACGCACCAGTCCATGTCCGTCTTCCATGCAGCCAGTGTCGGCAGCACTCCAGAACCCCACAGCCGGGCGATGTTTCTTTTGGGCACCATCAGGCCCAATGTGACCCAAATTGTCCCTTTGCTGTTTAGGTCTGTGGGTTCCCAGACATTCAGTAAACATCTTTTGGCTTCAGGTCTAAGTCTGATTCCGAGAACGTCATACATACATTCATGTAGCCCCTTCCAGTAGGCCTGTACATATTCACAATCCCATATTATGTGCATAAATGTGCCTTCCTGCCCACATTGCCTCCTGCACATCCCGCCATTCCCTCTTCCCATACTAACGAGCCTGGGCCCTGACACATAGGCTCTGTGCAAAATCTTGAGTTGAACCAGTCGGAGCCTGGAGGATATTGCTACTTCTCTTGGGGATGCTATTGCCTCCTGCCACTCTTCGTCATCAAGTTCTAACCCGTCTCCCTCCCATCGCCCCCTGGTCAAACCGAGAGGGTCAGCTGTGTTCTTTATTAATTTCTTGTTTGTCAGGGAAATCGCTTTTGTGGGCATGTAGCCGTCTAGCAACCTATCCTCTAATGGCGAGGCTCCTGAGAGAGACCCCCCTTGGACAGATTTGATGTTCGTGCATGCCGCACCTGTTGATTCCGAAAATGTTCGCTGTCTGCTAACTCGTATTGTTGTTTCAGGGAAGCCAATGACACCACCTGCCCCCTCTTCCATAGGTCTCTGATCCTTGAGATCCAAATCAGATCCCATTTGTCAAACCCTTTCGAATTTTGCAAGGTTCTCAATTGCTCCGAGTCCCACAAGGGGGTAGCTTGTGTAAACTTAAGGCCCCACCCCAGACTTCTATTCATTGCCTGCCAAGCTTGCACCGAGTGCCTGGTAGGCCCGGTAAGTGGAAACTTTTGCGTTTTGGAGTAGATGGCCCTGTTGACATCACCTCCAGGGAGCAGCCATTTATCCATTTTGTACCCTTGGTCATCCCCGCTTCGACAGGTACAGTGATTTATCGCGGCCAAATGTGCAGCCCAATAATATTTTTTTATATCTGGGAGACCTATTCCACCATCGTACCATGACAGTATTAGCTTTTTTAGGGCCATCTGGAGTCTGCCATCCCAGAGCAACTTCGTTTGGAGGCTTTCAATTTCCTTAAAGTATCGCGTTGGGATCAGGTCGGGTTAGTTCTGCAATGCATATAGGAAGCGCCATCATTTTAAAGAGTGCTGCCCTCCCCAGCAGGGACAGAGGGAGTGTCCTCCAGTGCGCCACATCCCGCTTCAATGTTTGGGGGGGGGGGCATATAATACCGACTTGGTCCAGTTGATCATATAATCAGAATACTTCTCAAAATTTGTGAAGATGTTAAGGATTCCGTGAAGCGAGGCCCTGGGGGAGGCAAGATATAGTAGGATGTCATCTGCATATAAGGATACGCGGACCTCCCAGGTGTCTACCCACTTGAGGCCCCGAATTACTGGGTCCTTTCGAATCAATGCTGCTAGTGGCTCAAGATATAATGCGAATAGTAGTGGGGACAGTGGGAAGTCCGGACGTGTCCCACAGCCTAGCGCAAACACCTCCAACTTCTTGTTGTTGACAACTACTTGTGCCATGGGTTCTGTATACAGCAGCTTCACCCACCCTATAAATTCTGACCCAAAGCCCAGCTTCACCAGGACTGCATAGAGATAGGGCCATTCCATGGTATCAAATGCCATTGTGGCATCCAATGAGACCATCACCGCTGCCTCGTGAATAGTATCTAGTCTACCCAACACACCATGTAGCCTCCTCAGGTTCAGTGCTGTATTACAATGAGGACTAAAGCCTGATTGGTCAGGGTGCACTAGTTTGTTGATTACTTGGGTTAGACGACTCACTAACAGCTTAGCTAAAATCTTGGGTTCTGCATTTAACAGGGAGATGGGCCTATACGATGAGCACCTATCACATGGTTTACCTTCTTTATGGATTGTCACAAGCGTGGCTACTCCCTGGTCATAGGGAAGTAGTCCCTTCTTCCCACTCTCCACAAACATTCCGCGTAGATGCAGAGCAATAGAACCGGGCCTGAGCTTATACAATTCAATTGTCAGGCCTTTGGGGCCTAGTTCCTTCCCTGACTGCATGGTCCTTCTTGCCTGCGCAATCTCATTGTTAGTAAGAGCGCTATCGAATGTCTTCCTTTCCTCAGATGACAGAGTGGGAAGTTGGATGTCTGCAAGTAGCGCCTCCGAGTCCTCCTCTGATCTAGTGGAACTGGTTCGGTATATTTGATGGTAGTGCTTGGCAAACTCGTTGGCGATTGCCTGTGGTTCTGTCATTAACGTCCCCTGCGCGTCCATAAGTTCCGGGACAAGGCAACTCGCTAGTTCCCTCCTATCCAGCCAGGGTAAATAGCCTTTTTAAACATGTTTCAGGATTGCGATTCAGCCTGTGTGTGTAGCCTTAAATTGCCATTTTGACCAGGTAAATAAACCTTTTCCCTGTCCTAAACTTTCCTTTTTAAAATAGATGTCACCCCTAGATAGGGCCTAAACGCCCAATAGGGCAGCATGCATTGTATTTTATATACTTTTAAGTTTTTCATGTCCTGGTAGTGAAAACATCTCAAATTGCTGTTTCATATTGCAAGGCCTACCTCTCCCACAGTATAATATCAGGTTCCCTTATTACATTTAATAAGTGATAACTTTTAATTGGGGGTAAGTAGGAAAGTCATGTTTGGTGTCTGTAAAATTTTAATTTAACTCTCTTTAATGATAAAGTTGGATTTTAAGTACCAAGCCCCAGTGGAACAGACACTGAGCGAAGTAAAGCCCCACAGCACAACTCATCGGAACAGACACCAGATGACACAAAGCTTCGCAAAGCAATGCCGTACAGACAGCGCACCTATGACATAAGGAACAATCCGCACGCAAAACTATGTCCGTTATCCAACATGTGCTCTCTTGTGGTCGTCCTGAACTTGTGGCTTTGCCGCGGTCCAGCACGATCAGAAACCCTCAACTGGCGATTTGCACACTTTAGGAGGCTGGCTTAGTATATTGTGGGTGAACAAAGCAAAACCAAAGGGGATGATAGACGGAGTGTTTAACATTGCAAGCACTCACCCCCAGTAAACTGATCTGGGTTTAATCCATCATCATTCTTTAGCTCACTCTGCCACCCCAGTTCAGACATGGCCATATGCAAATCAGTCTGACCCTGTGCCTCATGGTAACAGTCCAGCCCGAACTGCCAAGACATGGACCGGAAACAAGCATCCTGGGACCGGTTTCGGGTTCATAACCCTCATCAGCCAGGCTATCTTGAATCCAGTGGCAAAGTGAGCAAGGGACCCACGTCTGGGCATACCCTGCCAACTTAGGGCGAACAAAGCAAAACCCGAACTGCCAAGCCATGTCTTCCCTGTGTGGAAGTTGGCAGCGATCGCTGTTAGCATGAGTTGAAGCCATTTTGTTTTTGGCAGCCATTTTAGTTGACCATGTTCTTGCCATCTGCTTCTTCCGTCTTCGCTGTCGCCTACCCTTGTGCTTTACTAGAATAACCATCTATAGTTAGTTCCTGCAACACTGAGCCTGAGCACTGCGCATGCTCAGAGAGACCTGTAGCTGCCAATGCACTTGTCCTAGTCTGTAACTGTCAGGTTAACCGATGTAAGCAGTTTAGTCTCTCCTCCCACTTTGTTGACTAAGTATTTTCTGTTAGTCCTTATATGTGAATAGCTATTCTTGTGTATGCTTGTACCACCTCCTTTTGAGCTGTTGTCCTTGCTCAGCTACAAAGTGGGTATAAAAGACCCATTGGTTCTGTACTCCCTTGTACTACCTCATACATTGCCTGAGGGTTATGTATAAATGTAATTCTACTCATGAGGTTTAATAAACAGTTGTTTTGATATTACAGCTTCCGTGCCAATCTCTATTTGTTGGTCTAAGGGCTAGTGCGCCCAGAAGGGCGAACCCCTAGCACCGATAGGCCTTGGTAAGGTCTACTTCTACACCTGGACCGGAAACAAGCATCCTGGGACCGGTTTCTGGCTAATCAGCCGTCATCTGCCAGGCTAGCTTGAATCCAGTGGCAAAGTGAACAAGGGACCCACGTCTGGGCATACCCTGTCAACTTAGGGCGAACAAAGCAATACCAAAGGGGATGATGGACGGAGTGTTTAACATTGCAGGCACTCACCCCCAGTCAATTGATCTGGGTTTAATCCATCATCATTCTTTAGCTCACTCCGCCACCCCAGTTCAGACATGGCCATATGCAAATCAGTCTGACCCTGTGCCTCATGGGAACTGTCCAGCCCGAACTGCCAAGCCATGTCTTCCCTGGACCGGATACAAGCATCCTGGACCGGTTTCTGGCTAATCAGCCGTCTTCAGCCAGGCTAGCTTGAATCCAGTGGCAAAGTGAGCAAGGGACCCACGTCTGGGCATACCCTGCCAACTTAGGTCGAACAAAGCAAAACCAAAGGGGATGATGGACGGAGTGTTTAACATTGCAAGCACTCACCCCCAGTCAACTGATCTGGGTTTAATCCATCATCATTCTTTAGCTCACTCCGTCACCCCAGTTGAGACATGGCCATATGCAAATCAGTTTGACCCTGTGCCTCATGGGAACAGTCCAGCCCG
The DNA here is from genome assembly GCF_964204655.1 of Triturus cristatus. Lineage (NCBI taxonomy): Eukaryota > Metazoa > Chordata > Amphibia > Caudata > Salamandridae > Triturus > Triturus cristatus. The sequence continues at coordinate 1,089,096,610 of NC_140582.1, read as the reverse complement.
AACTGCCAAGCTGTGTCTTCTCTGGACTGGAAACAAGCATCCTGGGACTGGTTTCTGGATAATCAGCCAGGCTAGCTTGAATCCAGTGGCAAAGAGAGCAAGGGACCCACGTCTAAGCATACCCTGCTGGACTGTTCCCATGAGGCACAGGGTCAGACTGAGTTGCATATGGCATATGGGTCCCTTGCTCACTTTGCCACTGGATTCAAGATAGCCTGGCTGATGAGGGTTATGAACCTGAAACCGGTCCCAGGATGCTTCTTTCTGGTCCAGGGAAGACATGGCTTGGCAGTTCGGGCTGGACTGTTCCCATTAGGCACAGGGTCTGACTGATTTGCATATGGCCATATCTGAACTGGGGTGGCAGAGTGAGCTAAAGAATGATGATGGATTAAACCCAGATCAGTTGACTGGGGGTGAGTGCTTGTAATGTTCAACACTCCGTCCATCATCTCCCTTGGTTTTGCTTAGTATATTGTGCACACTTCGGTAAATGGGCACCCTGCACTAATCCAGACAACTCTTATGGTGTTTTAGTAGTCTTCGATAACTTTAGAAAGCTCTCTAAGTGGTAGCTGTAGAGAGCAGCCTTCAGGCTTAGTCCAGAAGGAGTGTAAAGCAGCTTGTTTTACCAGAACGTAATCTTATTGGTATAGATTAAGTGAAAAATAACCACACAGTATATTTATAACAAGCATTTGCAATGCAATAGGTCTCACATTTACGCGAGTTTGAGCTATTGACATTGCAAATGACAATGCCTTTTATTTAGGTTTTAAAAACAAAAATAAAAGGCTTTGTAATTTGCAATATCAATAGCTCAAACTCGCGTAAACGCGAGACCTATTGCATTGCAAATGCTTGTTGGTACATGTATTGCAAACAGAATTTGTATCTTACTGTGGACTTATTCCGGACTTGCAAGTCATTGAATTTGCTGATATTTCTTTTTTGGTACTTAATTTATACCAATAGAATAATTATAAAACTATCAGAAGTACCCACTGCCGAGCTGGAAAGCAGTGACAAGTAATTTTGCGAAAAAACAAAGGCACAGCAAGCGAAAGCGTGCCCAGCAGGACGATGGCCTCCTGCGACCTCTTCAGCAGGTGCTGCTGGTGGGGCTTGGGTCCTATTAGCACACTCAACTGGTTCCGCTTAGATCTGCATTACTTTAAGGCCGAGAATCATAAATGCCTCTGGGAATCCGGCTCTGTGCTCCAGACCACTTTGAAGCGTGTTGACGAGAAGCCAGCCTAGCGCCACCAGACAACGAGTCCACACAAGTGAGAGACGTCAGTGAATATATTAAAGATTATATTAAAGATTATAACACACTGTGCATGGCATCGGGCAGCCTTCTTCTCTACATTTGCCAGTGTTTTAGGCCAATTAAAGCTCGCTTTGTGGGTTGGGGCCTGTTGGTAACGTAGAGGTAGCTTGGCTATGATGAATATGGGTGACTGGAGAGAGAAAAGAGGCGGGGCTAGGCCTGTCTCGCGCTTGACGGGCCTTCCTGCTCCCGTTATTAATGGCCTGGATGTGACCCCCACACACAGTTATGCTTGGAGTGATGGCGCCGATAAGAGCAAATGGTTGGGCGCTTGGTGGGGAAAGTGACTGAGATGGAAGAAGGACTCCCCAGCGCTACTTAATCCATCCCAGACAAAGCTCTGGAGACAGCGACTTAACAGAGCGTGAAAGAGAAAACAAACACTGGGCGCTACCTGCAGGAACACTATCGATTACTCCCTCGGCCGCGCACTTCCTACTCTGACTAAGGCGGGCTTCAAGCAAGCAGGCACCAGTCTCTGCGTTGTCTGTTGTCTCTGCCAATGCAGGGTTGTCTGCTACTTTCTATCACTAGTGCAAGTCCTAAAAAGGGGGGTTACACGCCCTAGTGACAGAGTGTCATTTAGTGAGCACACTGATAGAGCGTTTATCTGGGCCAACTCAGGGGCATATTATCAAGAAACGGCGTTAAAAATATCGCTGCTTTAACGGCAGAAAACTGCAGCGAAAGCGGCGATAATGGGCTTGATAATATGCCCTTGAGAATTCCAATAGAAGCCCATGTTGACATCAGAACATGGGCTTCTATTGCAATTCTCAAGGGCATATTATCAAGCCCATTATCGCCGCTTTAGTGGCAGTTTTCTGCCGCTAAAGCGGCGATAATTCTAACGCCGTGCTTGATAATATGACCCTCAGTTTCGTCTAGGTGGTGATAAAAGGTATCTCGATTAATACCGTACCTGCCAGCATTTAGGAGGACAAGCCCTCTGCTGAAATGGAAGGTGAGGTACCTTTCACTGAAAATAAACGTCTCTGGTGCTGTAAGCCACTGAGCTATCTTGCTGCCCTTTGAACTTGCAATATGGAGAATGCTCACGGATCTCTGAAGTAGAGATTCACAATTGTCATTCACTTTACCACACTTCACTGGAAAGTTATGTAGGAACAGTATTTCCATATTACATTAACCTGACAGAATGAGAGTTATCCTAATATGCCATTTATGGTAAGTGTAAATAACCGAGGTTCTGTAGTAGGGGATCTCTGTGTATAGTCATAATCTATGAATAGTCCCGCCCATGTGCGGGGACCCCGGAGCAATCAAAATATCTCTTAAGCTGTCCTGCATTTGCAAACCTGGAAAGACACTTAAGAGACAGACAAAATAATACAGCCTAATAACAATATGGTTGCACTGGCCAGCACTTCATCTGAAGTGGACACAAATGCCAAAATAAAGTTTAAATGTCATTTTTATTCACATCTGACATGTTCCTTTATTGTATCACACTCCCTTCACCAAAATCCCTTTAAACAATAGAGCGGAAGGGGTGGACAGACAAGCCCTATAGGCTGTCATTTTGTGTCTGCTAAAAGGATACCGTGCCTTTAAGGAACTCTCCAGAGACCCCCGGTATCCCAGGATGCACAGCCACAGCAAGTTACTTTCAGTTCTTTTTTCCGGCTCCTGCTAGCAGGACCCTGGAGCATTGAGCTCTACCCTTTTGGGTGGATATTTTGGATAAAAATTGTTTTTTTTGATAAAAAAAGTTTGTTCATTCGACGTCTAGAGCCTTTCTCTGCTGCATCCTGCAATTTGGTGCAGTTTGACCCACTCTTAACATGGCTTTATTTGATAAATGCCCTGAGTGTGGGAGGAAAATGGCCAAGACGGACCCACATGATGTCTGTATTCTCTGCTTATCATCTTCACATGTCCCTGCTACATGTGACATCTGCAAGACCTTCTCCAAGAGGACCCTGAGGGACAGAGAGAAGATTCGCCTTCAGGGACAGGAGCAGCAGAGAACAGGTGGAACTTCTGGGCATGGAGGATCTCCTTCCCCATCCTCTGCCCATGCTTCAGCCACTGGAGGGACCTCCGGGCAGAAAAGGGAGCAGAAACGGAGCCTACCGGCCGGAAGGTCCCGCTCGACGTCGAGGACTACGACGTCGACGGCGAAAGGTACAGCACCGGTGTGTTCGCCGCCGATCCAGGGCTCTGGATCTCGGCGTCCTCGACGTTCGCCGTCAAAAGAGGGGCCGGCGAGACCTCGGACTAGGTCTCCGTCGAAGGCTTCACAGTCTACGTCGACACAACATCGACGTCGTACTGAGCCCCGCAGCCAGCGCCGCTCGCCGTCGAGGCGAGCCCGCTCGCCTCCTTCGCCGTCGACTCATGGATCGACGTCTATGACATCGACGCGAAGCCACCGGCGACGGACGTCGAGTCGAAGGAGATCGCCGGCGAGGCGAAAGAGATCGCCGTCGAGGCGAAGGAGATCGCCGTCGAGGCGAAGGAGATTGCCGTCGACGTCGAGAGACTCGCCGTCGAGACGAAGGCACTCGACGTCGAGGAGACGCCGTTCGACGTCAAGGGGATGCCGTTTGCGCTCAACGGCGGGGAGAAGCCGTACGAGGTCCACGCACAGCTCGACGTCGAGGACGAGATCACCTGGTGACACTTCTTCGGTGATTACGATCTCCAGTCGTGGATCTAGGAGAGCGGGACGCTCCCCCTCGTTCACTTCGGCCTCTTCACGGAGCAGACCCGCAAAGAAGAGAAGGGTGGACAGAAGTCCGGACAGGGCTAGTCCGGGTTCTCCCGCAAGGAGTGATGAGACAGAGTCTCCACTGGACCCCCTGCCACTGCCTCTACCGCGACCGCAACCTCAGCCGCGGCCTCCCACGCCTCCCACGCCTCCTCCTCCTCCTCCGCCACCTGACCCCCGGCTCCCAGTGGCGCCTCCTAAGCGGCCTACGCCACCTCCGCCACCACCGCCTCCGGTGCCACAGCTCCCGCCTTCTCCTCGGCGGCCAGTGGCTCCTAAGAGACTGAGATCATGCTCTAGATCGCGCCGGAGGTCACGAAGCGGACGCAGATCGTCCACTCACACAAGGCATGGACGACGGAGGTATAGATCTCGATCCAGAGGCACGAGGTATTCGGACTCTTCTGGCACTGGACGGCTTTCCCCCACGTTATCGGAAACGCCGCCTACTAGAATCTCGCCAGTGGATGATATTGCCACTTTCCAAGAAGTTCTGATGAGAGGGGCGGCAAAATTTGGTATCTCTGTGACAGTACCAGTTCCCCCTACCTCTGTGATATTCGAGACTTTACACAAGGCGCATCTATCACGCCCCCTCCTCCCTTTGGTTCCAGGTCTGGAGGAACCAGCCATGGAGGTCTTCTTGACACCGGCTGTGGTGAAGTCTGCCCCCTCAAGGTTGCAAAAGAAATACAGGGCCCCTGATTCGGACCCTGCGTTCCTCAGGGTGGACCCTCCCCCGGACTCTGTCATTGTGGTCGCGGCTAGGAAGCAACATGCCACGTCGCCCTCTTCCAAAGCTCCTCCGGATAAGGAGAGTCGCAAGATGGACTCCTTGGGGAGGAGAATGTGCTCTACGTCGGCCTCGACTATGAAGGCTGCTAGCGCCTCCGCTCTGCTGGGTCGCTATGACCGATCGTTATGGGACTCCCTACAACAGTTTGCTGACTCCCTGCCTAGAGATAAACAGGAAGACTTCCAGGAGGTGTTGAATGAGGGCATGATGGTCTCCAACCAGATCATCAGTGCAGCGGGGGATGTATCATTGCTGGCGGCCCATGGGTACTGTCATGAGGAGACATTCCTGGCTGAGACTTACCTCTCTAAAGCCTGAAGCGCAGCAAAAGATTGCTAACTTGCCTTTCTCTGGCACGACATTGTTCGAGTCTCATGCGGATGACGAAATGGCCCGCATGAACGCCGAAGCAGAAACCCTGAAGGCCGTGGGGTTGGAAAAACCCAAGGAACAGAAGAGATCATTCCATTCCTATGGCAGGCGTTATTCTAAACAACGCGGCCACGGGCGTCAGTCTGGTCAACAACAACAACACCAGCAACAACAACAGTTCCCGAGGCAGTCCTTTCAAAAGCGCCAGAGGGGCAGAGGCCAGCATCAATCCTCATCGGGGAACAAAGGCCCGGCCGGGTCGAAGCCCTGAAAGGTCACTTCCCCCTCATCCGTTACCCGCTCCGGTGGGGGGAAGTATTCAATACTACCTGGCAGAGTGGAGAACAATAACTCAGGACAAGTGGGTGCTGAATATTGTTTGCAATGGGTATAGTCTTCGTTTCACCAGCCCGCCTCCACAGATTCCACCAGTGCGCTCTCCCTTCATGGTGCGGGAGCTCCAGTGGGAGGCGGATGTTCTGTTAAAGAAGAAGGCGATAGAAACTGTTCCTTTGAGGCAAAAAGGAAAAGGTCTTTACTCAAGGTTCTTTCTCGTCAGAAAAAAGGACAAGAACGAGTTCAGGCCTATTCTAGATCTGCATCAAGCAAACAAGTGGATCCGCAGAGAAAAGTTCCGTATGTTGTCCCTGCATCAGATTTATCCTCAGTTGCATCGAGGAGACTGGCTGTGCGCCATAGATCTGCAGGACGCTTACTTTCATGTGCCGATCGCACAAAAGCATCGCAAGTTCCTGAGGTTTCTGGTAGGCAACAACCATTACCAGTATACGGTACTCCCGTTTGATCTGAAGTCTGCACCAAGGACGTTCTCCAAGTGCATGGCAGTGGTGGCAGCACACTTGCGGCAGAACAAAGTGTTTGTGTATCCATACCTGGACGATTGGCTGATCAAAGCTTCCACGTACCAGGAAGCCCAGTGTCATTTCAACAGGACAGCTGCCTTGCTTCATCGCCTGGGACTGCACATCAACATGTCGAAGTCGGTGCCGATCCCTGTGCAGTGTCTCCAGTACTTGGGGGCCTCAGTCAATACTTTGAACGCAAGCGTGTGTCCTTCGGAGGAGAGACGCTTATCTATCCGTTGGAAGGCCCTGCACCTCCTCTCAGCCCACTCTCCTACAGTGTGGACGGTGTCCTCTTTACTGGGGTCGATGGCTTCCTGCATCTTTCTCACCCCCAATGCACGTCTGCATATGAGGCCTCTGCTGGAATGTCTGGAGGATCAATGGGACCAGAGGCGGGGGCGTTGGGAGGACACGATTCATCTGTCCCAACACGCTCTACAGTCTCTGAAATGGTGGTGCTCCTCAGAGAATGTCTGCAAGGGGACTCCCTTTCACAAGGATATTCCGGTCCAGACCATAGTGACCGATGCGTCTCTCCAGGGCTGGGGAGCGCATTCGGGCCCTCTTCAGATTCAGGGGATACGGTCACAGACGGAGATGACTTACCACATCAACTTTTTGGAACTCAGAGCAGTACTTGGCCCTGAAGGCGTTCCATCCCTCCTTCACCACGAACTACCTGCTAGTTCAGACAGACAATACTACTACCATGTATTACCTCAACAAGCAGGGGGGCTCCCGCTCACGCACACTGTCTCGGGAGGCACAGACGATCTGGAATTGGCTGGTGGCCAGGAACCTAATGATCACGGCAACCCATCTGCCGGGAGTGCAGAATGCCCAAGCCGATGCGCTCAGCAGGCTCGTTCAAGAAAATCACGAGTGGGTGCTAAACGACGACGTGCTAAGAGACGTCTTCGCAGAGTGGGGCACTCCGGATATCGATCTGTTCGCTATGGCAGAAAACAGCAAATGCCGTGACTTCGCGTCCAGGTACTACCAACCAGGGACACTGGGGAATGCCCTAAGGATCAGCTGGTCCAACAGCTTTCTCTACGCCTTTCCACCCATTCCCCTGATTCCGGCGGTGCTGATCAAGCTGTCGCAATCCAGAGCCAGGATGATCCTGATTGCTCCGGAGTGGCCGAGGCAATGGTGGTTCACCGACCTTCTTCACCGGTCTGTTCTGCCTCACCGGCGCCTGCCATGTCGGCCGGACCTTCTCACGAAATTCGGAGGACAGATGGTTCACCCCAATCTCTCGTCCTTGAGTTTGGCAGCATGGCTCCTGAGCTAGTACAGTATGGACACTTGAACCTACCTCAGGACTGTATGGAGAGACCGTCTACGAGGACTTCTTACGCCTATAAGTGGAAGAGATTCTGCTTATGGTGCAAGGCAAAGGACATTGACCCTACTTCCTGTAAAGAAGATGTTATTTTGCCTTATCTGCTGCAGTTAGCTCAATCTGGGCTTAATTTTCAGTCTATTAAAGTTCATCTCGCAGCTTTGACTGCGTATAGAAAGGGCCCTTCCCAAACCTCATTTTTTCGAATCCCTGTGATTTAAGATTTTTTGGAGGGTTTGCGTAAGGTGTTTCCCCCTGTTAGACGACCTTCTCCACCATGGGAACTGAACATGGTGTTGTCCAGATTAATGAGGGAGCCTTTTGAGCCTATTCATAAGGCTTCTCTGCAGCATTTGTCCTGGAAGGCTGCCTTCCTTGTGGCCATTACATCGGCCAGGAGAGTAAGTGAGATTCAGGCTCTGTGTTGTCAAGAGCCGTATACTGTATTCCATGCTTCTAAAGTGGTAATGCGTACTCATCCTAAGTTTTTGCCTAAAGTGATATCTGATTTCCATGTAAATCAAATGATAACTTTGCCTACATTTTTTCAGCATCCCTCCTCTCCGGCGGAGAGGTCTCTGCATTCGCTAGATGTGCGTAGAGTGTTGAAATTCTATCTAGATAAGACAAAAGACATCCGCAGGTCGGATCAACTGTTTGTAAATTATGGTTCAGTAAGAACTGGTCTAGCTACCTCGAAACAGTCCATCTCCAGATGGATTGTGTCCTGTATTCAGATCTGTTATCAGAAAACTAATAAGACGTTAGGGGGTAAGCCTACAGCGCATTCGACTAGGGGCAAAGCAGCGACTACAGCTTTGCTTAGGAATGTTCCAATTGATGACATTTGTAAGGCTGCCACCTGGAAGTCGGTCCATACGTTTACAAAGCATTACTGCCTGGACTCTGATGCTAGGGCAGATGCGCAGGTTGGACAGGCTTCGCTGAGGAATTTGTTTGCACAGTGAATTGTTGGTGTTCGGTTTTTTACTCCACCGCTGTTTGTTGGTTGGGATGGGCTTGCCATTCTATTCATAGATTATGACTATACACAGAGATCCCCTACTACAGAAGGAGTAGTTTCTTACCTGTAACTCCAGTTCTGTAGTAGGGGTATCTCTGTTATAGTCATAAGCGACCCTCCCTCCTCCCCGGTGGAGTAACCTGACCGTATCAGGCCTGTTGTTATACACCTTCAAAAAGAACTGAAAGTAACTTGCTGTGGCTGTGCATCCTGGGATACCGGGGGTCTCTGGAGAGTTCCTTAAAGGCACGGTATCCTTTTAGCAGACACATAATGACAGCCTATAGGGCTTGTCTGTCCACCCCTTCCTCTCTATTGTTTAAAGGGATTTTGGTGAAGGGAGTGTGATACAATAAAGGAACATGTCAGATGTGAATAAAAAGGACATTTAAACTTTATTTTGGCTTTTGTGTTCACTTCAGATGAAGTGCTGGCCAGTGCAGCCATATTGTTATTAGGCTGTATTATTTTGTCTGTCTCTTAAGTGTCTTTGCAGGTTTGCAAATGCAGGACAGCTTAAGAGATATTTTGATTGCTCCGGGGTCCCCGCACATGGGTGGGACTATTCATAGATTATGACTATAACAGAGATACCCCTACTACAGAACTGGAGTTACAGGTAAGAAACTACTCGTTTTCACCTTGCCAGATCTGGAGCTTGTGAACTGTAGCAGACCGCACCGATGTCAATGCGAGCACTTAACTCGCTGAGCCAAGATTGCTGTACAGCTACATTTCACAGAGCGAGGGATTGCTAACTGAATAACTCTGCCTGATGACCTTACAGTCTTAAGGACCAAGCTTGCGCATTCTTTACGCAAGACATTTACTGTTGGCAGAGAGCGAGGAAGGAGGAAGCTGCAGTGTGTTTTCCAAAACACAAGATGGCTGCTTAAATAAAACTTGCATTTAAAACAGCCAGTGAGGCATTGTTTTCCTCTTTATAGGTTTATTTGTGCACTTGCTCCTGTTTTCGCCTCACTAGTGCCGATGCAATTGAATATTCACTTCATTTTTGGGCAGTGCTACTTTAATGTCTCGTGTTTTCAGCGCAGCTGCTGGCATCATTCGCGTGCATGCACGAGCACACGTAATACAGGCCAGGCATGAGGTTTTTTGAGAAAAAGTAATGCGATATTGTGCAGTATTTTATTTTGTGAAAACATTGGTGCAGGATAAACAAATGGTTGCAGCATTCCCCTGCATAATATAAGAAAAATAGGCGATGGGCTGACATTTTATGGGGTTAGCAGAATATGCCCCCACAATATGCCCCCACTGTGCCATATTGCAGTCCTAAGAGGTGTGTAGGAATTGCAGTCACTCCGCCTGGTTATACAGTAAGGGCTGAAAGGAGAGATTAGCATTTGATTTCGTTTGGCATGCCGAAGAACCCGCTCTGTGTTGTTATCCATAACCGGAGCCACTGAATGGGGCTTCGATTTCAGTACCATTCCCCCGACGTCCATTGTGTGTTGCGCAGCCACCTTCTTCCAGGGCCCTCTAAAATTGCATTTTTCTCTCGCCACAGAATGTTGGCTTCGAGAGCTCAGTGAAGCAGCAGGGCGAAGCAGCGCATGCGCTGCGAAAGCTAACATCGCTACTGAGGAGACGCCAGAGAGGAGACGCCATGCGCGTGCACCTCGCCTGTCCGTGCACGCACTTGGTTTGTCTCCCTTCGCTAGCAAAACCAACAAAAGTCTCGCCAAGGCGAAGTAGCGCATGCGCTGCATTTATTAGGCGAGATCTAAAAATAGGTATTTATTATAAGACACTCACTAACACTTATAAATATCTCCTACCTGGAGATATACACAATGCACATAGGGGCAGATTTACAATAACTGACGCATCCCTGCATATCAGCAGGGATGTGGCAGTTATTGTGCGTCACGGCTCCGCCACCATGGATGCGCCGCTTTTACAATGCGGCGCACCATGGGGCAAAAAACAGACAGATGCGTGACGCACCTGTACCGTAAAGGCAGTGCATTGCTGGAGTAGCGTCGCAAGCGCGACGCAGCTCCAGCAAGGCTCTGGGGTGCCCTATTTCCACAATGCTGTGTCAATCCTTACTCCTGCTTCAAGCAGGTGCAGGGTTTTGACGCAGCATGGGCTCAAAAGTGACTGAGTGAAATCGTGTAGATTTCACTCAGCCACTTTTAAGAGGCGTTCCTGCGACGGAACGCCCCCCCTGCGCAGGAACGCCTACTTCTGGCACAGTGCTTTACAACGTGACGCATCTCCCAGATGCGTCACGTTGTAAATACCCCGCAGCATGGCGCTGGTTTTGCACTGCCGCTGCGTCACAAAAGTGACGCAACAGCAGCGTAAATGAGGCGCAAGGGGTTGTAAATCTGCCCCATAATACTTTGCAATAAAAACAGGTAAGTAACACGAATACACAGTGGTCGCCCAAAGGAAACCAAACCATATGCTAAAATAGTGGTATGTGAACCACGACTCAAGTCAAGACTATACCCAGAAGATGTAGAAGTGCTGGGGACCCAAGGAACCAACTGATGTAAGTAACCAGGAACCCCACAGAGGCCGTGTGCAGAGTGGGAACACGACTGCATGCTCAATTCAAGTCAATAGGTAAGTCGTGGAAGCCCGTTTTGCTTCATTGCCTGCCTGACACCGCCGGAGAGGAGGAATAGGACCACCAGTCCCAGCCCTCCACGCCGCCGCAGCCGCCATCGTCATCTTCTTGCCTTGTGCCTGGAGGCACTTTAAATCTCCCTGCGGGCTCCCGCTGCACGGGAAGCCTGTTTTGCTCCATTGCCTGCCTGACACTGCCGGAGTGGGAGAGGAGGACTAGGACCACCAGTCCCAGCCCTCCACGCCGCCGCAGCCGCCATCGTCATCTTCTTGCGCCTGGAGGCACTTTAAATCTCCCTGCATGCTACCGCTGCACGGGAAGCCTGTTTTGCTCCATTGCCTGCCTAACACCGCCAGAGGGGGGAGAGGAGGACTAGGAGCACCAGTCGCAGCTCCCCACGGCGGCCGCGGCCGCCGTCATCTTCTTGCGCCCGGAGGCGCTTTAAATTCTCCCTGCGGGCTTCCGCAGCACAGGACACGTGCGGGCGAAGCCCAGGCCGGGCCCGTCCTTGCCCGTCACTGACAGGAAGTGGCAGGGCCCCCCCCCTTTCATCTGGTGTCTGGATTGTGGACTGCCTTACGAACTACTAGCTTGGACACACACTAGCGATTGAGGTATTGTCCAAGCCTGTACTTTTGTTGTTGTCTTGCTGAGCCGGGACTCCGCGTTCAATCCAGTCCTGATTACATTGTTTGAATCCATTTTGTGCTTGTGTGCATAGACTGCTTGACTGTTATCTGTTCATTGTTAGTGCTGTGCACCTGTATATATCTGGGTAGGGTTGGCCTGTTTCCAGCTGATACTAGCCCGAAGCTTAGAAGGATGGGGAAAAGAAAATCCATGGAGGGTAGTGGAAGTGGGGGTGGTGGAACTGGGCAGGCCAGGAAGTCACAGAAACATGCAGGCAGTAACTGTGTCTTAGATAGAATAGATGCCCTCATTAGTGAATGTGAGGATATATTAAAGGGAGAAGCAACTATGCTGCTTGGCACTGTTAAATCTCCCCATCAACCCATTCAACCTATTAGCCCTAGCCCAAGCCGCCAGCCTGCCATTCCAGCTATGTTCCAATGATTGAGGGCCTTACTTCCTTGGTCAATCTTCTACTGCTAAAGGATTCTTCCTGTTCTGAGAACACTAACCCTAAGACAGGACATTCACCCCAATCTTGTCAGGCTAATTATACAGTATGTGAGACAGATACCAATGACAAAGGTTTCTGCCACAACGGTCCCATCCAGCCTGCCCCTGCTGCCACAACTTATAAGCTGGTGCCAGCTCTCCCGAGGACCAAGTGCCCATCTTACTCTAGTATAAGCCAACATAATATCGACCGCTGTAGCCTAGCATTAGCGCAGGCCCCTCCAATCTGCATTAAACACACTTCCTCATCTTCGGCACATTATTCCGCGTGTAGCACACAACATCGACTGGTTGATCTGACTAGTTCTAACCTGTCCCAAGCCCCCAAAATCTATATGGTTAATGTACCCAAGTATGATACCAGAAATGGCGTCGAAAATGTGGATTCTTTGACTAACAAAGTTATCTATTGGATTCGCCATGTTAGGGGCTGCCGCTCAGTTATTCGGGAAGACATCATCAGGGGACAAAGGCTCACCTCCAGAGCCCAACTGTCAGACTGTATTGAGCTTTCCCTGAACGGGGCCGATCTCGTTGAATTTCTCCTCGCCCTGGAATTTCGCACTTGCCCTCCTGAACCTTCTTCCATCCAGTTCAGGCGGTTTCTACCTAGTAGTCAGTGTCGGCAACCTGCTAAGCAAACACTTCTTCAACTAGCGGGATGTTACTCTCTGGAGGCTAACGACTGACTACAGAATAGGCCTCAACTGCCCTTGGGATCTCATACTGTTTTTCCAACTTGTAGGGATACCCTCTCTAATACCTCCTCTAGTAACCAACTCCAGTGCATCACCCCTGACCTGGCGCCTAGGAATATATTGACAACACCTCTTTCGCCTGTAGGGATGCAGGTTACTAGAGGTGAACCACCTAATACTCCCAATGGGCAAAGGCTATCTTCCCACATTTCATTAAAGATATCTGTGATATCTTGGAACATAGCAGGGTTGAGGTCAATGGTTACTTCATCGAACTGGCACACTTTTGTCGAGCAGTTTGACATCTGTCTTTTTCAAGAAACCTGGCTGGTGGGTCCCCTCTACTGTATAGGCTACTTAAATTGTCATTTTCCAGCTACCAGTGGGGAAAAGGGCCGACCTTCAGGTGGTTTGACAATTTGGGTATGTCAAGCGATTGGTTCCGGTATCCAGGAACTCCAAACACAGAATAAGAATATTCTTGCAATTAGGCTGAAATGGGGCCAGCAAAGTATAGTTGACATTTATAATGTCTATGCTGGAGGATCAAAGGGGAAAAAGTCTGAAGTTTTAGCAGCTCTCGACGATTTACTAGATCTGCATTCCTGGGCAGTCTAATTGCGGGAGACTTTAACACGTCTTTTGAGCCTCTTGCTAACGAGGAATGTGATCTCACTGGGGAGGAAGATGCCCAGTGGGGCATTCCAAAACTAGAACTAGCACTCATAAAAAGTAACCGGATGTGGCTATTCGAACTAACTCCATCTTCTTGGAGAAAGGCCTACAAGCGGCAAATGGAAGATCTCTATCAGGTAGACATGGGGCTAACCCATTTAATAGTGGCCGCAGTGCGAGCCGCATAGACTATCTATTAATTAATTTGTAGCTATGGCACGTGCTAAGGGATATGGTTGTGAGGGAATGGCTAGAGAGTGACCATAATCCCTTATGTGCGATCTTTGATCTATTGCCACAGAGGGAACCTACACAGCTAGATAGCAAATTGCTTACTCTTGACGTGGTCCCCTCAAATGATATGAGACGACTAAAATGGGTTAACATACTAGAGAAGCCTAATCCTCTAGCTACTGTTAGCAAGGATATTGACTGCGCAATAGTTGAGCTAGAGACTTGTGTGTGTAATTTTGTGGGTTCTGAGCTTATAGTCACCACTCATGATACATTTTTTGCCCAGTTACGCATTCATTTCGTCAGGCAATGCAAGGCTAAGGGCACTCAACCAAATAAAGAGTACCAGTGGTTCACTGAGGAATGCAGAGAGGCGCATTGATCCCTAGGGGATGCGATTAAAGTAGGGGACCCAGGGAAAGTACGGCTATTAAGGCAAACATACAGAAGAGCACAGGAAAAGACCAAGAAAGACTGGGACGAAAATAGATGGCAGGACCTCAGGCTGGCATGTGCAAGTAAAAGTTCCAAACAGTTCTGGAATATAGTAAAGTGGGACACGGTTGGCCAGCCATTACCACCGCAAAATCATGTAAACCAGGACCAAGGAGTTATCCATTTTAAACCCCAATATGCACGTAGCCCAGATGAGGATGAGGTGGCAGAGCCTTCATATTCGTACTTTCAAGGTACGGTCATTAATGGGGCTGATGTTAGTACCGCCCTGGGAGCTGTAATGGGTTGAAAGGCACCAGGCCTCGACGGTATTCCGCCCGACATATTTCTTTATGACAAAACCAAATGGTGCCGGTATATAGAGCTGCTGGCTATTGCAATCGCCCAAGGTGCATCAGTCCCAGCTTCCTGGAAAGGGGCTGTGATTATCCCCGTTTTTTTAAAAAAGGGGATAAATCTCACCCCAGAAACTATAGGGCCATCAGCCGAATAGATTCTCTGCAAAATATAATGGGGCGGCTAGTTTTAAACAAGGTTCAGGATTGGATAGATGAGCAGGGTATTCTATCCCCACTGCAGGCCAGCTTCCAGGCACACACCAGCACTATTGATCAGGTGTTTCGATTTACCTTGTTATACTGGAAGACGGTCCTAGATAAGGGCAGCTTGTATGCTGCCATTGTGGACCTCAAGTCAGCTTTTGACCTTGTCACCCGTAGTAAATTATGGGAAGTACAGCAAGAGATGGGGTTCCCCTCACAATTGTTAACAATCATTGCTAGACTTCACGTGGGTAATTATGCCCAAATTTGTTGGGGTGCTCAGGGCAATGTCACAAGTCCCTTTTCCATAGAGAAAGGTGTGCGCCAAACCTGCGTAATGGCACCCACACTATTTTACCTGTTTATCAACAGGATTGCAACATTTCTGGAGTCTACTCCTACTGATGCCCCAGCCGGTGTAAAAATCCCTTTTTTTACTGTTCGCGGATGACACGTTAATTATCTCAAACGCCGAGCGGTCTCCAGCGAGCTATGCTACTTTTTGAGGAGTTCTGTTGTCTACATGGCTTGGAAATTAACGTGTCAAAAACAAAATGTATGTCTTTTAATCCTCATAGAGCATTTAGAGAAGGCATAGTGTTGAATAAGCGCCTCCTGGAACAAGTCAATGACTTTACTTACTTGGGGGTTATTATGCAGAGGGACTTGAGGTGGAATCAACAGCTTGATATTGCCATGTTGAAGCTCCGGCAGCTAGCCGGAGCCTTGCAAACCGAGTTTAACACCTCTCTCACAAAACCAGTTAGTCCGGTGCTGCAAATATATAACATGAAAGTGATCAGCTCTGACCGATACGGGGCTGAGCTCTGGGGGTACGAAAATATGTCCAAGTTAACCGCAGCAGAAAATAGGTTCCTACGTAAGATTACCAACCTCCCGCAAAGAACCTCAGTAAGTCCACTGCTTTATGACCTAGGCAGGAAAGCTCTGGCTGACATAGCAAGGCTGCCTCCTCTACTTTATTGGCAGAGAATCTGGTGTACACCAGAACTGGTAACCTATGCTACAGGCCTCAAGGACCTAATTAGAACAGACCGTTTTAATAAAATAAAATGGTTGCGGGAGACCAAAGCCTACCTAATAAGTATTGGCATGGCATAATTGTGGGAGAACCCAGCAGGCACCCGTTCCCCTCTAAGGTGATTCTAAAAGGGAAGTATTGGGAATGGGTGACCCAAAATGTGCATCGGAATAGCACCACAACTGCACTTACGGGAAGATTCCTACAAGTTAAACCAGTCCCAAGTTTGGAACAGTATTGGGATACAGTAAGAAAGCTGCACGATCGGAAGTTATATTTCCAATTTAGGGTGGGTTCACTACCAGTAAGATCATTTACAGCAAGATGGGGGTAACCTAGGTGAAAAATCCTATCCCATTTGTCATGCCCACTTGGAGTCAATGGCCCACCTGTTGTTTGTCTGTCCAGATTATGCTGCTCCTCGACGAGCATGGTCGACACCAATCTGTAGATCTTTGAGCACCAGAAGGAGCAGTGATGCGCTAAGATTATTGAGCTCGGATACATCAAACCGGTCCTAGGATGCTTGATTCCAGTCCAGGGAAGACATGGCTTGGCAGTTCGGGCTGGACTGTTCCCATGAGGCACAGGGTCAAGACTGATTTGCATATGGCCATGTCTTAACTGAGGTGGCGTGGTGAGCAAAATAACGATGGATTAAACCCAGATCTGTGACTGAGGGTGAATGTTTTGCCAATGTGCAACATTCCGTCCATCATCTTGTGTGTTTTGCTGTTCGCCCTATGTGGAAAGGGTATGCCCAGACGTGGGTCCCGTGCTCACTATGCCACTGGAGTCAAGCTATCCTGGCTGAAGAGCGGTGAAACCTCAAAACCGGTACTAGGATGCTTGATTCCAGTCCAGGGAAGACATGGCTTGGCAGTTTGGGCTGGACTGTTCCCATGAGGCACAGGGTCAAGACTCATTTGCATATGGCCATGTCTGAACTGGGGTGGCGTGGTGACCAAAATAACGATGGATTAAACCCAGATCTGTGACTGGGGGTGAATGTTTTGCCAATGTGCAACATTCAGTCCATCATCTTGTGTGTTTTGCTGTTCGTCCCATGTGGGAAGGGTATGCCCAG
Source organism: Triturus cristatus (assembly GCF_964204655.1). Classification (NCBI taxonomy): domain Eukaryota; kingdom Metazoa; phylum Chordata; class Amphibia; order Caudata; family Salamandridae; genus Triturus; species Triturus cristatus. The sequence goes on along the minus strand of NC_140582.1, from coordinate 1,089,079,658 downwards.
ACGTGGGTCCCGTGCTCACTACTCCACTGGAGTCAAGCTATCCTGGCTGAAGTGGGGTGAAACCCCGAAACCGGTCCTAGGATGCTTGATTCCAGTCCAGGGAAGACATGGCTTGGCAGTTCGGGCTGGACTGTTCCCATGAGGCACAGGGTCAAGACTGATTTGCATATGGCCATGTCTTAACTGAGGTGGCGTGGTGAGCAAAATAACGATGGATTAAACCCAGATCTGTGACTGAGGGTGAATGTTTTGCCAATGTGCAACATTCCGTCCATCATCTTGTGTGTTTTGCTGTTCGCCCTATGTGGGAAGGGTATGCCCAGACGTGGGTCCTGTGCTCACTACGCCACTGTAGTCAAGCTAACCTGGCTGAAAAGGGGTAAAACCCCGAAACCGGTCCTAGGATGCTTGACTCCAGTCCAGGGAAGACATGGCTTGGCAGTTCGGGCTGGACTGTTCACATGAGGCACAGGGTCAAGACTGATTTGCATATGGCCATGTCTGAACTGGGGTGGCGTGGTGAGCAAAATAACGATGGATTAAACCCAGATCTGTGACTGGGGGTGAATGTTTTGCCAATGTGCAACATTCCGTCCATCATCTTGTGAGTTTTGATGATATAATTTAGACATATGCTAACTGCCAGTGTTTTAATACTTGTGCCCTGGTATTTTGTTATATTATGAATTGCAAGTGCTTGAAAGGTTTTTTGAAGTATTATTACTTTTAGTAGTTTTTAATTGTATCAATTGTATTTTAACACCCTAGAGGACAGATTGTAATGTGTTAAAAAATGTTTTAACTGTGTTTATACATGTGATTTATGAAATATCCTATTTATGTAATGTGCTTTGATGACATACCGGCCGAATAAAGCTTGATTGGATTGGTTGCAATATTAAAGAAGGACCCTTCCCAGTGGACCCTGGAAGGTTCCCCTATGGATCACAGGCACAGACGTTGCAGCAGACGAGCAGGGCAATGAGACAAGGATCAGCAGGAGTCTTCCCAGTTACAGCCTCGGTGCCCAAAGCGAAATCTAGAGTGCCCAGGCTGTTGAAGATGAAGCGGTATCTTGATCTGAATCTTGTCCCACGACGAATCTAGGGACCCACCCACAGGTAAGCCCTTAAGTAACCTAAGGAAAGGGTTGGGACGATTCAGGTGTCCCACCCAGAGGAAGGGCAGGACTGTGGGAGGATACTCCCATGTCCTTTGTCCACTTTCGTGCCAGAGCGGAAGCCAACGGATCCCTGAACTGGTTTGAACTGGAGTATGCAAGGAAGGCACCAAATGTGCCCTTCAAGCAGTCTCAGTGGCGCTTGCAAGCGCCCCCACCCTTCCCCAATACACTAAACCCTGTCTGGGAGGTGGGTCTACCTTCCCCTGCTCAAACTTGGCTCAGCAGAAGGAGGGCAGAAACTGGTCTCTGGTCGGCAGCATCCCTAGCTTGCTGCCTGATTCTGGAAGACTGGTAACGGGAACACTGAGGGCCTCCCGGAGGAGTTTTACAGTGCATGGAATCATACCTGGGGTATGATTCCAACATGTTTGATACCAAACATGACAGGGTTCGTTACAGCTAGTTTAGAGATACTTGGTTTGCGTATCAAAGTCCTCAAACCTTCTTGGCATCTTGACCACTCAGCCCGATCTCGTACAGTTCTGTCCTTTCTCTGGGACCACCTTTTTCCCTCTAGTCGGAGATTCTCCTCTGGCCACCAACTCTCCTTGTTCTTCTTCTTCTTTTGCCTGAATCCCTACTTCTGTGAAGCGATCTTGCCTGTTCGTTTCTCCTTCTCTGCTTCCTCCTGAAGTATTCTGGCTCTGAATCTCCCCCCTTTTCCCGGGAGAGGTTGGGTTTGGCCCCTCAGCCGCTTGACTTTCCTCTCTTTCCGGCTCGCCTTCCACTGCCGGACTCGGTGTTCTTCTGTCCTCCGGGTCTTCCCACTTCAAGATTCTATTGCATTTCACCATTCTGTCCTGCGACCATACCTTCCCGTCGCTCAGTAAAGCCGACCTGGTATATGTTTCTATCACCTGCAGCGGAGGGCTAAATTTACTCTCTCCTTTTCTTTTTAGCGTGGCGTGTTTTACTCTTACCAATGTCAAGTAGCGAGTGCTCACCTTCCCTTCATGTGAGATTCAATTTGAACATTATTTTGCAAATACGTGCGTACTAGCAGCTTGCTGTGACCGTCCCTGCACAGCATATGTATGAATGAAACTGCCAAGGAAGGCGACTGTTCCGCCCCCAGCTGCTGCACCGCTGAACTGAGGAAACTCTCCTCTGAAAATGTGTTAAATTTTAACCAAAGTACTCCGTAGTAATCAATAGTAATCCAATAGTATGTAGATGTCAAATAATCCATGTTTTCCAAGCTTTTATAGTCACTCCAGAGACAGCGATGTAAAGTTAGAATGTTTTATTTCGCATTTTCAAATGTCTGATGCTGCAATGCGCTTAAACATAGACATGTGCTTTCAACGTTCCTTCGAACTGGCACTTGTAAAACAACCCAATGCATTTCGAACCATTTAAGTTCTTCGTCAGGGGTACTGAAACAAATCAAAAAGAACTGCATAAACAACCATGCTATACCTTTGAAGCCTATAAGTAATACAGAACAAAGTAGAAAAGTTATCCCCACATTTTTCATACCCACCCTCCATCTCTTTCCCCTCATGATTATAACTACACTTGCAATAAACTATAACACAAAAATGACTAAGGAAAATAATCTCCCACCCTTTAACCAAACATCCATAGAGAGCCCACTATGTTCGTTTATGTTATGTTAAACTTGTTATGTTAAACTTTTATTTCTATAGCGCACGGCTACTCCGTAGAGTGTCCCGGCGCTTTATCGAGGCAGCTCAGTAAAAACCAGAAACATAACAACAAACACAAAAGAAAAAGAGACAGAAAAACATAACAAACAAAGACATCCTAAAGATTAAAAAGCCACGTCTTGAGGGTCTTCCTAAACAGAAGAAGAGAAGAAGAAGACCGTAGGTCCAGAGGCTAAGAGTTCCACAACTGAGGGGCCCTCAGACTGAAAGAGCGACCCCCAGTGCGGGCCTTCGTCACCCGAGGAACCACCGCGAGAAACAAAGATTCCGACCGCAGAGATCTAGCTGGACAATAGAAAGACAGTCTCTGCTGTAGATACCTTGCTCCGGTGCCAAAAAGCGCTTTGTGCGCCAGGGTCAATGCTTTAAACATAATCCGCTTCCGGATAGGAAGCCAATGGAGTGATCGTACCAGACCCGAAGCTCTCGCTCGCCTATGAAGGCCAAAGATGGCACGGGCAGCGGAGTTCTGCACAACCTGCAGCCGCTGAACTAGATACTCCGGAAGACCAACATAGAGGACGTTGGCATAGTCCAATCTAGAGCCTATCAAGGCTTGCACCGTGATCTTTCTGTGCTCTTCTGTGAGTAAAGGCAGGAACTTCCGGAGCATCTTAAGCATACCAAAGCAGGTACCCACCAGGCCAGAAATATGAGAGCTCAGTGACAAATTATTGTCAACCTTCACTCCCAGATTCTTAGCCACGAGCGATGCCTGCACAGGGCAATCCATACCTAATGGCCACCAGGCCTGCCACTCAGGGTCCCGGGAACAGCCGAAGAATAGCACCTCCGATTTACTGGAGTTTGCCTTAAGGCCATTTCGCTGGAACCAGCCAAAGACCGACTCCAAACAGCCCCGGATGTTCTCTCCATCGAAAGCCTGTCCTTGCCTACACGTGAAAAGCAGTTGGGTATCATCAGCGTAGGATACGATCCGGGCCCCAGAGGACTCCGCCAGTGCCGCCAGAGGTGTCATAACGATGTTAAAGAGAGTCGGGCTCAACACAGAACCCTGTGGGACCCCAACTCCCAATGGCGACATCTCGGCGGAGCATGGAGAGGCCCAGACCGTTTGTCGGCGGCCTTCAAGGAAAGATGTAAACCAATTGAACACCGTCCCCCTCAGACCGATGTCATAAAGTCTGGAGAGGAGCACCTCATGGGGGACGGTGTCAAAGGCCGCCGACAAATCCAGCATGACGAGCATGGCCCTTCCTCCAGAATCCAGTGTCTCCCTGATGATCTCAGACACTTCCAGCAGTGCCGTCTCCGTGCTTAAATTAGGACGGAAACCGGACTGCGAAGGATGGAACAAATCGTTCGATTCGAGAAAGCTGGAGAGAACACCATGTACATGCTTTTCTGTGATTTTAGCCAAGGCCGGTAAAAGAGAAATCGGCCTATAATTGGCCAAGACCTCAGAGTCCAACCCTGGCTTTTTGAGGAGGGGGATCACCATAGCTCTTTTCCATAGCACTGGAACCCTCCCCTCCCTCAGAGATAGATTCACCAAAGGGTTGACTAGTGGATTGATTACGGCCGCCATCTTGGCCAAAAATTTGGCAGGACAGGAATCCAATGGTGAGCCCGATTTCAGGCTGGTCAGAAGAGCAAGAGAAGCATCAGCCGAGACAAGAGGAAACTCAGCAAGAACCACACCCTGCATCGGCAGGCTGGACAGTCCGGCCATCGGACTGGAACACTCCTCCACAGACCTCACTGGGAAAGAGTCCTGGATAGATTTAATTTTATCCTTGAAGAATTTAGCCAGATCGCAGACCCAGTGCTCCAATGGAACACTATGGGCCACGCAGGATCTAGGCGCCGTAAACTCCCTTACCACAGTAAAGATCTCTTTACAGGAATTGGCGGCAGTCTCAATCCTCCTGGCCAGATACTCCTTTTTCTCCCGGAGGATATCCTGGTGATAAGATTTAATCATTTTCCTATAAGCCGATCTAGCTTCCGGGTCATACCGAAGACGCCATGCCCTCTCTGCCACCTTACACTGCGCACGAGTGGCACACAATGCCTTCGTAAACCATGGGGCTGAGACCCTCTTAGCACTATCCCGAGGGGCCATTGCGGGGGCCAGATCGTTCAGCCTCTCCAACAGCCATCCCTGCAAGGACTCTACATCCTGCTCTAAATCCCCTGTAAGAGGGCAAGGATGGTCTATAGCAGCCTGAGCCAGCAACTCGGGTGTGACTCTATGTAGAGCCCTTTGAGCAGTGCCATGCTGTCTGGGGGCACAACTTAACAATTTTTCGCCACCCAATACACAAAATCTGGCCAATCTATGGTCGGACCAGAGCACCGGAAGGAGCTCCACATCAACAAGAGGGAACGAGGAGAAAACCTGATCTAAAGTATGTCCCTTGTCGTGTGTAGAACCAACCAAAAACGGGGCAAGACCAAGAGGAGCCGTAATATCGAGCAGTTTTTTTACATTCGGGTCATTGTCATCGTCCATATGAAAATTAAAATCTCCTGCCAGAAGACAATGCTCCGTACTTAGTGCCATACCAGATATGGTCCCCTGAAGATCATCGAAAAAAGAGCCCACTGGTCCAGGAGATCTATATACCAGCAGCCCTTTAAAAGCGTGATGAGGGGTTAATCTGAGAGTGAAGGCAAGAGATTCCGCTCCAGCAATGGTGTTCAAAGAAGTGATGGTGCAGGTAGCTGACTTTCTCACTGCTACCGCCACCCCTCCTCCCCTGCCTTTCACTCTATCCTGACGAAAGATTGTATAATCAGGAGGAAAAGCCGCCCTGATGTCCGGATTGGACGTCTCCCCCAACCAAGTTTCTGTCAGCAGGAGACAGAGTGGATTCTCCCTGACAAGGAGATCGAAGATCTCCAAGGCGTGCTTCCCTACCGATCTTGTATTCAGCATTAAGCACAGATGTTTAACGCAGACCTCATCTCTCCGTGAGGAAGCAGCCGGGACAAAACCTGGCGACCAGCCACAGGCAGGGCACAACCGTTTACCTCGGTAACGGCCTGGGAACACGGAACGGCAAGCACAGGAGAAGCTATGCAACGCACGTAGTTCCCTGGCAGAATAACGAATCATATTACCCGAACACGGAACCAGGCACTCTCACCGCTCCGCCGCCTCCGAGACGCTGACGGGCGCAGACGGGCAGGACTCTGGCAAGACTCAGGCAAATGCGAAGGCAACCCCGCTGCGCGATACCGCTGCGCTAGCAGGAACGGTTTAAATAGGTCCTCCAGGTAAGGTCCTCCCTGTCCCAGAAGGACGCTACAAGATGGCGCTACCAGATCGCCACTGCCCAACCCAAAATGGCGCCCAAAATCGGAACGCTGCAGAATCAAGCTACCAGGGAGCCCGGACCCGCTAAAAGAGCGGTGAATCACCAGTATTATGTGCAGGTAAGGGGGGAGTCCTAACACCCAGCAAGGAAGGAGAGCGCAATCAATAAAAACACTGAAAGAGGCTAAAAAGCGCTAGCAATCTGCGCGAGCGTGCTTTACAGAGCCACCCCTCCGGGCAAATGCATCCAAAGAGGACAGGCACATCCAAGGACCGCCTTAAATAGGTCCTCCAGGTAAGGTCCTCCCTGTCCCAGAAGGACGCTACAAGATGGCGCTACCAGATCGCCACTGCCCAACCCAAAATGGCGCCCAAAATCGGAACGCTGCAGAATCAAGCTACCAGGGAGCCCGGACCCGCTAAAAGAGCGGTGAATCACCAGTATTATGTGCAGGTAAGGGGGGAGTCCTAACACCCAGCAAGGAAGGAGAGCGCAATCAATAAAAACACTGAAAGAGGCTAAAAAGCGCTAGCAATCCGCGCGAGCGTGCTTTACAGAGCCACCCCTCCGGGCAAATGCATCCAAAGACCGCAACCAGCAGTTTCAAGTGTGCATATCATTCTCCGTGTTCAGGGAGTCATCGACTTCCCGCCTATTAAGGCCTTATTTGAAGCCTGCTCACTCACACGTTTTCCCTATATCTCCCTGATTTAAACAAACCACGTGACCTGCCATGTCCTCTGTTCGCTAATAAAGACTGGTGCCTCATTTTCCCATAATGCATTACCCCTGTAAACAAAACCAATGAACCCAACCAAATTGAAACAAATAGAAATAAATAGTTTAAAAACAATGAAACAAAACAAAATGGACAAAAAACGAAACATAAACAAATAAATGAAATCACTCGTGTTTTACTCTTACCCACTCTCCCTTCTCCAGGGTTACCCCTTTGGTATTACGTCGTTTGTTATAGTACTCTGTGTATAATGCCTGCACTTTGTCCAGGTTACGCCTCACCACCGCAGGCGACCATTTGCTTTGTACCATAAGGTGTTTCCACGCTACATTGTCCTTCGTAAAAGGGTCACGTCCCCTTAAAATCTTGAACGGACTGTACCCGGTGTTGGTCAGAGTAATGCGGTACGCCCAGAGCATGCGTTGGAGTTCCTTCTCCCAATTTAACCCCGCACTGATTGCCGCTTGTATGGATCCCATTATCACCCGATTAAATCTTTCCGCAAGTCCATTCCCCGCCAGGTGGTAGATTGGGGTGTGTTTGACTTCAATCCCATTCCTGGTCATGAAGGCGTTCCATCGTTCTGAAACAAATTGCGGGCCGTTGTCACACGTTATCACCTTGGGTATTCCTTCTCTCAGGAACGTGGCGGTGAGGAATGCTAACACCGTCTCAGTGTCGGCACTTTCACATACGTCTACCTCTGGCAATTTAGAGTACCTGTCCACTGCCACTATGAGGTACTTGGGTACTCCTTCCGCGTTCAGGACTGGACCCAAGATATCCACTGACAGCATTTCCCAGGGGCTGGACATCCCAGTGAATTTCCCCAGTGGTGGACGTAGTAAGGTTTGCGTCTTATCAGCCTTGTTGCATTGTTCACATATCCTGACGTGTCTTTCTACCTGTGCATCCATGGCTGGCCACCAGTATGCCTCCTTCGCTCTCGCCTTGGTTTTCATGATCCCCAGGTGTCCCTCGTGTAGGATGGTTAAAAGATGGTTCACTAGCGAGGTCGGTGGGACCACCTTGTCTCCTCTCAGTAGGAACACTGGGTTGTCTCCAATGGACAGTTCCTCTCGGATCTCCCAGTACTTCCTCAGCTCGCTGTCCAGGTGCTTATTGTCGGGCCATCCTTGTGTCACATAGCTTTTCACTGTGCTTATTGTCTCGTCAGCTGTGTACGCTTCTTCCAATTCTTGTGTGCTGACAGCTCCTTCATAGTCTTGCGTGAGTGCTACCATGTACTCCTCCCATTCCGAAGGTTCCCAATCTCCTGCGGGCTCCATAGCGGCTGCTCTGCTTAAGAAGTCTGCTACCTTGTTTTTGGATCCTGGGATGTACTCCACATCATATACGTAGTCCAAAAGCCTCAGGCTCATCTTCGCAATGCGAGGGGTCGCATGCCCGCTCGAGGTCAACACTTTCACCAGTGGTTTGTGGTCGGTACGGAGTAGAAACTTCGAGCCCCACAAGAACTGTCTGAACCGTTCCATGGCCCACACCGTCGCTAGCATCTCCTTCTCTATGACGCTGAATTTTTCTTCGTTCACGCTAGGGCTCTCGAGGCAAAGCTGACTGTGGTGACTTCTCCGCCCCGGGCTTTCTGCATCAGGACCGCCCCCAGGCCCTTGTCACTGGCGTCGGTGGTTAGGATGGACAATGCTTCTTGATCGAACCCTTCCAGGGGGATAGCTGTGCAAATGTCTTGTTTTATTCTCTTGAATTCTTCTTGCTCCTCCTGCGTCCACCTGACCGCGATCTTTTCCTTCAAGAGTTGCCTTATGTGGTGCGTTTTGGTCGCGAAATGCGGGACAAACTTGAAGTAGAACTCAGCCATGCCTAGGAAGGAGCAGACATCTTCCTTCCTCGTCGATGTTGGTGCGTCCTTGATGGCCGCCATGTTCGCTCTTTTCGGTTCTATACCCATTCCGCTGATCTCGTGGCCCAGGTAGGTCACCGAGTCAACTCCAAACCTGCACTTTTGCCATTCCGCCGTGAGTCCATTTTGAGCTAAGATCGCTAACACTGTGTGTAGTTTCTTATCATGGTCTTCCTGGGATTTCCCCATGACTAGGATGTCGTCCTGGAAGTACTGGACTCCTTCCACCATTTGGAACAACCTATGCATAAGTTTTTGGAACACCGCCGCAGCCGACGCTACGCCGAAGGGCATCCTGAGAAACTTGTAACACCCAAATGGCGTGATGAACGACGTCAGGTGGTTGCAGGTGGCATGCAGTGCAATTTGGTGGTACGCCGAGGTGAGGTCTATGGTGGAGAACCACTTGACCCCCTTGGTCATCGCCAACATCTCGTTTATCCGGGGCAACGGGAACTTGTCCACTAGAATGTTCTTTTTTTTTTATTTTTTTTTATTTTTTGAAACCGTTTATTACAAAGTCCAAAAAATATACAAAGATGGGCCTAAAAACCTTTAGGCCGGCCGCTAGCAAGCAAGAGGAGCATGTGATACAGACAATGGCGCGCATGCTGCGGCAGAGGGAAATGCACAGGAGTTAGAAGCGTTGGTAGCCACACCCTCCGGACCCCACATAACGGTTTCATTTTAGTATAAATAACAACAAAAAACAAATCCACAAGGCAACACACAATCGGAAACAGCAGCATGTGCTCCCCTAGCAGGGGGACCCCACCAATCCATAAGAGTATCAAGGGGGGGAAAAGGTCAGGACGGGGACTAAGTAGACTCAGTGCCCGGAACCGGGAAGATAAACTGGCTAAGGGGACGGGACCGGTGACGGATCGGGCAATAACGGCGGGGTACAGATTCCCCCACGGTAGGTGTTCCAGGGGCCCCATACTTTCACCCATGTCCCAGGCTTACCTCTCGCAACATACACCACCTTTTCCCGAAACATGCACCAATCCATGTTATCCTTCCATGCCGAGACAGTCGGCGACCTCTGGGAACCCCACAGTTGAGCAATGTCGCATTTGGCCACCATATATCCCAGAGTCGCCCACCACGTTTGCGGCACCGAGTAGTCGGTTGGCTCCCACACATTCAGAAGACATCTCCTCGCCTCGGGCAGCAGCGACACACGCGTAACCACCCGCAGGACCTCATGCACACCACGCCAGAATCGCGCCACCTCCGGGCATTCCCACAAAATATGGAGAAAGGTCCCCAAAGAACCACACCCACGCTTACACAACCCGTCCACAGCATAGCCCATACGCAGTAGCCTTGGCCCCGTAACATAGACCCTATGGAGTATCTTGAGCTGGACGAAGCGAAGGCGGGCCGGTATGGCCACCTCTTTCGGGGAGGCCACCGCAGATACCCAGTCCTCGTCATCCAGCTCCAATCCATCGGCAACCCATGCCTCACGAAGGTTAGTCAAGAGCAAGCAACAAAATGGTACAAAAGGAAAAGATAAGAAAATAACTTAGGACAAGAGCACACTAATTGACTCTATATCTAGTTTATTAATCTAGACAGATTTTATCAAAATATTTGGACTTTCCTGCATCAGAAATGACCACGGACCTTAATGGAAGCAACAAAGCAAAAAATACAACAGCACAAATATACATAAATTGAACATGTGCAGAACGTCACCAACAAGAACACAAAAAAGTTAACCCCTAAACAAACATATAATTTTTTGTTAGTGTCCTCCTAATAATTTCAGGACGAACCACTGGAAGGAAGTCCACAGAGCGCGCTGCGACTCAACAAATTATTGTCGGACTTTCTCAGCACACTCAACAGTGAATAACCACACTGTACTTATTTTCAAGGACTCCTCCTTCAAAACCGGGTCTACGCAATTGCGTTTCGGCCATATATTTTCTCCTCGGCCTCCTCAGGACAGGGTTAATACAAAGAATGTACACACACTACAAAAAAGAAGTATATACACGTGTAAATATACAAATATATACATAAAACTAATCACAAGCATAGTCGTAGCAGTTCGCCATGCCGCCCAACGGGGAGCCTGTAGTCGGTGACCGTCACCAAGGGACCCAGGGGTGAGCCGGGGACTTACATAGGAAGAGATATACAAAGGAAATCTATGTGTTCATAACGAAAGGTGCTATAGTTATAGAGACCACCGGCGTGTCAGTCTCTCAGGCTGGCGGAAAATGTGTCACACCACAGACCCAAAGCATAGTCCACCTTAGCTGTTGGTGCCCACACCACAAAGATAGCAAGAACCTCGAGGAAACCCACTCTCACTTTCTCTCCCCCATGGCTCTTACTGCGTGTCTCACATGGGTAAGCAAACGTATAGTACTTACAGTGGTAGGGTGGTCCGAAGGACGCTCCTACGTGTGGGTCATCCGGGTCCACAGGTACCCAAACGGGTGCCGACCCTAATAACAAGGAATTCAGGGGCTCAACACTCAAGGCAGCGCAAATAATGCAAATGAAGGGGATACGTCAGGTGGTGAAGGGCGCTTACCTTCCTTCAACAGGAAGTCCTCCTTGCTTCCACTGACTGGCAACGACTTGTTAAATAAGCAGGACGATAACTACCTACAAAAGCAAAAAGCCAAGGGCTTTAGAAAACTTAACGGGAGCCTACAGACTGCATAAGTCCAAATCCAATGGGGCTTGCGTGGCGGAACTTACTTTGAAAAAAGTCCGACTCAAAGTCCGGAACAAACAGCCACTCCACTCGGCAGTCCTAACGGCGCTGGTCTGCGTGTGTCTACGGGCTGCCCCAGTCCTATTTTCCGGCATCGGCGAAGGTAGTAAACATGAAGGAAGGGTTCCACATAGAAGTGAAAACGTGGCGGCCATCTTGGCACGGGGGCGTCTAAAATCACACTGCCCTCTATCTCAAGGGGGGTCAAAGGGAAGGAAGGGGGGGGGGGAAGGGGGGGGGGAGAAGGGGGGGGGGGTAAGGAAAAAGGGGGGGGGGGAAAGGAAAAGGGGGGGGTAAAAAAACGCGGAAAGCATCTAACCAATAACGCGGAAAGCATCTAGCCAGAGGGTGCATTTCAGCAGGAGCAGTCATCCATCTATAAGGTATGAATCACAGGACAGCATCTAATAGACAAGGGTAAAAGTACAACCCAGGTATAACACGAGCACCACACTGCCAATGGAAAAAGAATTCCCAAAAAGTCCACAGAGTCTATTAGCGGGGACAAGCCCGTGTGTGTAATATCAAAGGGTCGATATCCCTCATGGCACCACCACCGCTAACTACACCCCATCGGCAACACAGGCGACCGTTCAGACAATGCTTGATCAGTGCACAATCTAATATAACAACACAAATAAAAGACATGTTTTAAAAGATGTGTAACGGGAAATGTCATCATGCATTTGCACTAGTCACGACCTTGTAATACAAGGCCCAAAAACCCTCTACTAGGTACAGTATCAAAAGGACGCAAAATATATGGGACAATGGTACTTATATCAACGCCCAGACCTCATCACGGTCATTTAAACCTAATCTGGATGTCTGATAACGTTCGATCATTCGTGCCTCAAGATGATTGAGCTTATTTTGTAATGCTGTTTTAGTGAAAGCTTTCCCCACCAACAGCACAGTCCAGTACAGGTCATCTTCACTGTGGTTCATATCAATGAAATGTTGTACCATAGGAGCCCCTATGGTTCCACATCGTATACGGGATTTATGTTGTGAAATCCTCAACTTTACGACCTGAGTCGTCTGTCCGATGTATGTTTTTTCGCATGGACATGTGACTGCATAAACCACATTTTTGGTGTTGCAGTTAGAAAAGCTTAACTGTGAATGCACTATTTTGTTGATTTCCACACACTTAGAGTTTTTTGTTTGCATGCATACCCCGCAGCCATTGCACCGGAAATGTCCGACGAGGGCTGGAAGGCCCATCATTCCTCTCAGATCAATGGGTGCCATAGAGGGGCAGGAGGCTTTCACTAGATGATTTCTAAGATTCTTTCCTCTGCGGAACGCGAATAATGGCTTAGAGATATTCAAGTGTTCCACCAATTTGAGGTTTCTTAGAATAATCTGCTTGATCTTATTTGCCTTAGGGTTGAATGTGAGTACACAAACCATTTGCTCATTTTGCTGTTTTGTTTTAGGTACAAGGAGTGTTTCCCTCGGAGTGTACCAAGCTCTCTTTAATGCTCCCTTGACCAATTTCTTTGGGTACCCTCGTGCTGTGAGTTTTTGTTGGAGCATTTGGGCATTTCTAAAATAGTCATCCTTATTAGTGCAATTACGTCGCACTCTCAAAAATTGGCCATAGGGCAAGTTGTCTCTGAGATTTCGTGGATGTCCAGAGGTATAATCTAACAGTGTGTTCCTATCAGTGGGCTTGATGAACAAGTCCACCTCCAGTTTCCCCTCTTTTTCAAAAATCCACACATCCAGGAAATTGATACGTTTATCACTTGATGACATAGTGAATTTTAAATCAGGTGTCCTAGCATTGAGCCAGGCATGGAATTGTGTCAGCTGATCCTGTGTTCCCTTCCATATCATAAACACATCGTCTATGAATCGCACCCACTTCAGGATATGGTCTTTAAATGGGGACAAGGCATCAAAGATGTGTGACATTTCAAATTGATTCATAACCAAATTAGCAATTTCCGGGGCGAAACAACACCCCATCCCTACGCCTTTAATCTGCAAAAATAAGTCTGTTTTGAACGTGAAGAAATTATTTTTTAAACAAATCCGGGCTAGGGCAACTAAAAAATCAGTGGGAACCTGATGAGGTCGGGGCCGTTGATCAAGAACCACCCGCATGACTATCAAGGCTTCATCTTGTGGTATGTTCGTGTATAAACTCTCAATGTCGAAGGAAACCAGCAGCTGCTGAGTTCCTTCGAACATTGAGAGTTCAATTTTGGAAATGAAGTCCATGGTGTCTCTGATGTATGCCTGTGTGAGAGGAACAAAGGGCTTAAGAAATACATCTATGTATTTTGCCAACGGCTCCAGCACGGATCCGCAGGAGGCAATGATGGGTCTCCCGGGGGGGTGGGAACTGTTTTTGTGTATTTTTGGCAATACATATATATTGGGTATCTTTTGGTCGGTGAAATTAAGATACTCATATTCCTTTTTACAAAGAAAACCCAGGTCCATTGCTTCAGTGGTCAGATGTAATATTTGAGCTTTTAATCTGGCCGTGGGATTCTCTGTAATGAGACGATAATGGTCTCTATTATCCAATTGGCGCTGAATCTCCGCATCATATTGTTCGCTGTCCCACAATACGATCCCCCCGCCCTTGTCGGCCGGTTTGATGACCGTCAAAGGGTTCAAAGCGAGTTGTTTTAAAGCCACTAGTTCTTGTTTAGAAAAGTTGGATTTGAAACCGATACGTTTGGTATTCAGTTTATCAACTTCCCTCAAGACCTGATCTTCAAACATAAGCACCTCCTCAGGCATAGCCATGCGTTGAGGGCAAAAAGAAGATTTTTTCTTTAGCCCGCTGATATTGATTTCGTCAGTATCATTATACTCCGAAAAAAAGACCCTGAGACGGATCTTTCTGAGGAATTGTAGAACTTCAATTTTAGTTGCAACAGGATCCTGCAACACTGTAGGGACAAAGGATAAGCCTTTTTGCAACACTTTTATTTCTGTTTCTGATAATGAATGTTTCGACAGATTGTAAATTGGCAGAGCGACTTGCTCTGGATAATGCTCTTCCATATCACTCGGGATTACCTCCTGTAAGTTCTGTGTCGGGTCCTGAAGAACCCCTGTTCCTGGTTCTGCTGTGGCGGGGGTTGCCATCCCCTTCTGAATCCCCATCCCCGGTGCCCGCCTCTGTCTAAAAAAGGAGGGGGGGGCTGGGTTCTAGGATACTGATAGTACGGCTGCTGTGGCGGATACGGAGGGTAAGAGTACCCGCTTCCTTGATCTGAATCTGAAGATGAGGATCCTGAGAAGGTCACAAATTTAGTTCGAGACCTTCCTCTGTATTGTAAGTTCAGACTGCTCGGATTATTATTCTTAAAGAAATCTTCTTTCAGGTAGGGGTAAACCCACTCCAGTTTAAAGTTCTTGATGTCTTTCACAACCTTTGATGTTTTTAAATTTACAGTATGCGTTTTGAAATCAGCTAAGGTTCTCTCTATACTTTCTAGCAATCCCTTCGCATCTGATATTGAGGTGTCTCCTCCAATTTCCTCTTCTAATTGTTTGATTTCTTTTAACTCATCTTCGCTTATTCTTTTTTTTTTTTTTTTTTTTTTTTTTTGAAAACCTTTATTGACAGTTCAAGAGGAACAAGTATGGGCCTACAACCCCCCAGGGCCGGCCGCTAAGCAATCAGAGCAAGAACGACAAGTATAAACACAGGCAGCACTTCGGGGAGCAAAATCGTACTGCTTATGCTGTGGACAGCGTAAGTAGGGCACCAGGAGAAAGAGGTTTTCATTTTATGATGATACAAGGCAGAAGGATCAGGTGACAAGCAATTTTAAAACAACGATCACGGATATGCAGAGAAATGAACGTTAGCGATTTATAGCAATCTATTCGGTCAATGGCGCAAATACAAGAACATCAGGATGGAGAAAAACATAGTCTACAGCTGCGCCCGCAGTCCCCCGCCAGAACTCCCCAAGAACACCCCGGAAGTTGTGAACACATGGAACGGCAACAAGGCATAGCAAAAGGAGGTGTATCACGCTGATCCCAGAAAAAGAAAGACAAAAAGAATCAGAGAAGAAAAAGGAGGCCATGGAAAAAGATGAAGGAATACAGAGTCCCCTCCCCCAACCCCCCGCCCTGCACCTCTGCAGATGAGTACGGCCCCCCCCCCCCAGCAGTGTGCCTGTCGCCCTGGAACCAGACCCGAAATGTAGGAGAATAGGGAAAAAGAAGTAGGAAAGGACCCCCACCAGACGGGGGGGTTGAGAAAGCATTTATAAACTGGAGGAGGGCCTTCATAACAGACCCCCGGCTTCTCCCTCCCGCACGGTAAGGTTCCCCTAAAGTGAACAAGGAACAGCACAAAAACAATCTTCTCAAACCACAATGAGGAGCATTATGCACCTATTGTGCCAGTAGCCATGTCAGGAGAGCACACCACCCCAAGCCCGCCCGTCCACTAGGCGACCACCCCCGAGGGGCCAGCCTCATCCCTGACCACTCTGTGGAATTCTGCCCATGCCAACCCCTCGACCCAGCACCATACCCAATGTTACTAGGCAGAGGAATGTCCAACAATGACAGAGAAGCGACGCACACAGGTGGGGTGGAAGTCTCTGAGCATCAACACAGTCCGCCGCGTGAGGAAACAGGCTTCCCAGTGCTGCCCTAGGGTCTGCACTGCACGCAAGGCTCAGGAAGGCAGAAGCAGCCAAAACAGACATTAGCTGCTGGAGTTGTCTCTGGGTCGCAGGAGGGCATGCACGGGATGAGGCCACCACATCCCACTCAGGTCCAACGCCTCCGGGACAGATCAGGCCCTCAGAAGGTCGAACACACTGTAGCATACTGGCCGGGGCGTCCAGTCGTGTACTAACCTCAGGGGGGGCCGCCACAGCGTCCTCCTGCGCGCAGTGTGGGTAGACTCTGTGTTCGTGCGGACAGGCGGGCCGCCACTGCCCCAACTCCGACGCCACACCATCGAGCTTACTCCCCAAGATCACGAAACCATGAACCAAGGAGGAGTGAAGAGTACCAAGAGCCTCGAGGAGGTCGCCGTACCCCAGCTCAGCTCTCTGTGATCTCGCTGCCACACTCCCAAAAATCGTACGCTCACAGGCCCGCTGCGGCCCAGCGGACAGGATGGTAGGCTTCATCGACCCAAGATGGCCGCCAAGTATGCCCGACCCTCACCGGGGCCGGGACCCCGGGACAAGCGTCGCGATGTCCACGTCGCGGGTGACCGGGTTCCGGGGGCAGGCAAAAAAAAACTATCCGTGGTCACGGGCAACAGTCGTCCCCACCACGGACCAGCTCCCGTAGAAATCCGGGGGCGGCCCGCAATGATCGGGGCAGGATACGGACGGCGGCCGGGCAGCTCACCAGCAAGGCAGGGGCAGTCACCGGAGGATCTAAGATTTGCACCCCCGGTCATGCACTCGGTCAGCTACACTGGGCAGTAGAAGTGACCACGCCGAAATGTAGGCCGAGTTTAACACCGCTTCGGTGGGCCGACTCCACCCAGTCACCACCGGCCGCTGTTGTCGCACTGCCACCCGGCCACGGCGCCCACTCGATGTCCCGGCTCCAGGGCCGCACAGGCCGCAAAGTTCAGATGCAGTTTTCTCCGGCGATAGCGCGGCTAGAAACCTCGGAGTCACACAGTCGGGAGCCCCTCTCCTTCAGAAACACGACCACGTAGCACAAGTTGAGGATCTCAGGCAGGATATCCGTGCGGGGTGCGGAGGTTCACGGAGCCGGGAGTCTACGCTGCCGTCCCGGTCGCCATCTTGGCTCCTCCTATCTTCGCTTATTCTTAATGCCGTCTGAATTGACAACACGATCCAGTCGCGTGAGCATTTAGTTCCCACCCCGCTAAAGTCCACCAGGTATGCTTTATCGTTAAAGAAGATTACTGGGATATTTTTAACCTGTAATCCTACAGGTATGGTGTTTGATTTAAGGTATTCCAATAAAACTTGGGCATGGAGTTGGGTCCTAGTATTCTTCTTTTTTAGTTGAATAAGGCGTTCCCCTTTGTCAGAATTACAATTCAGATTGCTAGTCCCTGAGGTGTCTCCCCCTAATAATGACGGAATCTGTTTCAGCTTATTAATGTCCTCTTCGGAATAACTGACCATGTATGGTTCAGACATTTCTCTATACACAAACCAATTTTACATGTACTCCACATAAAAATATTTAAACAAAACGACAACAATAAATATATACAATCCAAAAAAAAAAAAAAAAAAAAGATCAACGGTCACTTAGTGCAGGAAGATTAACACATTTTTTATCATGTAGCGTATACTGGTATTTTAAATCAAAACCTCACACTTGACGAAGTGTAAAAGACATCTGGCAACCAACAGGGTAATACCCAATTGACCCTTTTAGTACCTGGGTAAGGAACAATAAAGAGCAAGCAACAAAATGGTACAAAAGGAAAAGATAAGAAAATAACTTAGGACAAGAGCACACTAATTGACTCTATATCTAGTTTATTAATCTAGACAGATTTTATCAAAATATTTGGACTTTCCTGCATCAGAAATGACCACGGACCTTAATGGAAGCAACAAAGCAAAAAATACAACAGCACAAATATACATAAATTGAACATGTGCAGAACGTCACCAACAAGAACACAAAAAAGTTAACCCCTAAACAAACATATAATTTTTTGTTAGTGTCCTCCTAATAATTTCAGGACGAACCACTGGAAGGAAGTCCACAGAGCGCGCTGCGACTCAACAAATTATTGTCGGACTTTCTCAGCACACTCAACAGTGAATAACCACACTGTACTTATTTTCAAGGACTCCTCCTTCAAAACCGGGTCTACGCAATTGCGTTTCGGCCATATATTTTCTCCTCGGCCTCCTCAGGACAGGGTTAATACAAAGAATGTACACACACTACAAAAAAGAAGTATATACACATGTAAATATACAAATATATACATAAAACTAATCACAAGCATAGTCGTAGCAGTTCGCCATGCCGCCCAACGGGGAGCCTGTAGTCGGTGACCGTCACCAAGGGACCCTGGGGTGAGCCGGGGACTTACATAGGAAGAGATATACAAAGGAAATCTATGTGTTCATAACGAAAGGTGCTATAGTTATAGAGACCACCGGCGTGTCAGTCTCTCAGGCTGGCGGAAAATGTGTCACACCACAGACCCAAAGCATAGTCCACCTTAGCTGTTGGTGCCCACACCACAAAGATAGCAAGAACCTCGAGGAAACCCACTCTCACTTTCTCTCCCCCATGGCTCTTACTGCGTGTCTCACATGGGTAAGCAAACGTATAGTACTTACAGTGGTAGGGTGGTCCGAAGGTTCTTGCTATCTTTGTGGTGTGGGCACCAACAGCTAAGGTGGACTATGCTTTGGGTCTGTGGTGTGACACATTTTCCGCCAGCCTGAGAGACTGACACGCCGGTGGTCTCTATAACTATAGCACCTTTCGTTATGAACACATAGATTTCCTTTGTATATCTCTTCCTATGTAAGTCCCCGGCTCACCCCTGGGTCCCTTGGTGACGGTCACCGACTACAGGCTCCCCGTTGGGCGGCATGGCGAACTGCTACGACTATGCTTGTGATTAGTTTTATGTATATATTTGTATATTTACACGTGTATATACTTCTTTTTTGTAGTGTGTGTACATTCTTTGTATTAACCCTGTCCTGAGGAGGCCGAGGAGAAAATATATGGCCGAAACGCAATTGCGTAGACCCGGTTTTGAAGGAGGAGTCCTTGAAAATAAGTACAGTGTGGTTATTCACTGTTGAGTGTGCTGAGAAAGTCCGACAATAATTTGTTGAGTCGCAGCGCGCTCTGTGGACTTCCTTCCAGTGGTTCGTCCTGAAATTATTAGGAGGACACTAACAAAAAATTATATGTTTGTTTAGGGGTTAACTTTTTTGTGTTCTTGTTGGTGACGTTCTGCACATGTTCAATTTATGTATATTTGTGCTGTTGTATTTTTTGCTTTGTTGCTTCCATTAAGGTCCGTGGTCATTTCTGATGCAGGAAAGTCCAAATATTTTGATAAAATCTGTCTAGATTAATAAACTAGATATAGAGTCAATTAGTGTGCTCTTGTCCTAAGTTATTTTCTTATCTTTTCCTTTTGTACCATTTTGTTGCTTGCTCTTTATTGTTCCTTACCCAGGTACTAAAAGGGTCAATTGGGTATTACCCTGTTGGTTGCCAGATCACGAAGGTTAGTCAGCAGTCCCGAACGGTCATTGATAAGTTTTTTATAAATTAATGAAATCGTGCTGTCCGGTACATGCCCATCTAGCACTCTATCCTCCAGAGGGGAATACTCCGGGATGGAGGCAATGTCCGGGAATACGGAGCATAACGCATGACGGATCTGCATATATCGAAAGTACTCCCTGTCCTGCAACTGGAATTCCGTCTGCAGCACCTCGAACGTTTTGAATCCCCCCCTCGTCCAGAGATCACCCACCCTGCTGATGCCTATCATGTCCCACTTCTCAAAGCCCTTCGAGGTCCACAGGGAGCCCAACTGCTCAGATGCGTATAGTGGCGACGCCCGGGTCAAACGATCTTTCCACCCCATCACCACATTAGCCGCGTGCCACACTCGTACCATGACACGCGTGGGGCCCGTTAGACGTACGTCGAGCGAGCTGGAGTAAAGCGCTCGATTATAGTCACCACCCGGCAGTAACATCTTATCCATTTCAAAGGCCGGGTTTAGGGCGGGCCCGTACAGGCCGTGATTGATCGCAGCCAGCTGGGAGGCCCAATAATACCGTTTGATATCCGGGAGGGCAATCACCCCGTCATACCACGGGAGCGTCAGCTTCGCCAGGGCGATACGCGGTCTACCCTCCCAGAACAGTCGGCGCTGCAAACTCTCCACCTCGCGAAAGTAGCGCGCGGGGACGACGTCCATTGTGTTCTGCAGAGCGTACAGGAAACGCGCCAGCGACATCATCTTAAACAATGCCGCCCGGCCGAGCGGCGAGAGCGGCAAGCGCCTCCAACGCGCGACATCCTCCTTCAGGCGCTGGAGGGGGGGTAAGCAAGTTCTGACTATATCGGGCCTCCGCGTCCAGGGTAATGAAGACACCCAGGTACCTAAATCCCCGCGGGGCGATCTGGATAGGACAACCCCGCGGAAGGATAGGATCCTCCCCAGAGAGAACATACACACACGATTTAGCCCAGTTGATGACAAGGCCGGAGTTAAGGCCAAATGAGTGCAATACATCAACCAGTACTATCAGTGATTTACGTGGGGAAGCCAGGTACAGGAGAATATCATCCGCGTATAGAGATACGCAGTCCTCATACTCGGGGGTCCAACGGAGACCACGGATAGAAGGATGCCACCGCAGCCACTCCGCCAGGGGCTCCAAGGTGAGCGCGAAAAGGAGCGGCGATAACGGGCAGCCCTGCTGCGTGCCCCTGCCCAGCTCGAACGGAGCCGACACTCTACCGTTCACAACCACCTGCGCCAGCGGTCCAGAGTACAACAATTTTACCCAACCGATGAATCCTGGGCCAAACCCAAACTTCGCGAGCGTCGCCCAAATATATGGCCATTCAAGTGTGTCAAATGCCATAGTGGCGTCCAAGGACGCCAAAATGGCCGGCTCCCGTATAAACGGGACACGTGCGAGCACCCCATGCAAACGCCGCAGGTTAAGCGCTGTGTTGCGGTGAGGGATAAAGCCGGACTGATCCTGGTGAATCAAGTCGCACACTACGCCAACCAGCCGATTGGCCAACACCTTGGCGAGAATTTTGGGCTCCGCATTCAACAGCGAAATAGGCCGATAGGATGTAGCCAGACACTGGTCTAGCGGGAGGGAACCCGCCGAGTGGGCCACGAGGAACATAGCACGGAGATGCGGCGCCAGCGTATCCGGTCGCAGTTTATACAACTCGATGGGAAGACCATTAGGACCCATGGCCTTGCCGGAGGCGACCGAACGTATGGCGAGGGCAATTTCCTCGGATGTTGGAGCGGCGTCCAATGACACTCTGTCCTCCACCGAGAGGGAAGGCAGCGCAATATCTCTGAGCAGGGCATGGGAATCCTCTTCCGAGCGGGAGGACACCGGGGAATACACCCCACGGAAATAGTCCGCAAAGCAGGAGACAATTTCTTCCGGTTCAGTGACACACACACCATTCTGTTTCTCAATCGACGGGACCACTCGACTCGCTCTCTCCTTTTTGTCCAGCCACGCAATCAATTTACCAGCCTTATCACCCACATCATACAGTCTCCCCTGTTGCTCTCTACTGAGGCCCCTGGCCGCCTCCGTGACGAGGGCCTTATAGGCCGCTTGCTTGAGTCGGAGAACATGTCATTTGTCATCCGTCACCCCACATTCTAGATCACCCTCTAACTCGGTTATCTCAGCTTCAACACGGGTCACCTCCTCCCACTCGTGCCTCCGGGAATGGGAAATAAGGGACAGGGCCTCTCCCCGGAGTACCGTCTTGAACGCCTCCCACAGAGAGACCGCCGATGACACAGACCCCACATTATCATCAAAGTATCGCTTAAGGGATTTAACCAGCTCTGCGCGAATGGTGGGGTCACGCAGGTACCAGGGATTAATCGGGACCACCCTACCCTCTCCCCTCGGAAGAATATCAAAGTGCAACAAGAGCGGGGAGTGGTCTGAAATACCCCGTGCCAAATGGTGCACCTCCCCTATCCTCCCCACATGCGCCGCCGGAACCAGGACATAATCTAGCCTTGAGAGACTACCATGAGCCCCTGAATGGACTGTGTACTGTACACTAGAATGTTCTTATTGAGTTCCCTCAGGTCCACACGTAGGCGTACCTTCCCGTTCGGTTTCTGGGCTACCACCAGCGGTGCCAGCCATTCTGCGCTCTCAATCGCTTCTATGACTCCGTTTGCTTCCAGCCGTCTCAGTTCTTCCTGGACTGCCTCCCTGCTTCTAAAGGGAATATTTCAGACTTTGTGGCTCACTGGCTTCGCTCCAGCCTTGAGTCGTATTTTGTGTGTGAATTTTGTCATCCTTCCAATGGTTCCCTTGAACACCTCAGGATATTCTTCCATCCAATTACCCTCTTCTTTCTTTTGGTTTGCTTCTATCAGCATCACTTGTTTGGAGCCTCCTGGATTGAGTTGTATTCCCAAGTTCCCTTAGTCCATCCATCCCAGTACGGAGGGTCCTTTCTCCGCCACGTACAGCTTCCCTTCTGCTCTGCATCCTTTGAACTCGAACATCAACCTACGGTATCCTACCATGGATATGGGTTCTCCGGTGAACGTGACCGGGTGAATGTCGGTGGGTAGTAGTTTGTCACCGACCTTGGAAGTGAATTTGTTTTCCCATATGGCTCTTTGGATGATCGTGTATGGGGAGCCCGAATCCGCCACTATATTTACTTGTACCCCGCCGATCTTCATCTGTAACGCTGGTTTCTTGGATCGTGTGCAGTTCACTCCCAGCACTTGATCATCGATGCACAAGACTTCGTCCTCTTCCTCTTCTTCTTCTTCTTCTTGGGGTTCCTCCTCCCCCTCCGGTTCTTGTGCCACGAATTTCACTTCCGTCCTGCTAAGCTTGCACCTGCATACTTTCTCATAGTGCCCCATTATGCTACAGTATGCACACTTGGCGCGGAACGCGGGACAAACTTTGTCATTGCCTTGATGCGATTGGCTGCCGCACCTGTAGCACATATTTTTCCGTTCTCCCAGTGGCTTCTGGTTCTTCATGGTCTTCTGAGGGTACCTCTTCTGATACCTCGAACTACTTGGTGTCTGCTGTTTCGGAGCGTCTGGTCTGCCTCTGTCTGTTATCCTGCAGACTGGCGTGCGTTCGCTGCTCTCTCTTTTGGCCGCTTCTCCGCACCGTTTTGATAGCTCTGCCTTCTTCACTAGTGCCAAAACTTCTTTTAGCGGGGCGTCACCATTGACCCATAGCTTCTCCTGTATGGTCGTGTTGGTTGTGTGCATGATAATCTGGTCTCTGATGAGTTTGTCGTGAAGTGTGCCGAATTTACAGGTTACCGCAATCTTCTGTAACGCCGATACATACTCATCTATGGACTCTCCCTTGTTCTGTTTTCTCTGGAAGAAATTGCATTTGTCTATGGCTGTGCACACCACTGGCCTGTAGTGAGCATCTAGGTCTTCCAGCGCGTGTTGGAACACTTCTGTGTCCGTCGCCGGTCTGGTCTCCTTCACTAAACTGTCGTATACCCCGATACCCTCTGTGCCTAGGTTGTGCAGTAGTATTTTCTTTTTCCTTGCACTTGAGAACTCCCCTTCGCCTTCTTCTTCTAAGGCCTCAAGATAGGTCAGGAAGTACCGTTTCCAGTCTTCCCAGGGCATCGCCGGGTCTCCTCTTTTTGGTTGGAAGGGCACTACGTTGGTGAGGGACGTTGTTTGGGTGCACATCCTGCCCCTACTCTTTTGTGCTGCATTCCTCCTGTCATCTGTCTCTGGTGGACTCCCTGGAGCCTGTCTCTCTCCTGAGCTGCCTGATTGCGTGGGTGAAAGGCTGCCTCGCCCCCTCTTTGATGGCCCTGGGGTTGCCAGGTCTGTCGTTGCCTTCACCGGTAGGACCTGGGTCGCTTCTAGCAGCGCCCTCTGCTGCGCTGCTGCTGCCTAGCACGCCCTCCTGCCTCCCGTGTCGTTTGGAGCACTTCAGTGCTTCTTGGCCTCTGTGCAGCCGGGTGGGGATTCCTCCAGGTTGTGGCCCCTAACGTAGGTGTGCCCCAATGCCGGTCGGTGTACTACCTCTGCTTGCCAGGCCTCCTGTGCTTATGGGGTCCCTTCCTGTGGCTCTCACCCCATCGGCGTGTTTGGCTGCTCTGCCCGTCGCTCCTTCTGCCCTCTGCGACCTCGGGATGCCGGTGGTGCTCCGGACTGTTTGCTCCGCGTCGCGGTAATGACGGTGTACCTCTGCCACGCTCGGGTTTCTCCTCATGGGGTGCCTGGGCTCTGCGCTGGCCTCATGCCATCCTCGTCGCCATTGTAACGATGTGATTACCCACAAAAGACTCTGGCACCGTTGTGGAGTTGTAGAATAAGTATTTATTAATTATCGTGATCCGAGCGCCGGGCACACTTCCGTCCGCTAGCTCTGTTCACGCCGTCTGCACGCGAAGCTGCGCCTCTACCCAGTATGCACTGGGGCGCTTGAAACACTAGAGCGTATCACTACCCCTTTCCCATTCAACAGCGAAGGTGCAAGGGCCAAAGTGCCAAATAAAACGCTCCAAAAGTGACGAGCGCGACGCTTGCCAGAATGACTACGAAGGTCTGACCGCATTGCCCAAAAAGTTAGTACGCGACGTGTAAAGGTGAGAGGTTAAATAGACGCCACAGTTGGAGTTTTCTTAAAGGAACAGTGCTTATCTGAAGAGAGCGTGACTAATAAAGATGCGAAAGCAAGCAATAAATCGGCAGTGTTACCCATAAAACTGAGGGGCATATCGGGCGTGGCTAAGCCGGAAAAGATGGCTGACGTGCTCGGGTAGAGCTCCGCCGGGAGCCTCCTATACACGGCCACATTTCTCCGACTAATGCTGACCCGCTGTGGCCTCTGACAAGAGGAGATGTGCTCGGACACCTGCAGCGTCCCGGGGACGAGTTTCCCTGAAAATCGAGGACTGCAGGCTGCGCCGGAGACTCTGAGCCCTGTGACCGGCCGGGCGCGTTCCCAGCGTGTCAGAGCTGCCAGCTACGTGAGGCCGCGGCTGAGCTCCGCCCACCAGGCCACGCGTAGTGGCGCTGCTGCATTCACGGTAATGCTGGAGACGAGACCCAGGGCCGCGCTGAGTGGTGGAACGGGAGCCGTGTCCTGGACGTTTGCACCGATGGACAAGATCACCGGCATGCCTTAGCTCCTGACATTGCCCCTGGTGTATCCGCGCGGCAGACCGGCGGCGGCGCACTGCCGCCCAACCCAGAGGGGCTGCCTTGGTGGATCGCACCCTGCTTTTGGAGTTCCCCTGCTGCACTCCCGGATTCGGGTAAAGGGGTCCCCTGATTGACTGGGCTATACTTGACTGGCCCTGTTACGAGCGGGGGGCCCGGGGACGGTGGGGATAGCGTACTGTAGAGGACTGGCAGCAAGGCCCTGGGCCATAGCGATTTTGGACATTCTTGGGTGGCACCCCCCCGTTACCCCCGCCTCTATCACGCTCTGCCAGTTGGATCCTGGGAGTCATGGCTCTGGTGGTCGGGGTCGGGCGCAGCCGGCGGTCTTCTTCCGGTTCTGCACCCTGGGGCCACACCGTGGTGCCTCCATTGTTCTGGCTGCCGCACGCAGCTGCTGCACAGTTCGCCTACGCTGTTTTTTTTTGTTTTGTAAAAACATTTTTTATTGTTTTCTCAACAACACAACCCCCCAGGGCCCCCGAGGGTACCAACAGGTCACAAGAGAGTATCATATGAGTCAGACTACACAATTATACAATGACATAAATACTCTTCCCTTGTGGGCCCCCCTCCCCTCCCATCCCCCTCCCCACCCTTGTCAGTGTGCCCCCTACCCCTAGTCTTCCGATGGTAAGCCCTACTCCCGTAACATATTATTTGCAGGGGTGGTCTGTCCCAGTTCTACCAACTTAAGTGCGTTCCAAGAGCCCTCCCTGGCATGGGTCACCGTCCATCATCCCGAGCACCCTCCTAATCTCTCCGTGCTGGATCCCCAGTGTGTTCTGGCATCTCCCCCTCGTCCATGGCATCGCACAATAGTCCCTGGAGCTCAACCACCAATGCCTCCCACGCTCTGGCTGTTGCTAGTGCCTTTTCGTCGTCCGCTCTATGCGCTAATTGCAAACGAAGTGTACCCTCACTGCCTGCCCATTTTGCAAAATTCGCCCTCCACCTCAGAAAGCTAGGCCCCGCCCTTGACTTCCAATGCATGGTGAGCTCCCACTTAGCCATAATCAACCCTAAATCGCAAAACTTACTAGTAACCTTCGTGCGACGGGTATGGGGAAACCAAAGCAACAAACAGGCGCCCATCTCGGCGTCGATGGTACGATCTGTCACTTGATTCAGGCAGTCTATGATGTCCTCCCAATAGCTGCCCAGCGACGTGCAAGACCAAAACATGTGGCGAAAGTGAGCCTTGTCCACCCCACACCGTGGGCACTGTGCTAGGACGCCCCCAAAGTACTGCAGTATATTGACGGGCGTCAAGTATGCCCTGTGTAGCGTGAAGAATTGCACCAGTTGAAACCGGGCGTTACGCGTGCCTTTCCAGGCCCGCCGCACCAGCTTTGGCCATGTCAATTCGGGGATGGGCCTCCCAAGGTCAGCTTCCCATTTATCTTTCAGCGCCACTAGGGGCTGCAAACGTTCTGTCGACAGCTGTCGGTAGAAGCAGGGGATAGCTTTGACCGTACCCGCTGCCATGACTACATATTGGCAGCCCACGGCGACCGGTGGTTCCGATAGCCCCGCATTCCATTGCTTTTGGAGGCCCGCCACAAGAGCGGCATGAAGCAAATAATCCCCTCTCGGGATCCCATAGGCGTCCTGCAGCTCCTGGAAGGGCAGCAGCACCCCCTCCATGTATAGATCACCCACCATTTGGATGCCGAGGTCTTCCCAGATGGCTAACCCCGACCAATCACCCCTGTGCGGCAGAGCCGTGCACATACCTAGGGGAATCTCCGGGGCATAAGGGCGGATAATATCAGCCTTCCTTTGGCAGCGATTCCAACACAGCCGGAGCATGCGTTCCTCCAGAGTGAGCCGGGCTAAATCCATCCGCTGCTGGAGAACTATAAAGGAGATCACATGGCGAGGGATTAATCTGCCCTGCGGGCCCTCTGGGCCTCTAAACTCCCTGGCCACCGCCTGCGTAAGCCATTGTAGTTGGGCTGCCAAATAATACCATTCAAAGTCAGGGACCGCTAGGCCTCCCTCTGCTCTAGGCCGCCAGTGGACCAGTGGACATCTTGTCACGGCGACTCTGACATTTGGCCTGACCCCTCTCACTGAAGCAGAGGCCACACCCCTCCTGGCGCCACAGTGCAGGTAGAGCCCCCACCACTGAGATACTGGATCCAGCGACACGGCTCTGCTTCCCTCATGCACCACGTTGAACTGCGCTTTGGCTCCTGAAGCCACACTCTTCCGCTGGCTGCTGCCCGCCCCACCACCCTGTGACGAGGATCTCCCGATGTGCTACGTTCTGGCCTCTACTCCCTGCAGTGCCTGTCCTGACGTGGCGACCTCTTCCGTGTGCTGAGCAGGTGTTTTTGATCCTTGGCCGGATTGTACCAGTGGACGCCACGCAACCGCGGCCTCAGCCACATGTCCCACGGCACTCACGCTAAGGTGAGTGCAAGAGGTGTCCTGACCTCTCCTCTGTCCTTCAGAAGTAAACCACATAAGATGGCGGCGCAAACTGTCACAGACTCCACCTCTGCCAAATTAGATGCAGTTCTGGCGGCAGTCGAGAAGCTAGGCAAGACCCTCCAAAAGTACGTACTTCCTTAGAAAATAAAATCGACAAGGTAGCTATAGACCTTACACATTTGCGTGCAGATCACCGCAAACTGATACACCGCACCACTGCCACAGAAGCTGACATCGCCGACATCGCTCCGCAGGTTGTGGCCGCAGACCAGCATATACAAAATCTGCGCAACCGTGTCAAGTTCCTGGAGGATAGGGTCGAGGATGCCGAAGGGCAGTCAAGACGCAACAACGTGCGAGTGGTGGGCCTGCCGGAGGGCCAGGAGGGGAAAGATCCGGCTGTGTACACCGAGACCTGGCTCCGTTCTTTGCTCCCTGAAGGCACTCTCTCATCTCATTTCATAGTGGAGCGGACGCACAGGGTACCAGCAAGGCCGTTGCCAACAGGCTCCAATCCAAGACCGTTCTTGGTCCGCCTCCTCAATTACAGGGACAGAGACGCCATATTGCAGGAAACGAGGAAGCTACGGGACATTCAGGTTGATAACCATAAAATAATGTTCTTTCCAGACTACACGATACAAGTCCAAAAGCAGAGGCACTCCTGTATGGCAATCAAAACTCGCCTTAGACAGCACAACCTGCAATACTCTCTCCTGTTCCCTGCACATCTTCGTGTAGTTGCCAATGGAAAGACTCACTTCTTCCAAACCCCTGAACAAGCAGCAGAATGGATGGACTCTTATGCCTCCACTACTCCTGGAGCGGCGCCCGCTGGCCAGCAACAACAGTCACGCACTGCATCCTCACGTCGCCATCGTACTGGCAGACGGCGGAGGCACTCTCAGACCTCGCAGTCGGCTGGACCAGATCGAAGCCAGGCGCTGAGCGAGCACCGTGAGGTACTCCTGGCCACTGCGGACATCACAGGCTCCCAGCTGGACGACCACGCCTCTGTCTCGAGCCATCAAGACCGGGACCAAACCAGTGACGATGATTTTTGTGATGACCAGCAGGCCTCCCAAGACTCTTATGAACTGCCTAACGTAACTCCACAGACGTCCGACACCATTGTCTAACAAGCTGTATTAGATCATCGCTCATGCGGCATGTCTTTGCCGGCTGTTGGGGCCGGCGGACACGGCCTGCCCTACCTTGTGCCGTTTGGTGCTGCAGTCCCTGGGATCTCTGACACAGTTGCAGCCTGGCTGTGCCTTGAACTCTGCTCCTACGATGGTTCTGAGGCTCCTCTCCTTCCTTGAACTCCACACTCACCCGTTCTCCCTGAGTCAGCATGGATCACCGGGCGGCGATGTCGCTGGGCGCGATGATCTCCCCTTCACGATTGGCCGGCAGTCGGGGAGCTCCCGAGACTTTTTCAAGATACTTACATATCCTTTGATCATCACATAGTGCTTAGCACACCCTCCCTTAGTCATTGTGTGAATTTTGTCTTGGTACAAGGTTTGGACGATTGCCTGTTACAAATTCGCCCTTTTGGAATTACTTTTTTTTTTATTAACTGTTTATATTGCCATCTAACATGCGTGGAAGCTTAATTTTTAAGCACTTGGGGCTAGGGGTCTCAATAATGAGACCATACTCATTGCTCGCGAAGTCTGCATGTTTATGTGCTCTTCCTCTTTTGCTCACATTCTTCACACTATGACCTATGTTAAATTAGGCACATGGAACGTGCGGGCATACACACTCCATCACGACGCTATCAAATATACTCCTACCTCAAGCGACACGATATACAGATAGCGCTGTTACAAGAAACCCATTTGTCCAAAACTGAGCTGTCGCACCTGCATCATCGATGGCGGGATCAACTATACGCCACAGGATACTCAGCGTTTTCCCGAGGGGCGTTAATATGGGTCAGACCGGGGGTCCCTTTTAAAGACACGGATGTCAAAATAGATACTGAGGGCAGGTATGTGGTGGTGCACGGCACATTAGACGGCAGACAAGTAGTGCTTGCCTCGCTGTATGCCCCTAACATGGAACAAGTGGCGTTCTTTGATCATATCTCACAAGTTTTAGCACCTTGGCATGACGTCCCTATGCTGCTAGGCGGTGACTACATCAGTGTACTAGATGCAGGGCTCGACCGGTCGTTCCCCCCACCTCCCAGGTACGAGCACAGTGCATGCCATGAGGGCGTTTGCCGGCTGGGCGTCCCAATGGAACCTGATTGATGCATGGAGACACTCACACCCGACTGACAGAGTATACTCCTATTACTCGGGGGCTCACAAGCTGCAAGTTCGCCTTGACCGTTTTATGACGTCTGCCGCCCTGTTGCCTTATGTAGTCTCGGCGCATTACTTGGGCCGAACCCACTCAGATCATAATCCCCACATCCTAGACCTGCAGTGGGCAGACGCCCGTCCCCCGATCCCCACTTGGCGGCTGCAGCCGGATGTCTTATTAGATGCACCTTTCCGTGGCTCCTTGGCCACCGCCATTGATCAATATTTTGATGACAATGCAGGCACGGCATCCGCTGCCCAAATAGACTGGGATGCTTTCAAGGTGGTGATACGTGGCCACTGCTGGAGCTGGAGAAGGACTTGCTGCTGTTTGTTTGTGCTGACCCTGCATTCCAGAGGACATTTGCCGTTTTTTATTCCACGCCTCGCGGTACCCGCTGCGCGGGTCCCGCTTTGCTGCAAGGCATTATCCAACACCAGGGAGCAGCTGACTGGGGCGTACCTGGGGCTGAGGGCTGCGAGCACAAGGGATAGGACTCCATCTCCCAGGAGTCTCTGGTCATCCCCCGCCCGCTCCACCTGGGCCGCTCTCCCTCATCGCCCCGCCCCCAACAGATCTGAGCACGGATTTAAGCAAGGTGTGCTCATTGCTACGTGGGACCTTACTGCTGTTTGTTTGTGCTGACCCTGCATTCCAGAGGACATTTGCCGTTTTTTATTCCACGCCTCGCGGTACCCGCTGCGCGGGTCCCGCTTCGCTGCAAGGCACTATCCAACACCAGGGAGCAGCTGACTGGGGCGTACCTGGGGCTGAGGGCTGCGAGCACAAGGGATAGGACTCCATCTCCCAGGAGTCTCTGGTCATCCCCCGCCCGCTCCACCTGGGCCGCTCTCCCTCATCGCCCCGCCCCCAACAGATCTGAGCACGGATTTAAGCAAGGTGTGCTCATTGCTACGTGGGACCTTACTGCTGTTTGTTTGTGCTGACCCTGCATTCCAGAGGACATTTGCCGTTTTTTATTCCACGCCTCGCGGTACCCGCTGCGCGGGTCCCGCTTCGCTGCAAGGCATTATCCAACACCAGGGAGCAGCTGACTGGGGCGTACCTGGGGCTGAGGGCTGCGAGCACAAGGGATAGGACTCCATCTCCCAGGAGTCTCTGGTCATCCCCCGCCCGCTCCACCTGGGCCGCTCTCCCTCATCGCCCCGCCCCCAACAGATCTGAGCACGGATTTAAGCAAGGTGTGCTCATTGCTACGTGGGACCTTACTGCTGTTTGTTTGTGCTGACCCTGCATTCCAGAGGACATTTGCCGTTTTTTATTCCACGCCTCGCGGTACCCGCTGCGCGGGTCCCGCTTCGCTGCAAGGCATTATCCAACACCAGGGAGCAGCTGACTGGGGCGTACCTGGGGCTGAGGGCTGCGAGCACAAGGGATAGGACTCCATCTCCCAGGAGTCTCTGGTCATCCCCCGCCCGCTCCACCTGGGCCGCTCTCCCTCATCGCCCCGCCCCCAACAATCCTCCCACCTCTGCAATATCCACAAAGGAGTCTGCATCTGCCGCTGCGCGGGAGCGCGCGGGAGCACGCCGGGAGAAGCCCGGGACAAGGGCGGGACCGTCTGTGGCCGTCCGGGGCCGGAGGAGGCCGGGCTGGGCCCTATTATTAATATTTTCTTCCTAATTACGTAATTTTGACCCTTATCAACTGGTATAATTATTATTGTTACTGATTGTGTCTAAAGTGACGTTACAGTCCCCATATTTGGAAGGATAAATACTGTGGCCTGAGTGGCTTCGCTGATTGAGCATTGAGGTTGGTGATATCCCCGCCCGCTGTATTTTAATAAGAATAACAAAAATGCCTTTAAGGTCTGGTAAGGAGAGGCAAGTTCAGGTCTCAACCTCTAATGGTACTTTTACTGGTACAATTGATCAGTTTTTTAAACGGTCTACTGCTATATTAGAGAAGGAGATCGCCCTGGTTGAAAAACGCCTCTCGCTTGATATTATTACAGGCAAGCGGTCTTCACTAGGTAAAATCAATGAGGCTGTCTCCCCTGTCCCACTTTTCACGTTGAACTCGGACAGTAATGTAGAAGTAATGTTGGTAACTGCTCCTGAGATTCATACTGTGGAGATAGTGGATTCTAACCAGGAAAATGCTTTTAATACTGCGCGCGTTAACCTACTAAATAGCGGGACCACTTGCCTAGATCAGTCCAGGGATAATTCTGGTCTTTCAGACTCCCCAAATTTCAATATTAGTGCTGAACTAATGGATTCCCTTTCCCATCCACAACAAACACCCACTCATAACCCTGGGAAACGCAAGAGGGTAGACTTACCGGACATGGAGGAACAAGCTGAGGGGTTGGGAAATGCCTCACCATCCCCCCCACAGCTACCCAATACTAACACTACTGCCCAGCAAGGGGGAGGTGAGACTATGATTAGTATTACAGAAGAGATATTTTTGGCTAAAATTGAGTTGCTATTTAAATCTCTACTTTTACCTCTTTTTGAAAGGACAAGGTTATTAAATACAAAAATGGATTCCTTAGATCTGCTAGTGAAGGATAATATAGCGACCTCTGACAGAATCCTCGCCAGCTTAGAAATTGCTGGTCCGACCCCTTCTGTCCTGACCATTCCAAAGCCTATGAACAATAAAGCGGGGGGTAATAGTTCACAAGTGGGACCCTCTATACCCAAGGCCCCGCAAAAAACTGTACCTGCCCCTAAGAAAGCAGTTTCTACAGAGAACCCTGCAAGGCCAAAGCCTGTAAAAAACCAGCAGGTTCAGAAAAACCTAACTTCCGTTAGGGGCAAAAATATTAGTCATCAGTCCACCGCCAAACCCATCCCAAAGAAACAGTGTGTGAACCTTCCACCGGAGTCAGTGCCTTATACAATTGTTTTAACTGGCGTGGCTCCGCTAGTAGATGGTAAGAGGGAAACAGACGAGGATCTTTACAATAAGGTTACATTTTGGCTTAATAAAAACCGGCCACTCCCTCCTAACCTAAACCCTGAAATACTTAATGTAAGGAGGGTGGATTGGATAGGTTTTGGTAAGAAAGATCTTGAGGGGGATTGTGTGGTGGTTAGCTTTAGAGAGCCTTGGGTTGCCGAATACATTTGCAGGGAACCAAGATTCGGTAGAGTTGGGGATGTACAAACTTTACTATTGCATTATTTTTATCCAGCTTTATATGCAAATAGATCCCACACCCCGTTTCATCACTCAAGAAGGGACAGGCCTAGAGGGAGATTCCATTTTGACACTCCGCTCTATCCAATGTTTTATCCCCACCTTGCGAACCGGTTTGCTCCCCTTTCCGGCCTGGAAGGTGTGGATTGACATGATGTAGAACAATCGATTACTGGGTGTTCTAGGGCTGTAGTAACTTGCTCTTTAAATAATGTAAGTGTCCCTGGGGTAGAGACTGTCCTTGTGTCTAGCGCGAATTCACAGAGGGTGGATATAAGGGAGACATTCTTGTCAGGTACCCATAGACAGACGATCACCAAGGCTGTCGCCAACCCAACCGCCATGATGGCAGAGAGAACAAATTACACCCTCGTAGTCTTGTCTTGGAATATAGCGGGCTTAAGGGGGAAAGCGTCAGAGGCTGACTGGGGTTCCTTTGTGGATTTACATGATGTTATTATCCTGCAGGAAAGTTGGTCAACCGACGCTATTTATCGGGCTGGCTACCTTAATTACTACAAACCAGCTAGTAAAGGACCGAAGGGTCGCCCTTCAGGAGGTCAAGTTATTTGGATTAGACAATCCTTAGCCATTACTATCACGGAACTCCCTACACTGAGTAATGACATCCTAGCGTTGAAATTAACCGGTAAAAATAACCAGGACATTTGTTTGTTCAACATATATGCTAGAGGGTTACCAGGTGGGAAGCCTGCGGGAGTGGTAGCTGAACTTGACTCCCTACTGAATAACATTAGTAGTGACAAATGTGTCATGGTGGCAGGTGATTTCAACTGTTGTTTTGAACCGTTTCCTAATCTTGATAGCGGGGGATATGGGGAAATTGATCAGATTTGGAATATTCCCCCTTTGTCTATTCCTCCAATTAAAAAAGTCACGGAGGCAGTTATGCAGTGGTTGGGTCTTTGCCTTGAATGGGATTTGCGTGCAGCGAATGGAAGGACCAAATCAGACCAGATGGGAAACGTTACATTTGATAATTTCCTAAACTCGAGCCGCATTGATTATTTTTTGTTAAAGATAGAGTTTTGGAAAATATTGGTGGACATGGAAATAGTCACTAGATCCGAGAGTGATCATAACCCCCTGGTTATAAAATTATCAGTGGATGAGGGTCTCCGCATGAATACTGCAACAAATATTGATACAGCAGATGCTGGTCTCACAAATGATTGCAGAAGGGTAAGATGGGCTGGGCTCCAAGACAATACTGCTATTATTAGCGGGATTGCCATGGAGGTCCTTGCGGCTACAAAACAGATGGTACCCATACTTGAAGCTGGAACCCCACTTGACCAAATCGGGACAATTCATGAGTCTCTTTTTAGTAAAATTAAGTCTTTTTTTATCAAACCCGTAAAAGGAGGAATTAATGGCCCAGTACAATCTAGGTCGAAATGGTATGATAAGACCTGTAGTATTGCCCACAGCTCTCTGTTAAGGGCTATTAAATCTAAATCATGCCCGGATATAAGAATAGCCAGGGTGAATTATAAGAAAGCATTAAAAGAGGCAAAAATCAAATGGGATGATCAGCGTTGGTTAGATTTATACCAGGCAAGTACCTCATCTAACCAACAAAAATTTTGGGAGGTTGTGAAATGGGGAGGGCCGGGGGAATTACATACTCCAGTAAACCACGTCCCTGCAGAGCAATGGGTCAAGCATTATGAGGCACAGTTCAGCCACACGGAACGGATCTCCCTTACTACCATTAGGGAAGATGCCAGTGTGCAGTCTGAGGTGTCCTCACTTGATCACATTGTTTTCACTGAAACTGAAGCTATTTCTGCTCTTAAACAAGTGCAGAATGGCAAAGCCCCCGGCATGGACTGCATCCCTGCGGACCTCTTCAAATACGATCAAACACACTGGGTCCCGTACATATTAGTCTTAGCAAATGCCATAGCTAGAGGGACCAGGATCCCAAACTCCTGGAAAGGGGCTGAGATTCTGCCAGTGCACAAAAAAGGGGATAGATCTGATGCGGGAAATTATCGCCCCATCAGCCTTATCGATGCCCTACAAAAAGTAATAGCCAGAATGCTGTTAGGGAAGATCCATTCGTGGATGTCAGAAGTAGATATTCTGTCTCCAATGCAGGCGGGTTTTAGAGCACACATTAGCACAGTTGATCAGATATTAAGATTTGTCATGATCTATTGGAAAACCGTGTTATTGAGAGACGGGAAGATCTTCGCTGCATTTGTGGACCTCAAATCAGCGTTTGATCTGGTCCCCAGAGGGAAGATGTGGGCAGCATTGAGAAGGATGGGGGTCCCTAGTGCACTATTAGAACTTACCATCAGGATGCATGAGGGTAACTTTGCAAGAGTCAGATGGGGTTGTCAGGGCCAGGTTACCGATTCCTTCCCCGTAACTCGCGGTGTGAGGCAGGGTTGTGTCCTGGCCCCCACCCTATTTGTACTCTTCATTAATCAGGTGGTTAAGTTCCTCTCAGACACCCCCACTGATGCTCCTTCACTGGGTGGGACCAAATTCCCTCTTTTAATTTTCGCAGATGATACTCTCATATTGGCCAAAACACAGAAGGGTTTACAGGTAGCAATAAATAAATTCATGAACTTTTGTAATATGAATGATCTTGAGATCAATATTAATAAAACCAAGTTCATGGTCCTGACTAAGAAAAAGCCACTGAGGGGCCATGTTTTAATGAATGGGTCTAGATTGGAGCAGGTTGATGTAATGACTTATCTTGGTGTTACCTTGGATTATAGGCTACAATGGAAAGATCAGGTAGCAGCACTCTGTTTGAAATTTGCCCGCCTGACTGGTTGTTTAGTAAAAGAACAGCGGTGTTCCCTGACTAAAAGAGTACTGCCCGCTCTTAAAATTTATAGTGCTAAAATCAGCTCAGCCATATTATATGGGGCCGATATTTGGGGATGTGTGGACCTGGTTGCCTTGGATAGGATACAGAATAAATTCCTTCGAAACCTAGTTAGTCTCCCCCCCTCAACACCAGTCCTTCCACTTTTGATGGACATGGGCATGCATACCATTAAACACCAGGCCCTCTATAGGATGGTGGCGTTATGGAGACGCATATGGTCCACCCCGGAGTTGGCCATGTTTGCCCGTGAATTACAGGATGTGAGAATGCAACAAGGGGCAGGTGACGTACCGTGGCTAAAGCTAATTAAGAACACTCTTACCGAAATGGGTCTTCCCTTGCTTTGGTCGGAGCCGGGTTCTCAAATATTCCCTACTAAGAATGAATTTAAACTTCTCTTTTGGTCTATGGTAAAAACGGAACTTGTGGCTCTTTCTGAGAAAATGAATCTGACAGGCCAGTTTTTGCTCCACAAAATAGTACCTAACAAAGAAGTATACTGGGATGTTATCCTTAAAACATTAGATAGGAAACTATACCATCAGTTCCGTGTAGGTACACTGCCTCTGAGGGCTTTTACTAATGGCTGGCAGAGGTTGGAGTCAAGTTTTTGTCCCTGTTGTACCGTTTGCAAAGAAACACTAGGTCATTTTTTATTTGTCTGCACTGCTTATTGTGAACCACGTAATAAGTGGCTGAAACCTATATGTTCTAGACTAAACACCCGAGTGAGTAGTGAAGCATTGTACATCTTGAGAACCAACACTTCTGAATGGCTAACCATAGGATTGGCCAAATTCCTTGGGTGGGCTTGGCTGATAAGGATTAAGTCAGTCAGCTCATAGTATCATGACCCAAATAACTGGTATATTGTGTTATCCCACTGTTTTTTTTTTTTTTTTTTTTTTTTGTCCCATGATTTTATTAGTATTGATGATCTGCTATTTTTTTATATATGCCCAAATGTTTATACAATTTTTTTTTGACGTCTTTATAAGTATGTTTAATTGAGATTTTTAACTAGTTTTGCCTTGCCTTCATTTTTCTTGTTTTGTTTCTTTTTGATTTGTTTGTTAGTATGTGTATTTAAATATTTATGATTTTATGACTTTGGCGCACTAATTGTATCTAATGTAATTTTGTGTATATGTGTGTCTTTTATGATGAAAAAATCGAAATAAAGACGTTAAAAACTGAAAACTGACTTGCTCAGAATAGAACAGCGCTTAGCTATACTTGAACAGGGGGAGTACATGGACGCCACGGACACCCTGTCCGACGTGCGGGAGGAACGCTTCTGGATAGGTTGCGCTGTTTAAACTATGCAGCGCACTCTGCGAGGACTCACCATCAGGGTGACAAGGCAGGCAGGCACTTTTGTGGCTGATCAAACAGGATCTCCTGACTCCGCCGATCACATCTGTGCGTATTCCACAGGATACTGCGGTGTACACCCAGCCAGCTATTCATGATGAGTTCACTTCACACTACACTCAGTTATATCTGTCCCAAGCGCAATCTACACCCGCCGAGCTTCAGTCCTTCCTGGCAGGAGTCGAGTTGCCGCAGCCCACCCCCGAACAGCAGGAAGAGCTCAGTGCTCCCCTCGTACAGGAGGAAATATGTGACAGCATCTTTTCGCTATCTAATGGCAATTCACCGGGCCCCGACGGTTTGCCTGCGGAATTTTATAAGGCATATTCAGACGTCTTGCTTCTGCAGCTATTGACTCTGTACACGACCGCCATAGAGGACTCCTCACTCACGACTACACAAAATGAGGCGACCCTCGTCTCCTTACTTAAGCCGGGTCGAGACCCCCAACTCCTCGACTCATATCGCCCCCTGGCACTCCTCAATACAGATTGCAAAATATTTGCATCTGTGCTGGCCAAACGCTTAGCTCCACTGGTGAAGACACTGATTCACCCCGACCAGAATGGCTTTGTCCCTACTAGAAGTACCTCCATCATTATACGACGTCTATTCCGTGTGCATACGTATGCTCCCCATGACTGGCCGCACTCCGGATGCCTAGTTCTCGATTTGGAGAAAGCTTTTGACTCCCTAGAATGGCCTTATCTAGCGGCGGTCTTGCGCAAATATGAGCTAGGGGACGACTACATACAGATGGTAGGCCTCCTTTATCAACGCCCTACGGTACGGGTCAAGAAGGGGAAGCTAATTTCTGACACCTTGAGAATTAGACAAGGGACGCGGCAAGGATGTCCGTTGTCCCCACTACTCTTTACCCTAGCTATGGAACCACTACTCAGGGCCAACGGCGGTGATTGGGGTATACCGCTAGGAGACAGGCTGCACACGGTCTCGCTATACGCAGATGATTTATTATTGTATATTAGAGACCTGCGGACTATCCCACCGGTCATAGTGGACGTCTACCGGCAATTTGAGCGACTGTCTCAAAGTAAACTGGTCGAAGTCCGGAGTTTCTTCTTTTGTCAATAGGTCGGCCGACACGCTCATCACTATCAATGGAGCCGCGTTGACTTGGTATCCATCCATTTTCAGGTACCTGGGCATATATATCTACAGATCCCCGGCAGACATTTTAGAGGGCAATTTGGTGCGGGCCATACCGGCAATCAGAGCACAGGTCCGATTCTGGAAGACGCTTCCATTGAGCGTGATGGGCCGTGTCACCTTGATGAAAATGGTCTTTTTGCCACGATTGCTATACTATTTCTCTAACCTCCCAGTGTATGTCCCAGTGAAGATTCTCCGGAGTCTGGAGGGCATCCTTCGCGATCTGATTTGGAACAAAGGCAGACCGCGAATAGCGCTAAGCAAACTATACTCGCCCACGGGCAGCGGCGGTCTCGCAGTCCCGAACATGAAATTGTATTACCTGGCTTCCCAGTTGCAATGGGTGTCAAAATGGATGAGTGGGTATGGACTGACAGACACGGCGACCACGACACCGCCATGGCCACAGTCCCAGCTGTATTACTTTTTTCACCCCACAAATCAGCTCCCCTGTCCACCCCAGATCTACGTGTCGCTGGCTCACAAGTGCTTCATAAGAAGCCTCTATTTGACCAGTGATGCGCTTCCTTATGCTCCACTGTTACCATTATTGGGAACTCCCAGGGACAGAGGGAAAATGTCTGACGCTGAACTACAAGCGTGGCATGAGGCCGGCTTAGACGCGGTGGGAGATCTATATGCGGAAGGCACCCTTCTCACATTTGACACTATTCAGGGAAATTTACATCCCTGCCATCTACTTACTCTTACACACGGCAATAGTGCGCACCCTACGGCGACCTGGGGAGACATTACTACCGAACCCCAAATACATTTACTTGTACAATACCTGCATGTGATGGGTGAGGGCTCACACATGGTACACTGGCTGACAGAGGCTCTCCTGACGCACATGCTGAAGCCACGGACGAGACTACGTGAGAGGTGGGCTGCAGACAGAGGACGTTTATGGACTGACAAGGAGCGGGAGACAATAGTGGCTGGATCCACTTACATACCACGCAACTCAAGATTCAAACTCATCCAGACATATATAATTCATTAAGCGTACCTTTTCCCTGATAAGATTAATGACTACTTCCACCTAGACACTTCTGGTTGCCCCCGATGTCACCTAATAGGCGCTGATCTGCTGCACATGCTATGGTTTTGTACTTCACTGTGGTCCTACTGGCAAGCAGTGGTGGACGCCTTGATAAAATGCACCACGGTCCCCTTGCTGTTTACCAGGGAAGTCTGTATTCTGGGGCTACACACACGGACAAAAAAGAATAGAGTAACATCCAGATTCATAGACCTGGGCTTGATAACGGCAAGACGCCTCATCACAAAACGTTGGAAGCACACTGACCCACCAATGCCTGCTAGCTGGGAGAAGTCCTTTACAATATGGGCGCAAGCCGAGAGCACTACGCTACATAAGGCGGAAACCGAGGGGTTGCACAAATATCCGATCGCGCAGGCCTGAGATGAACTCCTCAAACACCTCACGCACCCAGATGCTGTGGAACGAGCCTCGCAGTCCCCTGCCGTGACAAGAGCCGTCACGCCATAATATGCTGCCTCCTCTCTTCGACAGAATGGTGGGGACCACCACCATTCCGGCACGGTGGATCAGACACTGTAGACAACCATTGTGGGCCCCCCGCACGTCACCAGCATCTCCCTAGACCGCGCCATCACTGCTCTTCTCACTCTCGCAACGCATTGGACCTCACACTCCCCAACACTCACTCTACGGTGTAGTTTCCACACGCTACAGATGGTGCTCTTTTGTGTTTTATATTTCTTTATTGTTAGTTAAAGTTCACTTAAATGGACATCGTCAATTGACTCTTGGCACTAACATCACATATGGAGATAATGTGAAACACTTATGAAGTCCGGCGTGGCCGAGCCGAGCTGCAAGATGGCCGCCGTGTAACGGGGCTCTGCCGGCCGGACAACTAATCCGTCAGCCCATCCGGTCTCTGCCTTGATTTTTGTGCAGGGAAGATACGGCGGGAGGTGCCCAGACGCCGAGGATCCCAGCGGTGCTCCTGCGGCAGGAATCGGCTGCGGGAATCCGGAGATACGTGCCCTAGCGGATCCGGCGGCTGGGAGGCGCCGCGCTGGGCGGCGACATCTGCTACGCGGGGCCCTGGTTGCGGGCCGCTGACTGACAGGCGCGCAGAGACTAGCGTGGGCGCCTGCAGAGCGCGGGCTGCCCTGAGCTTGGAACCTGAGGTGAAGCGGCAGGCCCCTGCTGGGCTGTGAACGGCCTTCGCGGCGGAGCTGGAGCGCGTTGTGTGCTGGCCTGACGGACTGACTGCCTGGGCCTTGCCGGCGTGGCCGCGATCTGCGCAGATGACTGGGCCGGTGCTCCTGCTGGCGTGAGGCGACGGACGACGGACGCTGCGACCACTGGTCGGCGAGGCCCGATCCATACCTGCGACGAGGGGACTCCGGCTGTCTGGCCTGTGTAATCCGTGCCCGGGCCTCTGAGGGTCTGCGGCGCCACGAGGCGGTGGCAAGAAGAGCGTGAGAGGCCGGGTGACTCTCCGGGCTGCTGCCTGACCACGGTGAGCCCGCGACTGATGCGTGTCTGGTGCCGACCCGCGACCTGGGTGAGCCGAGAGCTGGCTGGGCCTGGCCTACCTGTAGAGGTCCCCCGAGGTGCGTGAGGGCCGCTTGGAGTGGCGAATACCTGACCTCTACGATCCGGGCGCTGGTTGGGGCCCGTGGCCTGCGGCGTACCAGCTACCCCCCTTCATTGGTGCCGGTGTGTGAAGACCCCTCGGAGGCGACATGGGGAAGTCGGACACCAAGCAGCGGAAGCTCCACTTTGAGAAGCAGGCTTCCCGCGGCGCTGTGGCGGTTCCGCCATCGCCGAATGTGGTCCCTGAAACGCAGCTAGACCCAACACCGGAGGATGATGTCCGAAGCATGTTCTGCGACCTAAAGGGCTGCCTCAAGGAAATCGATGGCAAGCTCGACTCCATGGCCTAGCGGCTTGATGGCATATCCCATAAGGTAGACCAGCACGAGGAGCTGATCGCTGCGGCGGAGGCGCGGATTACCGAATGTGAGGAGGGCCTCGGAGACACCCAGGAGAGGTTACTACGCATGGACAAGGTCCTGGAGGTGATAAGAGGGCGCAACGAGGACTTGGAAGCCCGTTCCCGAAGAAATAATGTGCGTATTATTGGCATTGCGGAATCCACGAACATTGGAAACATGGAACAATTCGTCGAAGGAATGTTCCGCGAACTGTTTGGGGCGGACCTGTCGGCCATGTTCCTGGTCGAGCGGGCGCACCGCACGCTGGGGCCGCGACCTGTGCCTGGAGCTCCGCCGCGACCGATTCTGGCACGGGTTCTGAACTACCGAGACAGGGATACCATCCTGAGGTTGGCGCGTGAAAAAGGTGAGCTCCGATTTCAAAATATGGCCATCTCCATATTTCCGGATTTTACGCAGGCGGTGCAGGCTGCGAGGCGAGAATTTATACCGGCTAAAAAAATATTTCAAAAGGTGGGGATTAAGTATGCCATGTTATACCCGGCCAAGTTGCGGATACACCACAAAGGGAAGCCAATGATCTTTACGGCCGCGGCGGATGCGCTCAAATTTGCGAGGCAGGCAGAACGCTTGTAGCGTGAGCGGCGAGATGAGCAAGGCACTCCTCCGCTGGGCCAGTTGAGCGTCACTGAATGACACCGCGCACTATCACTTTGAGATGTGCTGAAACGCTGGTCGCCGTGACTGTCAGGTACGCGGCCTGTAGCCGCATCTGGAGGTCCATGGGGCCTACAGGGGCCGAGGGATCTGTCCCGGACCTGTGAGAACTGGCTCGACGTAACACGGCTCACTTTGCGACTGCCTCACGGAGCGTTGCGGGGGGAGGAATGTTGGGCCTCCTTGGCTGTAGGTTGTTGTACTGCGTTAACAAAAGGCAGCAATGTTCGGCCACCCTGTCGCTTTTAGACGGGGGAGTGAGCCGGTGACCCCACGCCCTGTGGGATGATTCCTGAGATACTGTTACGTGACATTTACTGTTGGGTGGGGTGGCGGGGGGGGGAATGTATCTCAACCTGATTGGGGGGTTGGAGTGGGTGGAAGGGGGTTCTGGTTATTGTTGGTTGTTACTACCACACTGCGTTTTCTTACTACACCACGACGTGACGACGTGGCCTTGCCACAGGCTGACTCTATATGGTTGCCGATCCCCGGGAAGGGGCAGCGGGGGGATCCCCTGTGGGCCCTGGTACGTGAGACATTGGTAACCTCGCCACTGTATGGGACACACACATATATGCCCCCCTGACCGAGTTGCACTGCCTTACATGGAATATCCGCGGTCTTAACGACCACCGCAAGATACGCTTGACTCATGCACATTTGTCACGACACCAAATTGACATATGTTTTCTACAGGAAACTCATTTGCCTCGCAACGCCGGGGACAAGCTTCGAGGTGCTAGATGGGGCGAGATACACACCTCCGGCTGCTCCAGCTATTCCCGGGGAGTGGCTATTCTTATCCGTAAAGGCCTCCCTTGGCAAACGTTTAAGGTAACTGCTGACACTGAGGGGCGCTACATCATACTGACTGGGAAACTATTTCACATGCCGATGACGTTAGTTAATACATATGGCCCCAACTCAGATGACCCTGGGTTTTTCCTGGCACAATCACTGGGCGGAGGGGCTTGCATGTGGGGAGGAGATTTCAATGCTGTGCTGTCGCTGGACCTGGATAGGGAGGGGGCTGCTCGCGCGCATCACCCGCAAGCTGCAGGTCTCATACGCGGCCTAATGGCAGATTATAATCTACTGGACTCATGGCGGGTATTGCATCCAGCGGTTAGGGAAGGCACCTGCTTCACCCCGCACAGAGGAGCCTGGTCCCGCTTGGACTTCTGGCTCTTGACCCCGCAGGTCCATGCTTGGGTGTCTGCAGTCGCTCACAAGGCGCGCACCCTCTCAGACCACTCCCCTGTCGAGCTAACTCTGCGTGTCCCCAAGCCATACATCACGCCCTTCACGTGGCGACTGCCGCCACAGGCCCTGTCAGACCCGGTGTTTCGGGAGGATATCCATCAACACATACTTGATTACTTTGAGCACAATGAGGGTTCCGTGACGTCGTTGGGCACCTTGTGGGACGCATTTAAGGTGGTGATAAGGGGCCACTGCATTGCGGGGCAGGCCAAAGTCCTAAAAACTATCAGGGGTGCGCTCGGTAAATTGGAAGATCGCCTGCACTCACTGGAGGTGCAGTACTGTTCGGACCCTTCGACTGCCACGTTGGCGGACACTCGCGGCACGCTCACTGAATATCAGACGGAGGCCGACAGGGAGCTTAAATTCCTGACTAAGCATGCTGTGGCCCGCAGATATGGGGAGGGGGATCGCCCGGGCAGAACGCTCGCCCTCCTGCTGCGCTCACAACGGCCCTCTCCTTTTGTCTCCTCAGTGATGACTGCGGGTGGTGATACCGTGTATACCCCTCCGGAAATACTAGATACCTTCCGGACGTTTTACAGGGACTTGTATAGGGCTCGGGCAGCCCCCCCACAGGCGGAGCTGTCTGACTATTTTGATACGATACAGCTTATATGGTTTAATGCGCACCAAAAAGGTTACTTCGATCGACCATTTGAGGCAGACGATGTACGGGAGGCAATTGGGTCATTAGCAGCCGGTAAGGCGCCGGGACCGGACGGCCTCCCGGCGCAGTTTTACAAGGAATACGCAGACCTCCTGGCCCCCCGGCTGTTGGCAGTATATGCAGAGGCGGTCGAGTCAGGTATACTCCCAGACTCCATGAGGGAGGCTGTCATCATTACCCTCCTGAAACCGGACAAGGATGCCCAGCAATGCGACTCCTACAGGCCATTATCATAAATCAACACTGACGCTAAGATCTTTGCGAAAATGCTCGCAACTCGGCTACAGCCGGTGTTGCCCCTGATGATCCGCCCGGATCAGTCGGGCTTTATACCGGGCCGATCGACGTCCCACAACCTCCGCACCCTCTTCGGTGTACTGCACTATTTGGCCCCACATGTTAAGGCTGCAGCGGTGCTGCTGGACGCCACCAAAGCGTTCGACTCCCTGGAGTGGGGTTCCTGTTTCTTCTGCTGCAGCGCATGGGGGTGAGTGAGG
Organism: Triturus cristatus; assembly: GCF_964204655.1. Lineage (NCBI taxonomy): Eukaryota > Metazoa > Chordata > Amphibia > Caudata > Salamandridae > Triturus > Triturus cristatus. Next base: position 1,089,034,789 of record NC_140582.1, on the reverse strand, counting down.
CCTTTATCAGATACATTAGACTGCTTTATACCGACATTACTGCAAGGGTAAGGGTAAACGGGCTAGTCTCTGCGCCATTTGCCATTCGGAGAGGCACGAGACAGGGTTGCCCCCTGTCGCCTCTGCTTTTTGCCATCGCCACAGAACCTCTGGCTGCCCGCATTCGACAACATCATGCGGCCAGGGGCATTGGCTTCTCGTCAAGGGCGCTAACCATATCGTTATATGCAGATGATGTTACGCTGTATGTCTCTGATCCTCAGGTTAACCTCTCCCCTCTGACACGAGAACTGCTGGAATATGGACGGTTGTCGGGGGTAAATATAAATTGGGAGAAGTCAGTCATTCTGCCCCTGACTACCGGGACTCCCCGCTTTACCCCGGACTGCCCGCTGAAATGGGCAACTGGGCCGGTACGATACCTGGGGATTTGCAGACATGCAGCAGATATGGGCAGAAAATTATGGGCGTGTGACGGGTTGGATTGAAGAGAGGGTTGACCGTTGGAAGCATTTGCCCCTTTCGCTGGCTGGCAGGATTGCTGTGGCTAAAATGGTGATCCTGCCTAAACTCCTCTATTTATTCGTGAATATCCCGCTGCCCCTGAATACACATTTCTTGCGACGGCTGCGCTCACTGATGGTGGAGCTGGCCTGGGGGGGTAAACAGCCGCGGGTGTCCTGGGAGACCCTCACTCTCCCACAAAGACAGGGAGGCCTGGCTGCACCAGACTTCTCATTATATGCCTACTGTGCCCAGGCGCAGTTCCTGCACTACTGGGCGCACCCCACACCGTTTCAACCGCATGTGGCGATCGAGACTGATAGGGCGGCTCCGCTGCCGCTGACTGTTGCACTCTACACGCCACACGTCCGGAGGTGCACGGAAATCGACCCGGTGCACGCACTCAGGTGGGCCTGGGATGGGCTGAGACGTAGGGCCGGATTAGATCTTCTTTATACCCGCTCTGTGCCCCTGCGCGGGAACCCGATGTGGCCGCCGCTGCGGACTATGCGGACCGGGGAGCGGGCCGCGGAGCTGGGCCTCAACACTGGGGGCAATCTGTTTCCAGGTGACACCTTCCTTACGCCGGAGCAGATGTGTGGATCGGAGGCTCCGACGCTACTGGACACGCTTCTTTATTACCAGCTCCGCCACTCAAGCAGGAGGCTGTTCCCCACGTTCCCGGCGCCACCGCCGGATCTGCTTGCTTTGGAAAATGTGTTATCTGTGGAATCTGGCCGCAAGCTGGTCTCCCGATTGTATGTGCGAATGCAGACTAACCACCCTGTGATGCTTCCGGCGGCGCGGGGCCTGTGGGCGGCGGAATTGGGCGCGGATATTTCTGATATACACTGGGATTTGTGCTGTAAGCTACTTGAGATTCTGTCCCCCAACTACAGGCTACGCCTGATACACTTCAAATACATACACATGACTTATCGCACACCGAGCCGGCTGCACCGCATGGGTTTAAGGGACACCGATGAATGCTGGCGCTGTCATGCCCCGGGGGCCACCTTTTTACACATGGCGTGGGGCTGTCCTGCAGTGGCGCTGTTCTGGACAAGGGTAGTGGAGATAATATGTGCTATCACAGACCTACTGATCCCATGCACACCCCAGGTTGCACTGCTGGGGATTTTACACATGGTTGAGCCCAAACACCGTAAGCTGCCAGCGATGCTATTATTACTGGCCAAACGACAAGTTGCTATGCATTGGGGAGTTGCTACGTCACCTAGCATTAAGGTATGGGTTAAAAGCGTTGTCTATTGCCAGACCCAGTTGGCCCTGTACTGGGAGCTTATGCCGATGCGATCAAGGCCTAGGGATATATGGGGACCCTTCATACACTGGCTGGAACACACTCCGCTGCAAACGCTGTAGCTCGATGTTATCCCCTAGTACGGGAGGGTGAGGTCAGTACTTGCTGCTGCCAGTGTGGCGTGTTGGCGGCTGTCGGGGTGGGGAGACACGGGTGGGAGGAGGTGACTGATGATAGGCTGGGTACAGCGGAGAATGACATGTAACACTGAGTTGATGTCCTTGACATTCCGTACTTTGTGCCTTGTTGGTTGGGAGACGTGTCGTCATTGCTTTAAATATGTACGCAGCAGTGTGGAGCATTGTTGTAAGTTTGTTACTGAAAATGCCAATAAAAAGAATTTAAAAAAAAAAAAACACTTATGAAGTCCTGGTAACAGCGTTCTGGTAACGCTGTTACTGTAGCACATACATCATTATGACACATCTTGTCTGTTTTTTCACAACTGTAATGCTGTTTGATAATGTCAATACTGTTATCACATGATTGATATGATGTACAATACCTGAATACTGTGCCGCCTATATTAAAAGTAAAAAAAAAATCAATAAAAAGATGTTTAAAAAAAATACAACTGAGGGGCATATTAGCAAGACCGGAGATAAAATTATCGCCGTTTTAGCGACAGGAAACTGCTGCTAAAACGGCGATAATGGGCTTGCTAATATGCGTGATAGAATTCCAATAGAGGCCCAGGTTAGATGTGCAGGACATCTAACCTGGACTTCTATTGGAATTCTATAACGCATATTAGCAAGCCCATTATCGCTGTTTTAGCGACAGTTTCCTGCACACAATTCACACACAGCCTGGTGCTAACCGCTGGAGTCAAGGTTTTATGATTTTGTCATTTCAAGATTAGTCTCCTTTCGTTCTCAACTAATCTTTCACTGATCAAAAAATTCTTTCCTCCGGTCAATGGACCATTAGTTGAACTAGTTGATGGTGAAATGACAAATTATTTTTCTATTATGATGAAATAACCACAGACTCGGGGAAAAGTTTAAGGGGCATATTATCAAGCACGGAGTTAACATTATCGGCGCTTTAGCGGCAGAAAACTGCCGCTAAAGCGGCGATAATGGGCTTGATAATATACCGCAGAGAATTCCAATAGAAGCCCATATTGACACCAGAACATGGGCTTCTATGGGAATTCTCAAGGGCATATTATCAAGCCCATTATCGCCACTTTAGCGGCAGTTTTCTGCCGCTAAAGCGGCGATAATGTTAACGCCGTTTCTTGATAATATGCCCCTAAATCTTTATCTGAATTAATTTCATGTGAACCATTTCTCAAAGTACAGTGCAGTCTCCGTCACTCATAGGAAGGAAGATTCAGTTAATCAATTAATCAAACCTATATATCATACTCTGCAATGACGTTGCTCAGAAAGGAGAGGATAGAGAGAAAAGCACATCTGCACATTCATGAAAGTATATTTACCTAGGATGGTGTGAAAACCAACCCCCTGGCCAAGGAGCTGGGAAGGGTCCCCCGGGAAAGATCAGGTGTCAAAGGCTTCAGGACAGGAATCAGAACAAGATAGATGACCTCTTTAACACCGACGCTTGTGTAACACACTTCTCTGACACTCTCTTCCCCCTCGAGATTCTTCCGCGATCTTCTTCTAATTAATTTTAGGATAGATGGTTCTGCATTTGATTTTTCATCACTCCGACAGCATAGTGAGCTCTGCAGCATTCAGCAAATCTCCGTCCGACTAACTAACTAGGACTACCTCAATTATACTCTTTGGTATTCATGTACCACCCATTAATGTTTCAATATCGTAAAAATATTAACTCTGATTAGACAGGCAAGGGGGAATGATCATCACACCATGCTTATTTTTCATCTTAGTCTATCAGTCTATTGTTCAGATCCCACCCCTTAGTTTTTATTCACAAATCTTTATTCCCACCCGTATTCACATCTTATTAGACAAAAACGTATAATTTTCATGTATTCCCATTCATTCAGAGGGCTTCGGTGCTGGTTCCCAGGGTATGTATCTTTTGCGTCCTTGGACTGTGTTCAGGAGTCACATCACTTCTTCCGGCTCAATCACACCATGCATGTGCGGAGGTCAGGTGGGTTACAGACTCTGGATTCGTACGAGAGGACCAAATGCATACTAATCGGAAAGTCAGAAAGATAAATATTAATTTCAAAATAAAATGGTTTCACTGTATACCACTTATCTCTACTCTAAACCCCTTTAACCATTATTGCTTTACCCGCGTTAGCATTAGAAAAATAGCTTGGTTTAGTTTCGGCAAAGCAGATGCTAAGCATGTGAGCTTTGAAGCAGCCATTTTAATAGCGTCTGCGCAGGCGCAAGAAATTCCCTCCAAGCGACAGCTCGTCATACCGCGTGCGTAATAAAGATTTCCCATTAGCGGCCATTTTAGAATTTCGCTTGAGTTACTGATTAGTAAGACACGTCGGCAAGCTTCTCTGTCTTTTATGTCAAATTTGGTGCGTATTAGTTTTACACAATACATAGCTAATACAAGGTTAGAAGTTAAATGAGAGGATTGCTTCCAAACAAGCCTCTTTTTAACGAGTCCTTGTTTCATCAATCCCCTCTCTGATGGCGTTTTTGAGCCATCATAAAATCACCCATCCTAACCAGATGCCAACTTTAGCACATCTCAATTCCCTTTCCACTCTTTTCACCCCAGCCCTCATCCTTGTTTCTCAAATCTTTCATTCTTTTATATATTTCTCCATTCATTTCTTCTAGCTGAATCTCTTCAAATTTTCTCTTCTTTCCCTTTCCATTTATCTTCTATTTCTTTCCTTTTCTGCAACATTTGCACCATATCATTATTTTTTGAACTATTATTGTTATACCAACTAATGGAAACACTATTTGACCTATAATACCTTTCCCAAGATTAGTAAACCAAGTCCCTATCGAAGAAATACTTTTTGTTAGTTTTTCCCATACACTGTCGCGCTCCAGTGGTTTCAATTCTTCTTGAAGTTTCGTAATATTCTTAATATATCCTCTAATTTCTGTGCTTTTATCTGGTATGTAAGTGCAACAATGTTGCACTTTCAACATTTTACAGACTTCGCCTTCTTTTGCTAATAATATATCAAGCGCAAGTCGATTTTGTAAAACCATAGACTTAATTCCAACCATTTCTGTATTAATCATCAAGAAACCTCCAGCAGTATCAGCCGATAGATGATCAACTACTGTTGACAATTGACAGATTCTATGCAAATTCAGAATGACTCCCTCTGAAGGTATCAAGCAACCAAATATGTCACCTATTATTTCTGAAAAACGAGCTCTCTTTTTTCGTGTTAGTTAATTTGTGTTTTCATTGTTTCCAGTGATTCTTTTTACATGAGTGGGAATATTCACAAGAACGTGTGATAACCATCGCAAAATTAGCTTAGCACAACTCTATACATCGCAGTCTATTGCGACAAAATAACACCGTGTTAACGTTGTAATCCCAACCCAGCGGCACCATGCGATAGTAGCAGGATAACGTGCCAAATGACCGTCTAAAAATTAGCCAGACGGCGAAAAAATGCAAAACACAAATGCGAAAAAACTTGTGATGCCCTAAATCGCGATACAAAAATCAGCGACAGGACTGCAATTCCCACGCATCATGCGGGAAAATGCACTATAAAAGCAACCAAAAAAAACACACCAAAATCAAAATAAACTGCATAGCACCATGGATGCACCCGGACCAAGTGCAGAGGATAACCCGAAGCCCACAAGCCCCATGGAGGACCAGCCAGGAACCCCGTGTTCGTGGAAGGGCAAGGAGAAGAGGAAGACGGGGTTCAGTCCGCAGGAAGACCAGATCATAGTCACGGAGGTGATAGTACACTACCAACAACTGTTTGTCACCTCCACTGCGTCATTGGCAACACAAACGGAAATATAGCAGTCCATCGTCAACAACGTGAATGCAGTCGGAGTGTTAAGGAGGTCAAGGGAGGAGGCCAAGAGGTGCTGGCATGATGTGCAAAGCCAAACCAAACAGAAACTCGCTGCCAACAGGAAGGCAGCAAAGGCGACTGGAGATGGAAGTTCTTCGCCACAGGAGGAGCTGGATGAGCTGGAGGAAATGGTGGCCACATTCATCAGTGTGGAGCCGGAGTAAGGAGTTGGGAGCCCAGACATGGCCCGACATGACCTGACCCAACAGCAACAGGGTGAGTAATGACCAGGGACTGGGTGGACAGAGGGAGATGGGCACAATGGCACACATGCACAATCATGTGTAGCACACTGCACACGCACAATGATTGTGGAACATGTACCTAATACCCTTGGTACACTGCAGGACACATAGAAACACCAAGTAGGCCCCGTCCACAATTTGTACAAATGGGCCCCCCTCCATATCACCAATGCCACAACCTACCCATGCATATGTGCTGAATCCAGAATAGCAGCAGCTCTGTGAACCACACTGACAATGCAAGTGACACTGTGTAGAGTATGAAATATCCAGAAATCAAGGTAAATTTGAATATAGTTGTTTTATGTGCAGGAACAGAGACACAGCACTACAAAGTAACAGATAATCACAGCAACTGTCCACTCCTGGAACATGGAACACAGATCGTACCATGCAGGTACTATGTTCCATGTTTCAGTAAGCCAAGTTATACAGCAATGCATACAGTATTTATATAAAATAGAATGCAACACACTGCATGACCGATAGCATGGCTGCAGTCAAAATACATGACATGGTGCACGAGATGACATTGAGGTGGCTGAGTGTGGACCACATCCCTAAAGGAGCAGGTCACACTCTAACACATCCACGTGCACCTACAACCCATGACGTCAAAAACACATCTGCAGACAAACAATGCCCAAGAGTACAAAATATGTCCAAGAGCACAAATGACCCAAGTCGCAAACACCCCCGCACCCGAAAAGCACACAAGTCAAAGGCACACTGCCTCAAAGGGATAAGGGGCCGTTATATCAGAGCTGCACAGGCGACTATCCAACAATGCAGCACACACACATAGCAATCACAGCACATCAACATTGACAACAATGTGGTACAAAGTGCAACACTTACACCACAGGACAGAGGACACAACTGGTGCCGCTTGTGCGTAGAAACTAGCCAATCACATCTGGCATTGCATGGCACTGTGAGATGATAATGTACGAGTACAACCACACATCCGTCATGTAGTCGAAATGTCCACTGTATCCCATCAAATAGCCAGCTTCACAAAAACAGTCACAATGTACATTGTCATGCAGTCTGTATGTAAACATCTCCAATGCGTCAACATACATGGGACACACTGTTAACCTGCATCTCCCCTTTACATTGCAGAGGAACAATCAACACCTCCTGCAGAGCAGACCACACATCTCTTTTTTCAGCAGGGGCTGGAACCCTTTTAGTGTGGCTAGCATGGATCCAGTTGGGCAAACCTGCTCACTTCAATGCTGTAGTAGTGACCAGTATGACTTGCCGTGGATCATCCCACCTGGGTGCTAGGCACAACACTCTGGTGTGCTTCACTACCACCCAGTCTCCAGGATTCAAATCATGCGCCCGATCTGGCTGCCTGGCAACTGTGTCTTCTCCAACCTTGTGAGAGACAGAACACACTAGGTCAGCCAATCCTTAGCAATAATCTAATACCAGATCATCAGTTACAATTTATGTCCTGGTATAAATGCTTGTCTGATTGCTCTTCCCATGAGAATCTCATGGGGACTCAGTCCTGTGTTTCTGTCAGGAATACTTCTGAGCCCCATCAGTACAAGAGGCAATGCGTCTGGCCAACTCAGTAATGTGGATGCACACACCTTTGCCAGTCTTAACTTGATTGTGCCATTCAATTGCTCCACCACTCCAGAAGCCTCTGGGCGGTATGCACAGTGCAGTTTCTGTTCAATTTTAAATGCTTCACAGATTAATCAAATTACTTCATTATTAAAATGAGGTCCTCTGTCTGATTCCAAAGTTACTGGAAAACCAAAGCGCGGAATTAACTCCCACAACAATAATTTGCCAACTGTTATACTGTCATTTCTCCTAGTGGGGTATGCCTCCACCCATCGTGAAAACAAACACACTATGAAAAGGACGTACTTCATTCCCTGCATGGTGGTAACTCTATAAAGTCAATCTGTAATCTTATGAATGGTCATTCTGCCTTTCTGATTTTTCCCCAACTGACCATTGTCTTGCTGCCTGGATTTATTTGTTGACAAACTAAGCATTTCTGGCAAAGACTCTCTGCGACTACCCTAAACCTTGGGTTATACCAATCTTGTCTAAATAGTCTGATCAGGGCATCCCTGCCTACAAGAGTGTCTCCATGGGACATTCTTGTCATTTGTGAGAGCAAGTAGTCTGGCATGACTGGTCTGCCATCAGGATAAACCCACACGTCATCTTCTGCCCTCCTCTCACAACCCGATTTTATCCAGTTTTCCTTTTCACTTACTTCCACCTCATCCTGTAATTGCCTCACCTCATCCCATGTTTCGAAAGCTGAGAATAGCATAAGTTGGCAGCTGATTCCACACGTTTCAACCTTTTTGTTTAATGCCATATTATTTCTCGCACAGTATTGAGCAATCTGGTCAGCGTATCGATTACCAGTCGCTACAGTCATTTCCTGACTGATGAGCAGCACATTTGACCACTGCTATTTCTTTTGGCAATTGTATTGCGTCCAATAGTTCTTTTACAAGTTTCCCATTTCAAATGGAACATCCCCAAGAAGTCAGAAATCCCCTCTGCATCCAAAGCTGGCCAAAGTCCTGCACAACCCCTTAACCATATTGTCTATCAGTAAATCCGATCACTTTCCAATTTTTCCCAATTTTGCATGCTTTTATTAAAGCTATCAATTTGGCTACTTGTGCAGACTTGACTCCCGGTAAATAGGATGCTTCAGTAACCCCAGATATTTTGCACACAGCATAAGCTGCACTAATCCTCCTCCTTCAAGTCTTAAACTAGAGCCATTGACAAATAATTCATTGTCGGGCTCTTTCAGAGGCTCTTCCTGAATGTCAGGACAGGGCTTAGTACACATTTCAGTCACATCTAAACAATCATGATCTACCTCATCCCTCACTTCTTCACAACGCAAATCTGGTAATAAGGTAGCTGGATTCACCATTGTGCACCTGATTACTGTCACATTCTCTACTCCCAGAATTATTCTTTCATACTTTGTCATTCGACTAGGGGTAAGATGCTGTGTTCGAGTTCTGGTTAACAGTATCTCCACTGAATGTGGAACATAGACTTTTACTGGATGTCCCGTCTTTGCTCCAGACTCAGACAGGTAGCAGCTACCAGGTAATGCTGAAGCCACAGGATTCAAAGTAGCAGAAAAATATGCGACTGTACGTCGACTTAATCCGTGTCTCTGGGTTAGGACTGAAAGCGCACAACCTTCTCTTTCACAACAGAACAGTGCAAATTATTTCGTATAATCAGGCATACCTAGAGCAGGGGCCTCACATAGACTATTTCACAATTTTACAAATGCTTCCACACTTTCATCATCCCAGACAATTGGATCTTTCACTCTCTTCCATGTCATCTGAATCATGGGTTTGGCTAGTGAAGAAAAACCTACAATCCACTGTCTACAGTATCCCACCACTCCGAGAAAAATTCTGATCTCTCTTTGTGTCTGCGGTAACTGCATCTGCTTGATTATTTAAATTCTCTCATTGGTCACTTTCCTCACTCCCCTTTCTATCTGGTGACCTAAGTACTTAACTCCTGTTCAACAAAATTGCTATTTCTCTGGAGATACTTTGTGTCCTCCGTCAGCCAAATGATTCAGCAATGCTATTGAATCAGTAATACAGTCATCTCTGGATTTCGATTCCACTAGTAAGTCATCGATATACTGCACTAGAACTGAATTTCTGGGCATAACTAACTTCTCGAGACACTTTATTTGATTAAAAATTGAAAGACTTTCTGTATACCCTTGAGGAACGTGGTTCCATGCCAAGATACGATGCTCAAATTTAAATGCAAAAAGATACTGGCTATCTAGATGTAAAGGAATGGAGAAAAAAGGCTTGGCACAAATCAATTACTGTAAACCAGCCTGCATTCCAGGGTATCTGATACAGAATCACTGCTGGATGTGGCACTACAGGCCAACAAGGTACTATGATTTTATTGATCTTTCTTAAATCCTGTACTATCCGGTTCTTTCCGCTAGGCTTTTTAAGTCCTATTATAGGTGAATTACATTGACTGCTCATTATCTCTTTTAAAATGTCCTGTTTAATCATTCGGTCAATCTCTGAAGCTATTCCTGCTTTTACTTCTGGACTTATTTTGTATTATCGAGTATTGGGATATACCGCACCTTCTTTCAGTCACTTTCACTGGGTCTACATTTGCCATTAGCCCTATTTATTTTCCAGTGAAATCCCACACCATTGGTTTCACAGTGGTTTTACGTTCTTCTGGTAAATCATCTTTAGCCATTAAAGAATACATCTCACCTACCTCTGTGCCTTGTTTTGCAAGCATTTTCTTGTATACAATATACTTATCAGGGGCTTGAAGAGCAACAGCATCCCGTCTGCAATAAATTGTGCCGTTCATTTTGCACAAAAGATCTCTTCCTAGTAAATTCACTGGACTAGAATCACAGACGACGAATCTGTGCATGTCTTTAAAATTTCCAATATGAACCTCCATAGGTTCTGTAATTGGGGTTCTAATCTGTTGATTCAACACTTCCGAATACTTGGATCGCTTCTCCCGAGAGGGGTAGGTTTGGGATGTCTGCTGTTCTCACAGTAGAACGGGTAGCACCAGTATCCAATAGAAAAGTGACATCATTGCCTTCCCCTTTCCCATCAATAAATGGACCTGACTGATCTACCGGCAAGGATGCGCCAAGTACGCACTCCTCTTCCTCCCCCATCAGGCACCGTCATTGCTCATTCTCGCTTTCATAGTTATTCTGCAAAAGGTATTGTGAAATCACAGAATTTTTCTTACCACTTCCTTGAAATTCGGCATCTGCACTGTACTTTGGCTTGTTCACAAAATTTGCTATAGGGGCAGGTGGCACCTGACACTGCTGATTAACTACCTGCTGTGGCTGATTCATAAGCACCTCATTCTGCATCTGTGGATTTAAATTTTGGTTTGGCCCATTATTATTCTGAATATTCTTAGTCGTTTTTCCAATGTCCAAGCTTTCTGCACCCATGAAAAGAAAACTTCGTCTTTGCATCCTCTTTACTCATTCGTCCTCTTGATTTACCACCACTCGCCACATTATCACTCTGATTCTGTTCTTTCATCTGACCATCAGTTTAACTATTTAATTTAAGTTCCTGTTGTTCTGCTAATTTCACTTGTGCCCACATCATTTTCTCTTTTAGCTTTTTATGCCTTGCCTCAATAGCGTCCCCACAATACTTTGCGTTTTTTAGAATGTCATCTATGGGCTTTCCCTGCCAACACAACACATGCTGTTGAATCATCTGACTAATATCTGGTTTCAGACCGTACACAAACCGATACAGAAAATGACCCATATGCTTATCTCCAATATTCTCAAAGCCACTGTACTGCTTAAACACTTGCAGCGATTGTTCATAATACGCATGAACAGATTCATTTGGCTCTTGAGTCGTTCTATCTATCTTTACCCAATCTGTTTCTTTAGGAGGAATTTTCCCTTTCAAGAAAGTGATTACTTGGTGATATTTCTTCACCACGTCATCTGAGGGTGCTCCTGTTTTCGCATCTCTTGGATACTCTTCACTTGGCCAATCAACTGTGATCTTACCCTCTGTCCATTAATCAGCAGGTACCACTATATCAAACAGACCATCCAAATCTTTCAATAGAACCTTCGAAACCTTCACACACCTCTCAACCTGTTTGTACCATTCAACTGGTTTTTCTCTCAATATAGGAAAGTAGTTTGTAAATGACAAAATATCTTGTCGACTCCATGAAACCTGAATGTTCATGTACCTCTCTCAGGGGACACAATCTTCCTACTTTTCCTGTCTCTTTTAACAGATATGCAGTAGACGCTTCTTTTGCCTGTACTTCCTCCTTCTTCTTTGTCCACTTTGTCCTCCACTTGTCAATGTCTCCCCATTTTTGCAAGATATTCATCAACTCTTTTACCTGTAACTTCTTTCCAGACACATTCATATTTTCTAAATCTTTGTCAGTAAACTCCACTCGATATGCTTTCTGTAGCACTTTTGATCTCCCTATTTCTATTCCCATCTCAGAGGCATGTTCTGTCAGTTTGTCATGAAATAATCTCGCATTTCTGGTTATACTCCTCCAAATGAACAAAAACTCTTCCTCATTGTAAGTGTTTAATCTGTCTATTCCCACATTTTCAGCTATCATCTCTTCCAATTCTACTTTCAGTTTGTAAATATCTAATATCTTAGGGTGTGAACTTTGTTTTTCTATTCCATGTACCCATGTCTCCAAATCTTCTGAAGTTACTGCTGTGGAACTTCTGGCTACAGAGGATACCACTGACCTTCCTTCTTTTGAACTACTGGGTGTAACTCTTTTCGGTGTTTCATTTACTGATTCTCTTATCGGTAGATCCATTGATGAAATTAATGAATTGCACTCACTGACTTGGTCATCAGTCATTATAATTTCTTTTCTAGGATTATTCAAAGGAGTTGTTACAGCTTGTGGTTTTGGACAATTTACCTCGTCTCCATACAGTGGAACAACTGGACCTATAGTTACTGGTATTGTCAATGCTACAGGATTCAAATTTAATTGGCCTATCTTCTGTAATAATTCCTCTCTACTTTTATTTAATGCTTCTTTTTCTCCATCTTGAAGAACCCCATTAACTGATGGATCATGTAACATTTGTGGAATCAAGGGTGTTCCCAATACTGGTGCACTTGGGATGACTCTACTTGGTCCTTCTTGATACGTTGGAGGGTTTTTAGTTAAAATATCCTCTAATAATTCATCATCTGACTCACCATAACCTGTCACATTAATGTGTTTTGTTTTCTTCTTACACTTGCTCTCTGACTGTTCTTCAGCAATCAATACTGGATATAATCCTTTTGATACCATCGATCTTCTCCATTGCTTCATATGACCCTCACGCGACTCACACAGATACCTAGGAAAATGACCCATGTATCTTCCACTCCTGTTCTTCTCTCGCTCATATGATTCAGTTTCCCAGTCTTCTAATGCCTCATACTGTGTCATCCTGTGTCTCGGATCTAAATCAATCATCCGCATTCTCAAATTCGAAAGAATGCTCCCATTAAACGTAGCATGTTCTGGAAAAGATAAAACACCATCACTTTTCGTGTACTCTATCCAATTCTCCATCCATACACACATATGATATCCTTTCTCCATCCTCATAAATGAAGCAGGCGTTTTTGGCAGAGGTATAGGAATTCCCTCTCTAGTTAATACTGGCTTATCTTTTTTAAAGAAATTCTTAATTCTCTTTATTAGTGAAATTTTTCTCCTTTCACCATACATTCTATACTCTGAATACATAAAACAATAATCTGCAAACCCTCAAGCTTTTCTGTCAGGGCGACTCGCACCAAAAGGCAAATGAGAATCAAACATACAAATTTCCACCAACCAATCTAAAAACAGCTTTCATCCAATCACCCAATCCGATTGCGGCTCACGCTCGTGGTCTGACCAATACTAGCCCTGCCTTTTCGATGTCGTCAGTTCTGCTCCTTACTATTGACCCCGCCTTTACAATTTTGCGAGTCACATGACCGCTGTTTCAACCTATCGCAGCGCGGCTCTCTGTGACATCAGTGCAACTCCGGCGACTGACCCTCCCTTACAAGGTAATACGAAAATTTTATTTCTTAATACTTTGCATTCATTCTTCGTTAATAACAACATAAAAACATTCGCTACTCTGCCTGTTCCACTAAACCAAAGGATAGATTTCCGACTTATTCTGGAGACTTAGAATTTCTCCTCTTCGACTGCGAGTAAAAACCTTTGTTTACCCTTCATTCAAGCTCAAGAGAACGTGTTATTCCTTCAGTGTTACCCTTTCTAGGTGACATAAGACCAAAGTTTCTCCAGCGAACCCTTTTGCTTTCACTCACTCTCAACTTACATATGAAATAGTCCATAGTTTAACACTGCCAGCCCTGCGTAGCTTCTCAGTGCTATTCCAACAGACGAGTATCCTCACTGCAGTATAGCTTCTATCACCACTTGAAGAAAAGCTGTTTTGTCTGGAGCCTAGTATTAGGTATAATGGATAACCACCAGGCCACCGATGCAAATATCTAAGTGAACTATTGTGCACGTAAATAGTTAGTAGGCCTTTCTAATATGATCCCCCTTGGTATACTACCTATATATTTGAGAATTATAATATACTGACAATGTAACCTACATAGAATGAATGACTTCGCTGATATCACGAGCACTGATACCTGTAGTCCTGTTAGTTTTACAAATTACTACTTTGGAAAGACTCCCCTAACAAAATTGTGGTGATCTGTCTTTCTTTCTTTAGTGACAGAATTAGGCCTGGGTCCGGTTTTTTAAAGTCTTTTTTAAAGTCTTGTTTTTTTCAAAAGCTCTATTTAAAAAAAAAAAAAAATTGTATTTACATATCACGATAGCATTATTAAATGATTTTCCTCCTTACTCAGGGTAAAGGTAACCAGGACATGAGCATACATAGAGTATTTTCTAATTGCCTTCTGATTCTATTTAGTACAAGGTGGCGGCCATTTGATATATGGTAATCGCATGCTGGAGGTAGCTTAAACCACCTATTCCAATAAGAAGTATGTCCAATAACAGCACATAAAGAAAATAATAAAATTAACATGAATGTATATTTTTTCAAGGTTAGTGGCCCTTACTATAAAATAGGGAACGCTATAACTTCCCCGCGTTATTTGATCCATTACAAGATGGCGGCAGCAGTGTTCATACTGATCACGTGATATCTCGATAATATCGAGCACTAGATGACGGATGTTTGGTACATGGCGATTACGTAACCATATACTATAATACGCTTTGTGTCTTATAACAGTTGATAATACGGAAAGCAATATGATTTCATCCCTAATTAAGGGTAGCGGCCCTTTTTGTTAGGCAAGTACAGGGAACGCTAGAGCATTTGGGCGTCATATTACCCTTTATAAGATGGCGGTTTCCCTGTAGAA
Source organism: Triturus cristatus (assembly GCF_964204655.1). NCBI lineage: Eukaryota > Metazoa > Chordata > Amphibia > Caudata > Salamandridae > Triturus > Triturus cristatus. The sequence goes on along the minus strand of NC_140582.1, from coordinate 1,089,019,744 downwards.
ATTGATCACATGATATTAATCACGTGATGTAGACAGCTGAGAATGATGAAGACAATCAAGGTACTAAAGGACGACTCGGTATCCACCCCATTATCGACGGAGGTGTACACCCCGTATGCCGCTTGACACTATACAGGTAAACCGTAGGGCTCCTTTTTATACATATGGGTAAAAAGACCTCTTCTGAATATGGGCTGTAGCTGAAAACTTTTTCAATATGGGATGACGTAGCCTTATGAAAGGATCCTGGTGGCTATTCTGAAAGTGGTATGTTTCTGTAGTCTTTTTACGTCTAGCACAACTGTGAAGAACGGCGGGAGGTAGCCCCTTCGAGTTTTAGGCGGGTAATGTGTTAACTATAGAGCAGACGTGAGGACCGTTATGCAAATAGAATTGCAGCTTTACAAATATCGTGTGCAACTTTCTTGTGCTACCTCGTCCAGTGCCCTAATTGATATGACTCGTATCTTCTAGAAATCAGAGGTGGAGTGTCTATTTTGAAAAACTGATGGGAGTATACTGGTGGATGTGAGGATAACAGAAGAGACTATTTCAGTCCTTTTAGGTAATCATATGAGTCATATCAACCTAATTGCAGGGTAGGCCTATATGAGAAAGAAGAAACAAACTTTCTTTTCTTTACTAGGAATTCCGGATTTTAATGAAGATACAAGCTATCCATTCTTTATATTCAGGCCATTTAACTGGAGGTAAATCGAGGAATTAAGCTTAGGTTTTTTTTAGGACATGGATAGTGACGACTGTCTTCTCTCGAATAGGTATTGGCCACACCTATATATAAAAGATTGGACCGTTTTGAAACATATGTGGAGACTTGAAGCGAGTTAGGCTCAGGTGTTTGTGTTGACATATTTAAGGTAATTGGTGATGGATGTCTTTTTGTCTGCATCATTAGTGCAATACTGTGACTCAACAGCTTTAGTCTGATCAAATTATCTGGATATTATATTACAGACATATATAGAAGTATAAGAAAGAGGAAGTCGCTTATCTTTCTTGGTTTGAATCAAGGCTGTTTCTGCCTGGTTCTTGAAATACATTAGGGTATTTACCCTTTTCATTTTATAGTGATTGAGGAGCACTATGTTTTTGTTAATATGGATGTGATTGTTGATGTTGAATGAATGAGGTAACCTCAATGTCACCGGTGTTTTGAGCTTGAACAGGGGGGCAAAGTCATTAGTGGTTCGAATTATTGTTTCTATAATAGATTTTTTGTATTTGTTACAGAATCTGTTTTTAACACTGTGGGAGTTATTGTCTTTTCCTGAAGAAGGTGACGGCCAAAATTCAGTGCCCACCAAAACACGTTGATGCAAAATAAGGAAGGCCTACTATAAATCTGTGTAGACAACTATGAAAATCTTATAAAGTGATAAGTGATCTATGTGATGTTTAGTAGTTCCTTCTGTGAATAGAAATAATTTTCCTGCCTGTTCTCCCATTTTTTTACTTTTTTATTCTTTCTGCTGTTACTTGGATGTATGTTGTTTAATTGCACTTACCATATTTGATCACATTTGGTTTTTTTAAAATGTAAATTGTTTTATGATGAATTTTCAATGTATTTGTTATTATGAGTAAATATTGCACACTGTAATGCATATATTCTATTTTATTTGACACTATTTGATTTTTATTCCCTTGTTTATGGTTTATACATTGGTGACATAGGGTATCTACTTTAAGTGCGGTTTTATGAATGTACATTTACCCAAAGGGGGTTCTTACTGACTAAGGTCTATTTTGGCACCCTTCTCCTTTGACTGATTGGGTCCCTCTCTTCTTTCTTGAGATGGCTTCTATCACCACCCGCTATTCATTCCCCGGTAATTTTCCAGCCAACACAAAACACGACGCAGACTCCTTTTGTTAAACATAAAACAATAATCAATACTTATCACCAAACTAGTCAATAATAACCATAGCTCTGCTACCAGAAAACTGATCCAGCAGCGAACCAGCAACAGATACTCCAATACCATATACTCACCTGGGCCCATAAAACACACAATTCACACACAGCCTGGTGCTAACCGCTGGAGTCAAGGTTTTATCATTTCAAGATTAGTCTCCATTCGTTATCAACTAATCTTTCACTGATCAAAAGGGTCTTTCCTCTGGTCAATGGACCATTAGTTGAACTAGTTGATGGTGAAATGACAAATTATTTTTCTATTATGATGAAATAACCACAGACTCGGGGAAAAGTTTAAATCTTTATCTGAATTAATTTCATGTGAACCATTTCTCAAAGTACAGTACAGTCTCTTTCACTCATAGGAAGGAAGATTCAATTAATCAATCAATCAAACCTATATATCATACTCTGCAATGACGTTGCTCAGAAAGGAGCGGATAGAGAGAAAAGCACAGCTGCACATTCATGAAAGTATATTTACCTAGGATGGTGTGAAAACCAACCCCCTGGCCAAGGAGCTGGGAAGGGTCCCCCGGGAAAGATCAGGCGACAATGGCTTCAGGACAGGAATCAGGACAGGATAGATGACCTCTCTAACACAGACGCTTGCGTAGCACCCCTCTCTGACACTCTCTTCCTCCTCGAGATTCTGCCGCGATCATCTTCTAATTAATTTTAGGATAAATGGTTCTGCATTCGATTTTTCATCCCTCCGACAGCATCCCGAGCTCTGCAGCATTCAGCAAATCTCCGTCCGACTAACTAACTAAGACTACCTCAATTATACTCTTTGGTATTCATGTACCATCCATTAATGTTTCAATATCGTAAAAATATGAACTCCGATTGTACAGGCAAGGGGGGATGATCATCAGACCATGCTTATTTTTCATCTTAGTCTATCAGTCTATTGTTCAAAGATCCCACCCCTTAATTTTTATTCACACATCTTTATTCCCACCCGTTTTTACATCTTATTAGACACATAAGTATAATTTTCATTTATTCCTATTCATTCAGAGGACTTCGGTGCTGGTTCCCAGGGTATGTATCTTTTGCGTCCTTGGACTGTGGTCAAGAGTCACATCACTTCTTCTGGCTCAATCACACCACACATGTGTGGATGTCAGGTGGGTTACAGACTCTGGATTCGTACGAGAGGCCCAAATGCATACTAATAGGAAAGTCAGAAAGATAAATATTAATTTCAAAATAAAATGGTTTCCGTGTATACCACTTATCTCTACTCTAAGCCCCTTTAACCATTATTGCTTTCCCCGCGTTAGCATTAGAAAAAAAGCTTGGTTTAGTTTCGGCAAAGCAGATGCTAAGCATGTGAGCTTTCAAGCAGCCATTTTAATAGCGTCTGCGCAGGCGCAAGAAATTCCCTCCAAGCGACAGCTCGTCATACTGCGTGCGCAATAAAGATTTCCCATTAGCGGCCATTTTAGAATTTCGCTTGAGTTACTGATTAGTAAGACACGTAGGCAAGCTTCTCTGTCTTTTATGTCAAATGTGGTGCGTATTAGTTTACACAATACATAGTTAATACAAGGGTAGAAGTTAAATGAGAGGATTGCTTCCGAGCAAGTCTCTTTTCTACGAGTCCCTGCTCCATCACAGTTTCGATATACAGAAAGAAGGGAGAGGCAATGCTATAATGACCAAAGAGTTAATCTCTTTCATTCATCACAGACGATGACAGAATAAAATGATTTCTGTAGCCGGAAATGTTCTTAGTCTTTTTTTATTTCAGTTTTGTATGTATAGCAGCAAAACAGCCAACACGTTTCACCCTTTCAGGCTTCTTCAGGGCAACTATAATGTTTCGCCGAGTCTTCGGCTCGGAGTTTCCCGATACTCATTCTAGACACTTTCAAATTTTAGGATATACACTTTTATAATTTAGTATCAGAGTTACTGTAGGTACATATTCTGGTCCACGTTCCTCTTTCCAATTCAGCGGGTCCTACTACCACAGCAATAAGTGAATGCGCTCAATCGCCCAATCTATTCCTCGTGGAGACTCCTCTTCCATACACAGGTCCCCAGTACGCCGGACCTGTGTATGGAAGAACAGTCTCCACGATGAAAATATTTTAAACATTGCCCCCAAGATAAGCCTGACAGGCAAGTCTTTTGCATCAACCAAAGGGTTAAGCACGTTAATTTAGTGACGTTTTATGGTTCACCCTAACAAGCATTGTGGCTGCTGCGAAAGTTGGGCCCCCTCAAGCAACAATCCAGTTTCTCACGCTCTATCCAGTCTACCTCCGTCCAGCCTCTCCTTCCCTCTTTCAGTCTGTTTGGCTCTCAAATGCACCTCTGTGGCTTACATTTCTTTCTGTTCTATGTCTCTTATTATTTTCCGTTTTATCTACAATTGTCTATTCACCCTTTTCTCTTATGGAATCCAAAGACAGATTTAGTATAAGGTGATAAAAATCTCAGAATGGACTACCTTCCCCTCCCAGTTTACGCCGATGCACTATAACCCAATCCTTTTGACGCCTGGAGGGAGGGAGCTGAATTACCCTCTCCGATCCTTTTCATAACTGGGATATCTTAACCTTCGAGCACTGACAACGGAACTTCCAACTTCCAAACTCTGAACAGTACTGTTATATACAATTGAAACACTGGGTACTCCACCCTAACATTAGAATAGTTGCCATTAGAGAGCTTACCCCTATTGAGAAATTTGTCAGAAGGGCGGGATCCTCCAGTGGAAACATTTCCTTGTTGTATTCGTTATTGCTTACCACACATTTTACCCCACAGCCGCATAGTTTTTCAGGAACACATTCTCGAGGGGGAATACCTGCAGCAAAGTGGCATGAACTCTGGAGAGACATTCTGAAATGCAATCATTCTGTAGGCATGACAGAGGTACACTATAAAATACTTTATAATTGGTAGTTGTATCCCACCAAGCTGAAAAAAATCTTCTCTGACATTTCTGATTTATGCTGGAGGGGTGTGGGTTACTGGGGGACCTCTGCCACATATGGTGGGACTGCCCGATGATTCGTCCATTTTGGTCTGAGATCTTGGTGCCAATCAAAGATATCCTGGGATACCCGATCCCGGATACCCCAGGATTTGCACTATTAGGTCTGCGTGAGGCTACCTTCCGGTGCCAAACTAAAAGGCGATAGAGCTATCACGTGGTTATGCCTGGATTCAGTTAAACAAGCACTAGCTGGACATTTTCCAAGGTGAGTTTAAGAGCTTTGAATTCACTTGGGGGCCTTTAGTGTACTACTTCTCTAGAGGGTTAACACTGACTGACTTCCAACCTTGTACAAGGGCGCTTCATCTCTTCCAATTCTAAACATGGTGGATGGGGCCCCCTTGGCCACAAATTGTCTCCTCCCTCTTTGACTAAACATCTCCTGCGGATCTCCTCCAATACCGGCCATACATGTAGGTTCAGTTGAGTAACATCCATGTACTTCAATTGTTCTTTCTTTTGATATTTCCATGCCTTTTTCACTTTTCTGTGCTCTATTTGATTTGGGGGGGTAGGGGGTTATTTTCTTGGGGGAAAGGAGGTTCCATGGAAAATGTTTACTGCTTGGTACATTTTGCTTGATATTTGTTTAAATGCATAGCTGAGATGTTTCAGGACTGATACCTCTTCACAAAAGACACTGTCCTTTCCAATAGCTTGCTTGTGATATAATGTTGGGATTTATCTTGCATGTCTTGATGCTACTTGATATGTGCAAAATCGAATAAAGTTTTGACAGAAAAAGGGGGGGGCAAATAATGCGAGCTGTTCATCCACCCACTTGGCAAATGTAATATTATAAATCCACTGAAATTAATGGTTCAAACTGAGCAAATCCCAGGAGGGCAACACAGGTTTAAGTCGTGGTCTAGAAATGAAAAAATCTCATGACCCCAACTACCAGATCCTCATTCAGGTATAGCAGCCCAACTGAGACCCGGAAGGCCTTGTGTCTGCCCTTTTGGCCCCTAAAGTAGAATTTGCCAATTTCTTATCGAAGCCATCTAAAAGAAATTGCACAATTGCTGAAATATTACAATCCACCGGAGAAATCGAGTGCCATAAACACAATAGCTCAAACTTTCACCAATGTTTGGAATATGAAGGCTGTGTCACAGGATGAAGAGAAACTGTATCACTTCAGCTAGATGTTGAGGGTTTCCTCTACTTTTAAGTCCTATCCTATCAACTTCCAGACTAAAAGAGTCTCGCCGGAGGAAGCTACCTTAGTTCCAGAAGAGGAAGGGGAGACCAGGGGATCCTCCAGCAAGGCTGCAGGTCTATCTCCTTCAACCAAGGGAAAAAGCCCTGTTAGGCCAGAATGCTACCACAATTATGATCGCTCTCCTCTCCCTCTTGCTTTTAGCAACACTTGTGGAATTAACTGAAGTGGTGGAAAAGCCTAAAAGAGATGAGAAGGCCATGGTATAAAGAGAGCATCCACCCCACAACGACGCTGGCGCAGGATATTGAGAAAAACTATTTGGATACTTGGTTGTTGCCAGAGGAAGCAAACACATCCAGGAGAGAGATTCCAAACAGTCTGGAAATCTGGACACATGTTTCTACTGTTAGGGACAGGTCTCAGGATGACAAAGACCCTGTTCAAATGGTCGGCCTCAGAATTCTTCTTCCACTTTATGTGGAGTGCTTTCAGGAGCAACAGATGTTTTTCTGCCCACAATCCCATCCTCATCTCAATCTGGTTGAGGGAAACCGCTTTTGAACCGCTTTCCACATAAGACACAGGAGTTTTGTTGTCGGTCTGCAGCAACACATTCTGGTGAAGTATCAATCCTTCAAACCCAAACAACTCATTATAAAAGGTCGGTCAACTCTCTCCAATTCAAAGAATAGGTTCTCTCTGTGTCTGAAGGGACAGAGGGGAGCATGTTTCTCCCCAGCCTTCAAAGCTGGCGTCCGTAGTTATGATCACTGCTGGGTATTGGTTCCATGGAAAACCGCGTTTCATAAAAGTCAGAAATCAACCACCACAGCAAAGCTGATCGATCTGCATCAAAACTGGTCTCAGATGTAACAGAGTCAACAGAACCAGTTGAAACAGGACACCATGTGACCCTATACTCTTAAGTCAGCAGCTTGCTCACGCAGACATCTCACCCAAGAGCTGTCTTCTGGCAAACACAACCTGCTCAAGTCAGTCTTGAACTGGGACCCTATAAAGAGTCTGTTCTGGGCTGGCATACTCTGGCATGATTTACTGCCATGCATCTGAATATAGGGTTGAACAGCCTTCCAACTTTCCAAAGCGGCTTCTCTTGAGTCAGCCTGGAGGAGCCAGTTGTCGAGGTAGGGATAAACTTTCCATCCCTTTAGATGAAGTGAAGCCACTAACGATGCCATAATTTTGGTGAAGAATCTCTCAATATCCCGAAAGGAAGCATTTGAAACTATAAATGATGACCGCCCACAGACAAAAGTGGAGGGACTTTCAATGGTATCGGTACATGGGGGCATGGAGATCAGATCCTCAAAATCCACTCTGATTAAGAAGTCTCCGTTCAAAACTAGTGGTATGATGTTCTAGAGGGCCTCCATCTTGAAAGGGATCCTGGAAATGAACTTGTTGACTCCTCTGAGATAGATGATCCCTCTGTATTTCCCTGAAGGCTTTGGGACCAAAAAGACAATGGAATAGCACCCTTCACTTTCCTCCTCTGGAGGGACAAGTACTATTGCCTCCTTTGCCAAGAAAGTTTGAACAGCATCTCACATAGCAGCTTTCCTGGTTAGGTCTGCAGGGAAAGTCATATCTATGGTCCCCATTGGTCAAGGCGGAGCCGAATATTAATTCTTATACCTTCTCTGTATCACTTTCAGTGCACAAGCATTGGGAATGAACCTTTCCCAAACCAGTGCAAATTGCTGCAATCAACCACCCACTGGTAAAGACTTGCCCTTGGCATAGTCAGGAATGCTGTTGTTTATTTGGGGACTGAAGCTTAAACTTGGGTTCAAATGCCATTTTGTAGTTTAGATTTCAGTGTTTTCTAGAAACTGCTGCCTAGACTTCCCTGAAGCCTGGCAAAAAGGAGTTTTCCAAGAAGACTGAAAATTCTTAGATGTAGCCAGGGTCTGTTAGAAAAAAGAGGAATGCGTCTTATCCTTAAAAAGATGGTGAAGTTTCTCTTCCAACTCAACTCCAAATAGACTAGTGCCTTCAAAAGGCATCTGTAGAGTAGCTGCCTTTTGTGAGAATCCTGTGCAATTCCTTTAAAAAGATTCCTCCTAGCAGCCACATTAGCGCTCTCTGCCAAGGCCAAAGCTCTGACAACGCTTAACGAACATTCAAGAGGAACTCAGCTTGTTCTCCAATACCCTCCAACAATGCAGAATACACAATCTGATCCTGCATAGCCCAAAGTACCTCCTTGAGATCAGATACTGCACAGTGTAAGCACCATGAATGCTAGCCCTCATGGCCAAATGCGTTCCAGCATAGTTATTTTTCAAAGCTGAATCCACCTTATCAACTTTTTTTTAATTCGGCTTTTTCAAATGCAAAACCATACACATTACATATTCATGAGCTATCACTGGGTACACACTATACAGATATTACAGCATGGCACAGAGCTACAAATCAAATGAGACATGAGACAAGCAAAAACATTACATCAAGACGAAAGGGAACATGTTAAAAATGATGTAGAATTGAGTACCGAGAAATGATACAGTTGGTGTCATAGCTATCGAATATCAGGTATAATTAACAGATATGAAGGGGGCTCCATATATCACGAGGTTTTGACGTCCTGGGCAATTCTTCTGCATAACAGGTGAGATGGTCCCGACAATGTATCATATCTTGCAACCAGCATTTGACAGTCGGAGCCCTTCTACCTCCACAGCATATGGAGACTCTGCATTTGGCAAGTAAGAGCGCTATCACCACCAATCTCCTAATAGAGGCCTTAACAACTGTAACATTGCCTAATAGACATAGTTTGGGTGTGCAAGCTATGGGTGTCCCCACCATCAATTGTATAGTCCTTGTGACCTGTTCCCAGAACGAGAATACTTTCGGGCAAGCCCACGCCAAATGGTCTCTTATCAACTTGATCCTTTAGAATACTGTCCTTAATTACAGAAGGACATCCTACTAGACTAGCCACCATAAAATCCACCACAAATAGTCAGGGATCTTTATCTCCATATCGACAAATGGATATTATTTCAAAATTCATCTGAGAATTACAATTTTATCTCAGACCTTCCATTCTTGCAACAGAACATCAAGCACATGTTGAAGGATTGGCAACCTGGGAGCATTTGCAAATTGCAAACCCTCTCTGAAAACCGTATATGACTCAAATTTGCTGAAATCTGCTGGGACAGCTGCTAAAAACTGGGTCTGTCCAAGCAAATCCAGGACACTTGGTCACCATAGCTTACCTGAAAGAGACCAACCCCGCATACCAGCAGCCAGTATCCAGTAGGTGGTCCTTCAGTTAACACTACTCAATTTACCAAGCTCCTGAGTGGTGCTGTGGTAGATGTGCCCTTGAACTCCTGTACCTAGGAGACCCTGGGAAAATAGTGCAGGTGGAGATCCAGGAGCAGTCAGGGTCCCAACTCCCTACTTCCTCTACTCAGTGGATGACATAGGAAACAAGCATTGGCATAGCCAATAGGTCTCGCCTTTGGGACCTTATAAGTGCTTAGCCATGCAACAGTTGTTGTTGCAACAAGGATATTGTGCTGGATAACTAAATACTTATGAGGTCCCAAAAGCGAGACCTGTTGGCTATGCCAATGCTTGTTTTTATTGCAAACATATTCCACAAAAAGAGAGGAATAAAAATAAACTTGCTGCTATATTAAACAAATATTAAATGACTGATGTGGGTGGCCCTTTTACTAGATAATTTATTTAAATAAAAAGGCTTTGCTATGATAAGCATGTTATTATTTGTGAAGGAGACAGGAATAAATCACCAAACCCAGCACTCAGTCCACTGCAATGTTACAAACCCACTTTATAAAAGCAAATTTTAAAATACGTGGGAAAACAAATCACCTTGTAACCGGGCACTATGGGTGGAGGCAAAATAAATAGGTGGTATTTAAGTCATTATAAACACTAAATTATATAAAAAGCACACTTTGAACCATTTTTGTCAGCGAAGAAAAATGAACTATTTCAAGTGGATATTAGCAATGTTCACAAAGTTTGTGCAGTTACTCGAAATAAAGAGCCAATTGGTAAAGTAAGATGACCCTCCTGCACCCAAATTGTTGCAGATTAAAAAAGACCACTTCAATGCCATATCTAGTCATTTAGAGTTTGGTGGCTAAAAAAAAAAAAAGAATGCCTCCCCCCATGTGACTGAGAAATGCAAGGAACGACTAGTCACTTGGCATAGGTCGAGCGAAAGGAACGAGAAGATAGGTAAGTGGTTAGATCCCACCTCAAGTCAAATAACGGAGTAGTTTACCGCATTGTGGACAATGCAGAGGGCCTTGAATATAGCATGCGTCTGATGAAGACAGTATGTATGCAAACTAGATGTACAACTCACATGCTCCATTATTCATGGGGGCAGGATGAAGGAAGCTCGGGCATTTGCAATATATACTGTTCTGAAAAAATTGACAACCATATTTTGTGATGCTCATCTTGTTCTCTTCTCTATACAATATAAGCACCCTAGAAGAACAGAAAAGCTGAGGAGTGGTGGGAGACAGAAAGAGGAAGGAACAGACAACACATGAAGAGATACAAACTATAGACTGAAGAGAAGAGAGTTTGTCAAGTGGAGCAGAAGCCAGCAGTCTAAGAAGGAAAGACTAAAAACCAGAGTTCGGGAACAAAGACCAATGGAAAAGAGATGAAATGAAAGGGTATTTGGGGAAATAATAATAAAAAATGTAAGAAAATTTAGTGTTATGAATAATCAGCAGTTCAAAGTGAGATAGCTTAGTGGGTTAACTGAACGACTGCAGAGAGCCATGTGTGTAGCCTGTACATCACAGGGTCTACTTACGCTAAGAAAACCCAATGGGTAAACACACCTAATGCAGACATCTCTCTGTATGCTGCAAGCCAGAGGTTTAGAATCCAGTGACAACGCTCAGTGGGTTAACAAACCTACTGACGTTTTTTATGTATAACATCTTAGTAACAGGTTCCAATGATAGTGAGACAGATAGAAGGGTTGGTGCACCTACTAGAAATATCTGTGTGCAGCTTGTATGTATCATGTTCCAATCATAATATGAATGTTCCCTCCCAGACTGTGTGGGACATACTCTTACAAGTGAACAAAAGATACAAGCTTTTCATAGTCTGGAGAAGCGTTTAAAGCGTCATCACTCAGTGCTCTAGAAATCAAGTGCAGACAAGTTTAACTTAAAGGATGTGGTTATTCGGGCCAAATATTTGATGGGTTAAGTAGTGTGGGTACTGAGCATTTGAGAAGGTGGCCATTTTATAACTTTTAGATCAACTTCAAAAAAGGCAGCGCGGCCGTAAAAGTAACAGCCACGCGGGCGTGAAAGCGAAAGTAATCGCGATCAAAGCAAAAGTGATCGCGATCGTGAGGACGGGACACGCTGTATGGTAATCACACGAGTGGTTCGCGCGCAGCAGTGATTGGTAGCTGCGCGCGTGCACGCTCGCGTGAATGCAAGCGTTTAGGCCAGCGAGGTCTGGTAGCACTTTAGAAACCCGTATACGAAATGTCTCTCCGAGCCGCGCATGCGCTGGCTCAGGCGAGACCTAAAAACAGTACAATAGTACAGCATAGCCTTATATGGGTGTGGTTGGAGCTGTTGGTTGAACTTCCTTTTTTCCTCTCATGTCAGAGGTGGGGAATCACCTCATGTGTAATAACTGGAACAAGCATGTAGAATAATTGACCTAGCACAACTTCCTGTTTGCAGCCAATGTGCTTTCAAAGGCCGCATGCTGCTCCAGGTACTTTTTTTTATTTTTGGTCATGCACTCTATAAGAGTGAATGGCACTGTGCAGTCTCCTGCCCTTTTTCACTCCCCTCTCCTCTACAGCACACTTGTGTTGCTCCCCTGCCCTTTTCTGTAGTCAGTTGTTTGTTTAACCTCCCCATACCCTTCTTCCACTGTCTGTTGCTAGTCCCCCCACCCAGTGTTTAATTTGTAAAAGAAAAACAAAAAAAACAACTGCAGGGCACTCATCAGGAGGCCATCACAGTTTGCACCATGAAGTGCCCTGCCAGTGCTGCCGATTACACAACTGTTAACCATCACCCTCCTAGAAATTGGAAAATTCTGACTATTCCAGCCTCCCAAAGGTATACGATTTTGAGATGCAGGAAATAGTCGTTTTTAATGCACAATGTATTTTTAGCAAATGTTGTTCTGCTTATCTTTAAATTGCAAAAAGAGTGCCATCATATAGCATACTACAATTAAAGCCGGTGTTGACAATTAAATGCTGGTGCTGAGCACCGCAAACCGAGAGCTCAAATTATGCACTGCCCCCACCCCTACACTTATCCTGCTGTCCATGGTTCCCACCCCACCCCTGCCCTCCTTCCTATGTCCGTTGTTTCCCTAACAACCCTCCCTCGTGTTGCTTGCTCCCTCCAAATCCCACACTGTTTTCACATGTTGACAGCAGCATTGCTTGATCTGCAACATGTCTTACAGGGGGGGAAAAAGTGCTATGACGCAGTCAATACTGGCTGTATGGTAGCATTTCTTTCAATTTTGTTTCACTTTAAGCCACGTTGCACAGTAGCTTGTGCTACTGTGCCACGTCTTAAAAAACATTGACACAATCAATAGGTATTGAATAGTCGAAACCTACTGGCTTTGCCAGTTAGCAAAAAAAATGCTAATTAATTTACAAAACGGTATTTATTTCAAATATCTATCGGGAGTGGCCCACCCTTGTAGACTTTTATTGCCCCTCACACTTTAGATAACTTTGTTCAGGCTTACAGGGGTGGCTACTATCATTCGAGGAGTGTGGTAATGATTCCTCATCTCTTGACACTTTGTTCTCCGTGTTCTGTAACCAATCTGTTGCCTGCAATCTGAATATAAATACTCTGCTAATAGTTAAACCGTGAAAAGTGTTCAAATGTAAATGTTCTTTATACACTACAAACAACAAATTTGGATGTCGAAATTCCCATAGTCACACTCGATATATTACTCGAATGTGCTGTATAAAGTAAACAGTTCTGCTAGAGCAGGCATTCATACATTAAGTATGAGCAGTTTATAAACCGTTTAGGATCCCTACAAACTGCAACCCCAACAGGTTTCAGTTCTAAAAGGTAGTCCAGAAAAATACAAGCGATGAAATGATAATCTAAAACCATGCCTTTGTGTTCAAAATCTGAGCAGTGGAGGCAAGCCTAAATAATGGAGGTGTTCTGTCTCCATACAAGTCTAGTGGACAGTACATAGGGGTCATGTGATCATCGCTATTAAGTGTGTTAGGCTGTGTGTCAACGCCCCAATTGGGAAGAGACGAGGAAATTGAACAACTCCAGCAAGAAATCATACACCTTAGGGATCAACACCTGGACTTACAGGACCATGCTGAAGACCTGAAGAACAGGTCCCGGCGCAATAATATTTGCATCTGAGGCATCTCACCTGGGGCAGAGGGATTGGATATTGCCTCTTTCGTGGCTGTGCAATGTTGGTCAGTCCTGAACGCTCCCCGACATGGAGATAATGCTTGACCGCACGCAGAGGGTTGGCCCCTGGAGATCCTCTGCTGCAACCCCTCCAGATATACTAACCTGTGTCCATGATTTTCCTCTGAAAGAGGGGATCCTGCAGAGAGCAAGACAAACCTCACATCCAATTTCAGGGCCACAGTCCTGTTCTTTTTTTTTTTTTTTGGAAAAACCTTTATTAGCATTTCAACCAATAACAAGTATGGGCCTACAACCCCCCAGGGCCGGCCGCTAAGCAGTCAAAGCAACAAAGATCCAATGTTGACACAGGCAGAACCTCGGGGAGCAGAATCTCCATGCTAATATATTCCCGTCCAGTGAATGGCGCAAGTAGGACACCAGGATTAAGAAGGCTTTCATTTTATAATAGGGAAAGACGAAAGGATCAGGTGCCAAACAATTTCCCAGCAGCGAAAAATGGCAGGCAGAATAACAAACGTAAACAATAAACGGCAATCTATCGAGTCAATGGCGCTAAAACAGGAAGTGCAGGATGTAGAGAAGTATCATGACCAGTTGCGCCTGCAGTCCCATGCCCTAAAGCCCAGAAAACACCCCGGAAATGGCACACATGAAAAAGCAATGATTCACAACAAAGGAGTTGTACCACGCTGATCCCAGAAAAGAAAAACAAAGAAGAATCAGAGAAAAAAAAAAAGGAGGCCATGGAAAAAAAAGGGTAAAGACTAGAGAATCCCCTTCCCCAACCCCCCACCCTGCACCTCTGCAGATGAGTACGGCCCCCCCCCCCCAGCAGTGTGCCTGTCGCCCTGGAACCAGACCCGAAATATAGAAGAACAGAGAAAAGGGAGTAAGAAAAGAACCCCACCAGACGGGGGGGTAGAGAGAGTATTAATAAACTGGAGGAGGGCCTTCAAAACATGCCCCCGGCTTCTCCCTCCCGCACGGTAAGTTTTCCCCAAGGCAAACAGTAAGCAGCACAAAATCGACCATGTCAAAGAAAGATGGGGAGCATTATGCACCAATTATACTAATAGCTATGCCATGAGAGCACGCAACCCCTGAGCCCGCCCGTCTACTAGATGCCCACCCCTGAAGGATCAGCCTTATCCTTGACCACTCTTTGCAAATCTGCCCATGCATACCCCTTGACCCAGCGCCATGTCCAATGTTACAAGGTAAAGGAGTGTCCAAAAACGACCGGGACGCGACGCACACAGGTGGGGTGGAAGTCTCTGAGTACCAACACAGTCCGCATCATGGAGGGACATCTTTCCCAGTGTTGCCCCAGGATCTGCACTGCACACAAGGTCCAGGAAGGCGGAATCAGCCAGAGTAGACAACTGTTGCTTGAATTTTCCCTGGGTCGCCGGAGGCCGTGCACGGGACGAGGCCACCACCTCCCACTCAGGTCCAATACCTCCGGAACAGATCAGACCCACAGCCACCCGATCACACGGAAGCATACTGTCCGGAGTTTCCAGCTGTTCATTAATCTCAGGGGTGGCCGCAACATTGTCCTCCTGTGTGCAGTGTGGGAAGTCCCCGTGTACCTGAGGACAGGCAGGCCGCAACTGTCCCGACGCTGATGCCACACCATCGAGCTTACTCCCCAAGACCCCGATGCCATAAACCAATGTGGAATGAAGGGCACCGAGAGCCTCGAGGAGGTCGCCGTACCCCAGCACAGCTCTCTGCGATCGCTCCGCCACACTCCCAAAAGTCACACACTCCCAATCCTGCTGTGACCCGGTGGACAGGATGGTAGGCCTCATCATAACAAGATGGCCGCCGGGTAGGCCCGACCCGTATTGGGACCGGGACCCAGGGACAAGCGCCTCAAGGTCCACGTCGCTGGAAACAGGGTTCCGGGGGCAGGCAAAAATTATCCGTTGTGTGGTCACGGGCAACAGTCGTCCCCACCACGGACCAGCGCCCGCGAAAATCCGGGAGGAGCCTGCAAGAATCAGGGCGAGTTACGGGCGGCGTCCGAACAGCTCACCGTCAAAGGCAGGGGCAATCACCGGATAATCTCAGAATTGCCACCCCGGGCATGCACTCGGTCCGCTACGCTTAGCGGTAGGAACGACCACGGCGAAATGTAAGCCGAGGTGTGCACCGCTCCGGTGGTCCGACTCCACCCAGTCACCACAGGCCACTGTTGTTGAACTGCCACCCGGCCAAGGCGTCCACTCGAGGTCCTGGCTCCAGGGCTGCACGGGCCGCAAATTTCAAAGGCACATTTCTCCGGCGGTACCGCCGCCAGAAACTTCGGAGTCACACGGTCGGTTGCCACTCTCATTCACAAATACGAGCGCGTAGCGCAGGCTGAGGATCTCATGCAGGATATCCGTGCGGGATGCGGAGGTTCACGGAGCCGGGAGTCTACGCTGCCGTCCCGGTCGCCATCTTGGCTCCTCCCTCCACAGTCCTGTTCTTAATCAAGATCTGGCAGCGTCAACCCCCCAGAAACATAAAGCATTCTGACCCGTTACCTCATCTGAGAGTGGCTGGGGTGTCCTACTCCTGGGGGCATCCCTTTTGCTTGGTCTTTTCGCTTGGAGGGGAAGCTGGACCTGAAACACCTTTCTCCTGAGCACCCCCAGACGGGGAATCGCAACAGAGGCAGGCGGGGGAGTCAGTGACCAGAAGAGCACGAGGACCTCCCCGGCTGAACTGTGCCCGGACCAGGAAACTAGTGCCAGGGAGAGACAGGCGGTCCTGTTTACACTGGCGGGGACCCGGCGGGTCCGGTGACGACATAATAGACGCAGCAATTCTCTCCCTCTTGTGCTTTCTGCTGTCCCTCTCTTCTCTCGCTTCTCTAGGGGTCCTGGCGGGGAGCAGGGATCATGGTCATTAACACCCCCTTTTCTGATAAGTAATCCATGGAGATATACATCTTGGACAATGACAAACTTCATAATGTTATTTCATTGTTATTTGTTTGGACCCTAGAGGCCTTTTGTTATTTTTCCTTGTTGGACCTGAGGGCAAAGTCTATATGTTCTTTTTGCGGTCACTCCTACTTTGGACATATCGCCATTCTCCTACTTAGGTTGCATTATATTGGGATGAATCGCAATAGGGCATTACTCAGTCCAGTTTATTACTGGGAACAGCCATGACTAACAAACTAGTGGTTCTCACTCTCAATGATAACGGCCTTAACCAGCTGCTTAAAAGGAGCTCCATCCTCACATATTTTGAAAACTCAGGGGCACACATATGCCTATTGCAAGAGACTTGAGGATGGAGCTCCTTTTAAGGACCAGTATAGGCTCAGATCTAAAGCTTTCCCTCACCAATACTTTTCGTCTCTCTCCTCTAAATCGGTTAGGGAGGCGATCTTAATCTACTGTGCAGGCTAGAATAAAGGGCACACTATTAGCACATTCACTGACGATAGGGTCTAATAGCATCACAGTAGGTACTTTATATTCTCCCAATGAGGTGCAGGAACTCTTTCTCCGTAGGGCAGTGACGGAGGTGATGTGCTCACAAGACAGGTTGGTGCTGTTGGAGGGGGAGCTAAACCTAGTGCTTAACAGTGAATTTGACAGATCAGCGCAATGCCAAGGCCAGTAAGAGCTCTCTCTCCTGCAGGGCTTGCCTGGTTGGCGGACATAGGCCTAACAGACATCTGGAGATTCACACACTTCGACAATCCTGGGACTACACGTTCTGCGACAATCCTGGGACTACACGTTCTGCTCCCGTGCGCACATAAGGCTTTCGCTAGACTTTACTATTTCCTGGGTAATTCTGGGGTGGCCTCCACAGTACAGTTAGTGGGGATTGAGCCCCGCTCCTTATCTGACCACGTGGCTGTGACTGGGATTCTCGGAGACCCGTCCCCTGGCCAGTCCTCTAGAACATGGCGATTCAGAGACACTTTATTACAGCACCCACAGGTTATAGCCCAGATGAAAGCAAAACCAAAGAGGATGATGGACGGAGTGTTGAACATTGCAAGCACTCACCCCCAGTCAACTGATCTGGGTTTAATCCATCATTCTTTAGCTCACTCCGCCGCCCCAGTTCAGATATGCAAATCAGTCTGACCCTGTGCCTATTAGGAACAGTCCAGCCCAAACCGCCAAGCCATGTCTTCCCTGGACTGGAAACGAGCATCCTGGGACCAGTTTCTGGCTAATCAGCCATCATCAGACAGGCTAGCTTGAATCCAGTGGCAAAGTGAGAAAGGGACCCACGTCTGGGCATACCCTGCCAACTTAGGGCCAACAAAGCAAAACCAAAGGGGATGACGGACGGATTGTTGAACATTGCAAGCACTCACCCCCAGTCAACTGATCTGGGTTTAATCCATCATCATTCTTTAGCTAACTCCGCTACCCCAGTTCAGACATGCCCAGACGTGGGTTCCTTGCCCATTTTGCCACTGGATTGATGCTAGCCTGAGGCACAGGGTCAGACTGATTTGCAAATGGCCATGTCTGAACTGGGGTGGCGGAGGGAGCTAAAGAATGATAATGGATTAAACCCAGATCAGTTGACTGGGGGTGAGTGCTTGTTATGTTCAACACTCCGTCCATCATCCCCTTTGGTTTTGCTTTATAGCCCAGATCACTCAGAAGATCACGGATTATCTGAAGATTAATGATACCCCTGACGTTTCAATCTCCACTCTATGGCATGCCTTCCAGGCAGTAGTCAGGGGGAAGTTCATTGCCATAGCATCTGTAGACAATAGGATTTGATGGGACAAGAGAGCGTGCCTGACCCGCCACGTCCTAGAACTTGAGTGAATACACAAGAGAACGGGTGCTCCCATCGTTTTGAGGCAACTCGAGCTCAGCTGGCGGGAACAGACAGACAGGGCTGAGTATGCAGTGCTATGGCTCCGACACCGGTTTTACGTAGGCGGCAGCCAATGTCTCTAAGCTAACCGGCTGCGTGTTCAGTGGCAAGAGGTGGGAGTTCCTTGGAGGAGCCCTCCTCTTCCCTACCTGCCTTTCTAGGTGAGTTGGAGGATTTCAGCCTGGCAGCTAGCTTCAAGATAAATACCCACAAATCACAGGCCCTTAAACTGGACCCTTTGGCCTTCACACTGTAGACATCTGCAGCAAGCCTTGCCCTTTCAAGGGGCCCCTAAGTCTATTCCCTACCTTGGGAGATTAAATCTGATTTACACTACTTGCTATCTTGGTTGAGGCGAATTGCAGCAATTAAAATGACGATCCTCCCTGGGGTCCGGTTCCTCTTACAAGTTCTCCCTGCCGCCCCCTGGGACATTGAGGTCCCTTTAGCAGGAGCAAAATTGATTTGTATGGGTGGACAGACGGCCTCGCCTACACAGAGACCTTTGCTAGTTTAGACCCCCAACAGAAGGATGTTCAGGACTCCCAGACCTCTATCGCTATTACCAAGCTACCCAACTAAGTTCTTTGTGGAAGGGTTACGTGAAGAGTTAGAGAAGCGCTGGCTGTTTATGACTAAGGCACTGATGGGCCAGGCCTTGTGGAGAATTCCTGTTCTTTCCAAGCGAGCCCACCCCAAAACCCTTTAATGTCTCTCCCATCACTAAATAATCATTGGCCGTTTGGGATGGACTGGTAGTATGGGGCGGCCTAACGTCCTTCCCTTCTCCCCTATCAGCAATAGTTGGGAACCTGGACTTTACCCTGGGCCTACACAATCCCACATTCCACCTCTGGTACCAAGCAGGCTGTAGATCCGCTGGCCACTTGTTTGATTTGGAGGGCCCGATTCCCTTCGAGTCCCTATGAACAACCTATGCACTCCCAGTGTTGGAACGTTGCCATTACATCCAGATTCACCAGTGGGTGATGCACCCCTCTGTCTGCACTGGAACTCCACGGCAACTCATCCCTTTTGATTGTTAGCTGCTATCTAAGACATACGACAAGCGCCTTGTTTCAGAACAATATCGTATGATAGGCCTCAGTGTGGAGGTCACCAAATCTATGAGCCAGAAGTGCTGGGAGTCAGAAATAGGCAGAGAGCTCACAATGCAGAGTGGGGAGATATGTATTACTGTGCATCACACAGTGCCCATAACATAGCATCGAAGCAGCCACGACAAATGTCACCTGTTAGTATTAAACGCCCCACTGATTGCACAAATGTTACCCATCCAGATCCCCAGAGTGCTGGCGCTAATGTGGGTCCCCTGGTACCCTACTACACATCCTCTGGGACTGCCCGAAACTCCCGACCTATTGGTCTCAGGCTCTTAAAGACATTGATACTCACTTTGACACAGACATCCTCAGATTCCCGGCTAATATTGTCTTGGGTCTTCCCAACTCTTTCACCTTCCCCCTTAAATCGTGTCAAGGCAGACAGATTGGATTGGGGGCAGCCTTACAAGAATATTTTGACCCATGTTCCCACATATCTGAGTTGGTTACACAGTCTATGGCACATAATCGGGATGGAACGCATAACCCTCACACGCTATCTTACCAGGGTGCATTGTTTCTCAAGCTGTGGGGTCCATTCTTGATGCTGTTGACATCAGAATTTCATGAACTCACCTGCCCAAAATACTTACGACTCCTCCGCTTGCCCGAAGATCTCCCTATCACCACTTAGGTGCTCCATCGTAGGACAATTTTTCCTTGTGACAGTCATGATCTTGCCTGAGGTTTTGGGTGAGGGGGGAGGGTTGGGGAGGAGTTTTGGGGTTGATATACA
The DNA here is from genome assembly GCF_964204655.1 of Triturus cristatus. Taxonomy (NCBI): domain Eukaryota; kingdom Metazoa; phylum Chordata; class Amphibia; order Caudata; family Salamandridae; genus Triturus; species Triturus cristatus. The sequence goes on along the minus strand of NC_140582.1, from coordinate 1,088,999,450 downwards.
TTCCAATGTACAGTGTTCCAGAAGACAATGGCCCTCAAAATGCTGATGCATTTTGTTCCGTATGCTAACAATATCAATAGAGAAAATTAAACCATAAAACACACTCAGATTATTCGGGTGATGTGTAGGAACGAGCAAGTGGCAATCAGACAACCGCTTCAAGTAGCACAAAGCCTGCAGAAAAAAATATAACACTTTACTACATTGCACACAACCTACAGAAATCAGACATGCTTATACAAAAGTTAATTTATTAATTACATAATTTTATAGAGAACAATCTGCACATATATTGTTCTTACACAGAGCAGGCTACCTGTTCAGTAAATTACACATTTTGCTTAATGACATTTGCACAAGAATGCAGCCTACGTACAGTGTTGTTGCACGAACAGAGTGAGTATCTTACACTGCTGTGACTTCATAGACAAGTTAAGGCTAATGAGTGAATTATTTGTTTAATGTTTAAAAAACATTTTCAATTCACCATTTGCATCGGTACTGCCAACCCCCAATATTTGGCACAGTCAAAGCCAACAAGCATCAGGTTAGGCAAGGAGAACAAAAAGTGTAGTAAAGAGCCTATTCTTTCATGTAGCTCATTTAGACTGTCGAGAAAATATCTGCTTTCAGCATCTGTGTCCTTAATTATGCCATATTAAATACTGGTTCAAGATTTCTCTTCAAGTTCACTCTCGCTGTCACTGCTGTCGCTGCTGTCACTGCTCTGGGACTGCAGTTCTTCTAAAATGTTTCTGCAGAAGGAAACAAGGCAGCATTGGTGAGTTAGCAACAAACCTAAGGGGGCCAATACTGTTCGAGAAGTCTGCACAACTGCAAAGGGGAAAATCGTTAGAACACGACCAAGCTAACGCCACAGAAATTACTGTATGCCCCCCTGACATTCTCTGCCAGTATTCACAATATTACACATTATCAAGATTAGTAACTGGAGTACAATAAGTTCTTTACTTCATGACCTGTAGATTTCCGGTTGCTTGTGAAGCGAGTGCAGTCACAGTCATGCTACTCTGTCATTTTAATTTCTCCCTTCCCACTGCTACGCTCTTTGTTCCTTCACTAGGTTTATCTTCACCTATCATGGTCACATATTCTCCTCATTTTTAGGTCAAGCGCACCAGACGGCGTAGCTGTATGGTTGCAAAAGATCTATTTGTCATCTTACAGTGGGTTTAGAAGAATACCTGAGAGCGCAGAGATGTTATGGTATGGTGCAGGTTTCACTCCTGCATATCCTTCTCTTCATGGTAAATATTGATTCCTAAATATTTAAAGGTTTGGGACTCTCACAAAAATGATTTCCTCCCCCGAGGATGAGTTGGGATTTACACAGAGGGAAGACACAGGATTTTGTATAGTTAACTGCTAATCCCAATATCTCTTTGAAGTGTTTGAGAATCTAGTCAGCCTGTGTCAAGCTGGAGCAGACATCTCATACATACAGCAACATATCATCAGGAGACAAAATGTGTTTTTCCATTTACACGAATCCCTAGCTTGTCCCCCTAGGCTCAAGGGCTAGAGCAAAAAGGACAGGGGACAGCAGACAACCCTCCGAGATATGGCTCCCCATTCTCTCTACCTAGCCGTATGTTCAGAGTGAAGCAATTTGATCTAACTTATCAGGTCAGGACCTAGCCCATACTGGTTCAGAACAGAATAAATGTAGTCCCATTGCATGGTGTCAAAGGCCTGTTCTATATTTACAGAAATACAGACGGAGTGGGGCCAAGAGGTAGGGATTGCCCCATCATTTGATAGAATAGTCTCAGGTTTAAGGATGTGTTTCTGGAGGGGAGAAACCCATTTTGGACTATATGAACTAGTACAAGTAGTAGCTGCAGCAATCTTTCTGTGAGCAGTTTACTCAGTATTTTATAATCTGTATTAGCGGTCTATATGAAGACAAAGCAGAAGGGTTTCTTCCTGATTCAAGGTCGACTTGACCAGTGCTTCTCTTGTAGTGGCAGGGAGACTACTGGCCGTTTTGACAGAGTTATTTAATGTGTGCAAATTTGTGGCACCGAGGGTCTAAAATGTGGTGTAGAAGTCTGTGGGTAGGCCATCAGATTCTGGCCTATTCACAATTTTTTTTTTTATGCTGATGTTGCACAACATTGGTAAAAATTATTTAGTTTACCAGTGCTATACTGCATGGGTACAGAATCAATGTTACGTTGTTTTTTGCACAGTGGGCGAGTGTAGTATGGACTGCTGAATAAATAAAGTATGCACTTGCAGGTTGGGTTCCCACTAGTAAACTTGCTCATGCGTCCTGCTCAGCAGGTCGGTCAGGTTGTCATCCACCCCAGAAAGGTACTCTGCCATTAAGGGAATGCAGGAGTGACTCTGAAAGGAAGTACCTTGAAATCATAGTGATGACGGCCTACCATGAAGCAAAAGTAATGCCGGTGGGTGGGATGGATGTCCCCGAGTTCTAATGCGGTCATGTCATCTCACCTTGTTGAAGCAGAGGGATGACATCCTGCAAAGGATGTAGCGATTTAGGGTCCTGAGGCCCAGAAGAGGCCTGAGGGAGTTGTCCTTTTTGGGGATGAGGAAGTAGAGAGAGTAAAGCGCACCTTACCCTGATGGTAAAAAGGCACTAGCTCTGGGGTCTTTTTGGAGGAGCAATATTACCTCATCCTTCAGAATGGCGAGATGGTTACAGTTGAGGGTGTAGGTGGAGGGTGAGATTATGTGAGGGTGTGTGAGAGGTTCTAGGCAGAAGCGAACCACTTCTAACAACTACTTGTTTGATGTGATTTTCTAATAGTATGGAAGGAAATCCTGCAGTCTCCACTTGAATGGTGTTGTGTGATTGAGGTGGAGAGAAGGAGAGTCTATGTTCTGAGGTGGAGGCCCCTTTGCCATGTTACTGTTGCCCCGTAGGCACCATTGGTGTACCATTGAGTCACATGCTGGTGGCATTATTGCTGCTGCTTCTGGTATGAGGGGGTAAGGTCCGATAAAATTCCTTGGAGCTTTCCTTTATTGTTGGCTGACAAATGAGCCCCTTGGTGAGAGAGTCTAAAGGGCATCCTCATAACCCATGGGTTTTGATTGATCTATGTCCCTTTCGATTTTTTTCTCTAACATCTTATCAACCTGCGGGCCTGGACAGATGTTCCCTATTACAGTGCAGGTTCAGTAGGTGTTACTGGATCTCCAGCTTGAAGCTTGAGCTATGGAGCCAAGCAGGTAATCTGATGAGGACACTGGTATTGATGTCCCAGGATGCTGTGTCTCCACCACTTTGAGGGCACAGCAGATGGTGGCTTTGGAGATAGTTTTCCACTCTGTGACTATCTCCTCCTCCCTCTTTTTGAATTTCTCTGAAAGATGCTCGACTAGCTCTTGCATGTTGTAGGAATCTGGATTTTTATATATTATAGCAAAGTGAGGTATAGAGTTTACAGAGTCTAGGGAGTCCCCATAGGTGTAGCAGAGGCTACATTAGGTAAGTACTAACGGCTCATTTTGTGGTAGCGTGGCCAAGCAGTTAGGCTTGAGGGAGGGCAGGGATCACCAGATGCCAGGCCAGGATCACTGGGAAGAGCTACATGTGTTGTTGAGCCACTCTAACTCGGGCCGTGGGGTGCAGAATTGTGGAGTCGCAGGAATCCGGATTCTGTGGTAAGCCTTTGTTTTGAGCAAGTGCTTACAGGAGACAGAGTCTGTAAGTTGGTTGCAGGGCAGGTCCTCCGGGGTATGGGAGTTGCTGGCTGCTTGACTCGCTGGGGTTCTACCTGCAGGCAGATTGTCGACAGGATAGGCCGGTAGGGATTTGGCCAAGGCAGTTGGTGCCCTCGTCTTCTTCTTGGGTCAGCATGGCTCTTCGGTCCTTCTTTCTTCCTCGAATCTGAGAAGGCAAGGTTCAGGGTTGCCCCTAAATACTAAATTTAGGGGCGTTAAAGAGGTGTGCAGGTCGGGATTAATGGGTCCCTTCCTTGGGGTGGGTACACCCACTATTATGCCACCTTCCAGTGGGAGGGGGCATAAGCCTAATTGGCCGAGTCCCTTCATCTCAAGATGGAGGGGACCGAGATGTGTGCTTCACCTTGCCTCCCTCACCTGAGGGGTGGGGTTGGCAAAGGTGGGCACACCTCTCTTCCTAGCTTGGTTTTTCTGCCGATTCTCCCATCCAAAGTGGGGGCCAGAACCAGTCGGAGCCAGTTGCTGGGGGCAGCAAATGGCAGGGACAGCTTCCAAAGGCGGCAGGCATTTGAAGCTTCCCCTTTCGTGGACCCGCCCAGACTGGGGAAGGAGGCATGACACCTCTGCCCAGGATGGGATTTGTTTCTGGACCCAGAGTGTGGAGGCTCTCTACACAGGGGTCGGGAAACCTGTCCGTTGCTGGCAAATGGCAGGCAGCAATTCAGGAACCACACCAGGGCTGGTCAATTTTCAGTGGGCATCTCTAAAATGCCCTCTATGTGCATTTTACATTAAATCCCACACTGGCACCAGTGTGGGTTTAATGTGCTGAGAAATTTGCTACCAAACTTCCCAGTTTTTAGTAAAGCCATTATGGAGCTGTGGAGTTTGTAATGACCAACTCCTGGACCATATACTCTTTATGGCTTTACTACACTTACAATGTCTAAGCATGAACTTAAGTTGAAAAAGTGATACTAGAGGTTCTCTAGAGTCATCCCTTTATGGTCACACATTTTGTTGTCTTTTCCACAGAAAGAAAGACTTCCACTCTGTTAATTCAATGGTTTGCAGGTAATTTATTTCATTAGCACTTTGGCTTAATTTCGAGCATAATTTGTTATCTTTTCACATATTCTCAAACGTTTTTATCCCAGGCAATGTCATCATCATTTATCCTATCCAATGCATTTCGGGCATTAGGGTCATGCCCTTCATCAGGGAGTTGACACTATAAAACGGAATGGGATACCGTGAATGTAGTATGAAACAATTTGTATCATAAGTAATATCACTGTGGTGTGACATCATGAAAATTAAATAAAGCAATACGAGCAAAAAACGTGAGCAAGCTTACAAACAGACATGATAAACAGATCAAACACGCACTGTGGTGGTATCAAAATATTCTACAGCTAGTAAGAAATACAAACAAACCATTTTGAAACACTGGTCAATTTTGAACATGGAACCAGACTTCAAACAGTCATTCAGCCTATCACCAATATTTGCGTTCACTAGAGCAAAGAACTTGGGTGAAATCTTACAGAATAAACCCCCAGATACTACATCACACTCAGGAACCATACCTTGCCTCAACTGTGGCAATTGCAACAGCATAATCAGAGGAAACACCATATGCCATCCCTCACAAGGTCATCCTATTAAACTCAGGGTGAATGCCACTTGTGAATCCAGCAATTTAATTTACGGGATAAGATGCCCATGTGGGAAGATGTACGTGGGTAAGACAGAGCGTCGCATTAAGATACGACTAACAGAACATAAATCCAACATTCGATTGAAGAACAAGAAATCAGCCCTATCATCTCATTTCGTAGAAGAAAATCATAATGTTTCCCAAATCAAGTATATCATACTCGAAACAGTCCGGAAAATTGAGGGGAGAGACAATTCTAAACATCTCCTTAGAAGAGAGAACCACTGGATACAAAAACTTTCCACCCAAAAACCGACAGGTTTGAATGAAAGAATTGAATTTTCTTGTTATTTGTAATTAATTGCTCCGCAGACTGTACCTTCGTGGACACTGTGTTCGTTCACAATCATATCTGACACCCACCGTATCATTGTCTATTGTACTCGCACTTTCCCTGTAAACCTGCCAGATGCGCTAATGGCACCACTCACAAAACGAGATGATATGTACACATATCTACACAGGTTCGCGCCCCGATGGGTTCTCAACACCTTTTCATTTTTTCGTTTCCTTTATTTTCATACCACCTTTTTTTTGGAAGCAGATGACCACCTAAATTAATTTCACATACCCTCCACCTGTTTAATGTGTCCACTTTCTCATCTAACGGGTGATTCCCGCAATTAAGTTTGACCCCCCGGCCGTAGAATACCGATTAGCTGTAGTCTTTCTTTCCCGTCAATGGTCATGTGACATACCACATGATCGGAATCATTTCAAAATAGCAAAGCGCGGCCGATAATCTTCGTGCCGTCGCTACGGAAGACGAGTAACGGACTCGAGCACGTTCGAGTTCCTTTTCAGGTTAGTCCATCAGCTAGGACAGACCCATATTTATTCAGCGCAATGCCATAGCTCCCAACACCCATAGTTTAACCGAACCCTACCATTCTTTTACAGATCTTAAAAACAACACACAGAAAGGCATGTAAGTGACGTTTTCATTCTCATGTCAATGTTCACCTTGAGTGTACACCATTATCATGTCTGTTTGTAAGCTTGCTCACGTTTTTTGCTCGTATTGCTTTATTTAATTTTCATGATGTCACACCACAATGATATTACTTATGATACAAATTGTTTCATACTACATTCACGGTATCCCATTCCGTTTTATAGTGTCAACTCCCTGATGAAGGGCATGACCCTAATGCCCGAAATGCATTGGATAGGATAAATGATGATGACATTGCATGGGATAAAAACGTTTGAGAATATGTGAAAGGATAACAAATTATGCTCGAAATTAAGCCAAAGTGCTAATGAAATAAATTACCTGCAAACCATTGAATTAACAGAGTGGAAGTCTTTCTTTCTGTGGAAAAGACAACAAAATGTGTGACCATAAAGGGATGACTCTAGAGAACCTCTAGTATCACTTTTTCAACTTATGTTCTAGACGCCGTTGGACCCTCGGCGCCACCTTTTGGTGCACCATAAAAATCAACTAAACCTAATATAATCACAGGTACAACAAATCTGCTGTGCATCTATCCAACCAAACAATTATATTTACTTAAGCATGAACTTAGACACTGTAGGGGTACAGGCCACTGTACCCTCACTTTAGGGCTACTGCCCCTTGCTAGAGGGGTGACTTAACTAGGCTTCAGACAGTGGATTACAGGTATGGCACACAAAGATGTGTGCCATGTCGATTCTTCATTTTTCTCTGCACCAAAACACGCAGCCTGCAGTGGCAGTGTGTGTGAGAATTAAGATGCAGGGCTTCTAATGGTGGCAAAATAAGTGCTGCAGCCCTTAGTGGCCTTCCCTGATCACAGTGCCCTTGGTACCCATGGTGCCTTTTATGTTATGTTATGTTAACAATGGTTTGTATAGCGCACTGACACCGGTTGGTTTCCTGGCGCTGTAGAGACAGAGAACAGTCAGAGTTGGAAGCCTGCGGGATTAGTAGTATGCTTGTTGGTAAAGCCAGGTCTTTAGGGATTTCCTGAATGATATGAGGTTGGGGCATGGCCGGATCTCAAGGGGGAGGGCATTCCACAGACGAGGTGCCAAATCTGCAGCCGCCCGAACATTTACGTTTAAACGATGGAGTTTGTAAAAGGCATTGTTGGGCCGAGCGAAGGCTACGGGACGGGGCATACTTTATAATGAGTTTTGTGATGAAGGTAGGGCTTTTGCAGTGGAGCGCTTTGAAGATCATGCAACTGACTTTGAAGGTACAGCGTTGGGCGACCGGGAGCCAGTGAAGTGTTTTCTGAAGGGGGTGGCAGAATGCCATCTGGGCTGGTTCAAAATCAGTCTTGCTGCCTGATTCTGCACCATCTGAAGTCGTTTCAGAAGGAACTGGGGGAGGCCCAAATATATCGAGTTAGTGTAGTCTATGTGAGAGATCACAGTTGCGATCACCACCTGTATCAGGGCTTCGTGGGTCAAAAGGCGGCGAACCTTCCGGATTTTTCTCATTTGAAAGAGGCACTTGGAGACCACCTGGCCTACTTGCGTTTTTAGAGAAAGGTCGCTGTTTAGGGTGTTGCCAAGCGTCTTTGCCGAAGATGAAGGGATCGGAGCTTGACCCATTTCTGTTGGCCAATAGTGTGGGCCCCAGTATTTAGCGCTGTCCCCAGTCAGGACCAGCTCGGTTTTTCCTGGGTTCAATTTCAAATGATTTTGGTTCATCCAAGCTTGGATGAACCTCATTGTTGATTGGAAGAAGGAGATGGACGTGTCTGAGTTGTCAATTGTGAATAGGAGCTGTAGGTCGTCCGCGTAGTTCAGCACCGTTACCTGTTTGTCTCTAAGAGCTTGGATTAAAGGGAAGATATAAAGGTTAAACAGGTGGGGTGACAGGGATGAGCCCTGGGGTACACCACATGTGATGGCTTGCTTGGTGCCCGCTAAGTTACCCAGGTGAACTGCCTGGGAACGGTCTGCTAGAAAGGACTTCAGCCAGCTGGCTGCCGTGCCCCGGATGCCAGCCTGAGAGACACGGTCGATCAAGATGGTGTGATCGACCGTGTCAAATGCGGCTGACAGATCCAAGAGCACTAGAGCCTGTGGAATGCGATTGTCTGCGCAGTCCCTAAGGGTGTCCATTACTGTCACTACCACCGCCTCTGTTGAATGGGCTGGACGAAAGCCCGCCTGATGTGGATCAAGGTAGTTTGATGTCTCTATGAAGTTGGACAGGCAGGTGGCGACATGACCCTCCAACACCTTTGCAAGGAAGGGAAGAAGGGAGATTGGATGATAATTTGCATTGCAGGTCGGGTCTGCACCCGGTTTCTACAGAAGGGGTATTACGATAGCTTCTTTGAATGCGAGGGGGACTAGTCCAGTGGCCAAAGAGTTGTTTAGAAGGGTACAGGCAGGAGCCGGAATAACTGATAGGCAGTCTTTCAAGATATAAGGAGGACATCTGTCAGATGGAGTGCCAGATTTTACTCTTACCAGTAATTCCTGGAATAATTCTGGGGTGATGGGGGGGCAACTGCTAAGTAAGTCGATAGTGTTGGGGCTTGGAACAGAAAGGAGAGGACTTGAGGTTTGTGGAATACTGGCTTTGATGGCCGTGATTTTCTCTGTAAAAAAAACGTTCAGTGAATTGCAAAGAACCTGGGTCGGGGGCAAACTGGGCCGAACATTGTCAAGGTTGTTTAATTCATTAAGAATAGAAAAGATGTCCTTAGATTTATTGGTTGAGTTGGTTATACGGGAGGAAAAGTAAGCAGTTTTAGTAACTAGAATAGATTTCATGTAGTCCTTCCTGGCAGAGATGTATCGAGTTTTGGCGCCAAGGGCATAGTTGCGACGCCAACGTCGCTCAAGTTGTCGAAGGGCCAGTTTTTTTGCTTTTAAGTCAGGAGAGAACCATTTTTGGGCATTGGCGCGTCGGGCCAATTTGATCGTCTTGTACGGAGCATGGGCGTCGCTGGCTGATTGCAGCCAGAGAGAAAGATTGTTTTCTGCTATATTGATATCAGGGTTGTGGGAGGGAATGGAGGTAGCAAGAGTTTGTAGGAATTCTGGCCTGTCTAGGGAATTCCAGTTCCTAGTTCTTCCACCCATAGCTGTGGCGGTGGAATTTTTAGGGGGATGGATGAGATTAAATTTGATAAGAAGATGATCTGACCATAGACATGGAAAGGTGACCGGGGTCGTAACTAGAAGAGAGTTGGTCCAGACCTGGTCCAGAATGTGGCCTTTACAGTGAGTTGGTGATTGTACATGTTGTTCGAAGTTTAGATTTGTAAGAAGCTCAGTGAGTTCACGCGACTGAGGACCTTCCAGAGGATCGTTGAACCAGTAGTTAAGGTCCCCCACCAGGAGAATCCTGGCATGATCAATGGCTAGGTTGGCAATTTGTTCACTGAGCGCTAAAGGGAAGGACGGCATGTTGTTAGGGGGTCTGTAAAGAAGGACACATGACATAGTTGTGTAGGAAGTATCAATTTTTAGAACCAAGTTTTCAGTGTCTGAGAGATTCAGGCAGGTCAAGGCGGTGACGCTCAGGTCGTGGCGGAAGATTGCTGCCACTCTCCCGCCAGGTTTGCCGGATCCACGGTCAGCGTGAATGATACGGTAGTTTGGTGGCAGTGCTGCTATGATATCTGGGGCAGAGTCTTGGGTGAGCCAAGTCTCGGTAAGTAAGAGAATGTCGAGATTATCCTCGCCTAGTAAAAGAAAGAGGTCCAGGTTGTGTTTCACCATGGAGCGGGTGTTTAGATAAGCTATAGACAGGGAATGGGGACAAGAGTCGGACGCTGTAAATGTAAAATGTAAATGTAAATGTGGGTGTACTTGTAAAGCGCACTGTGACTCCATGGAGTATCCTGGCGCTGAAGACCGCTGGGGAACCCGTCCTGGTTTTCCCTGTGAGATGGTCCCTTTCTGGGTATCTCCAAGGTGAAACCAGGCATCCCCGGCGTCTGTGGGGGGCCGTTGTAGAGATGAGGCAAGCTTAATGCCCAGAGTTGCCGAGTGTGTTCCTGGTTAGAGTAGGTACCGAGGCGAGAATTATCGAGTCCGTTTAGACCCTGGTCCACAACCCTGCCGCGTCGGGAATTGAACCCTGGTCCCTGGCCGATTCTCTGCTTACGGGTCAGCCGCCTCTAACCAGTGAGCTACACCTCTCCAGTATGAGTAATGGAGCCGACAGAAGTCGAAGTGGCGTTATCAAGAATGGTAGAGCGGTTGACTAGTAGCCCCAGTCTCTGGGCTCGATTGCGTGATGACTCATACAGGTGGCCCTGGCCGTTGTTAGTGGCCAGCAGCTCTTCACGGGAGTAGGTGATCCGCCCTGTAGCATGGCGTGCCCTGGAGCCCGTCAGGGCGCGGATGGGCTTGCCTTAGGCGCGCCTTCGGCGCGCTGATGGCGCGCCCGCTGCGCTCGTCCGCTGTGCGTCCAAGATATACACATTCTTATAGAATGCGGAGAAAGGGGTGTGGCCTCACGTCCGTGGGCGTGGCCTGTGGGCTGTTCGAAGAATGGCGGCAATGAGTGAGATCCCAGCCCGCGACAGCGCTTACATCCGCTGTGCGGGATTAGCCAGATGGGAACCAAAGTGCCCAGAAAGCTACAAGCATACAGGTAAAAACAAGGGGCTTACCTGTGGCCAGGGATGTGCGAATTGTGGATACAAAGGTAACATCTTGTGAAAGAACACAGGCTCCGGGAACCTGATGAACAAGTTACTTACCTTCGGTAACGCTTTTTCTGGTGAATACAGTATCTGCCTTTGGATTCCTCACCTTGTGAATATCCCCTGCGCCAGCATTCCACGGAATTTTTCTTCCCCAGCACTCCACGTCGACGTGGGGGACGTCATAATACATCGGCTTCGCTCGCGACTCCGTATGACCTCACCGGAGCCATAAGAAGCCCACGCCGGCGTGATGACGTCAGTTCCACCCATTTTTTCCGTGCCTTTGAGGTGAACAGGTGAACCAACGACAAACTCAAAGTATACACAGTATACAGTATACCAACACATATACACAGTTTACAAAAGGAAAAGGATGCTAAATAAACAAGCATTTCCAACAAATGTACAAGCATTTCGAACAAGACCTATTTCATGGTATACAAAGGTGGACAACGGGGAGGCGGGTGGGCCAGTGAGGAATCCACAGGCAGATACTGTATCCACCAGAAAAAGCGTTACCGAAGGTAAGTAACTTGTTCTTCCGATGGATACATCTGCCAGTGGATTCCTCACCTTGTGAATAGATTCTTACAGCAGTCCCCACTCCCGGAGGAGGGTGTCCACCTTCTTATATCAGAGAGTCTTACAACACAGAGCGCGCAAAGTGGCCCTCCCTCCTCATCCCGGAGTCCAAGCAATAATGCTTTGCGAAAGTATGGAGGGAGGCCCAAGTCGCGGCTTTACAAATATCTGCCACAGGAACACCCCGGGCCAAAGCAGATATAGATGATTTCGCTCTCGTCGAATGAGCTCTAATGCCCTCAGGAGGAGTCTTACCAGCCAGGGCGTAGCAGATCTTAATGGCAAGGATGATCCATCTCGATAGTGTGCGCTTGTGCACCGCTCTACCCTTCGAATGACCAACGTAGCCAATGAAGAGTTGATCATCTAGACAAAAGTCTTTAGTCCTGTCCAGATAATAACTCACAGCCCTCTTCGGGTCCAGGCGATGGAGTCTTTCCTCCTCTTTGGATGGATGAGGAGGTGGATAAAAAACAGGGAGAGTAATAGACTGCCCCAAATGGAACGGAGTAACAACTTTTGGCAGGAAGGCAGCCCTGGTCCTGAGAACCATCCTTTCAGCATGTAAAGTAAGAAAAGGGGGTTTAGAACTAAGAGCTTGGAGTTCACTCACCCTCCTTGCCGAGGTTATGGCTACAAGAAAAACCACCTTAACCCCCTCGCCGCGGCGCATATTCCGCCGCGGCGCCGGGGGGGGGTGCGGGGTGAGCGCGGCGCCGCTATGCTCGTGACGGAACCACTCCGTCATGAGTCACGGGCGAGCTGTGCTCATGACGGAGTGGTTCCGTCACAACTCCGCCCACTCGTTAATTCGCCCGCACAGGCGGGGAATCAGCGACGCGTGGGCGGAGCGGCCGCAACGGCCGCAGCATGACGGAACCACTCCGTCATGAGCACATGCCGCCCGTGGCTCATGACGGAGTGGTTCCGTCATGAGCATGCAAGGGGTTAAAGGACAACAGCCTCAAAGGACAGCTATGTAGAGGCTCAAATGGGGAACCCATCAGAAAGGTTAAAACAAGATTAAGGTCCCACTGAGGCATTACAAAAGGAGTGGGAGGAAACATGTTTGTAAGGCCCTTAATAAACCTCAGCACAACTGGAGATTTAAACAGCGACGGCTGATCCGGAAGGCATAGAAAAGCCGATAAGGCCGAAAGATAGCCCTTGACAGTGGCCACAGCACAGCTCTGCTGAGCCAAGGAAAGAGAAAACTGGAGCACATTAGAAAGATGGGCTTCTAAAGGGTCAATGGACCTCTCTCCACACCACTTTACAAATTTCGACCACCTGTAGGAGTAAATGGACTTGGTGGAGTGTCGCCTGGCCGATAAAATAACGTCCACCACATCAGGTGGGAGAGAGAAAGAACTCAGGTTGCCCCGTTCAATCTCCAGGCATGAAGGTGTAAGCTCTGGAGGTGGGGGTGTAGAACCTGCCCCTACGACTGCGAGAGGAGGTCTGCCCTCAGAGGGAGACGGAGCGGAGGGCACGAGGAGAGGTGGAGAAGATCTGTATACCACACCCTTCTTGGCCAATCCGGGGCGATCAATATGACTTGGGCCCGGTCTTGGCGAATCTTCCTCAGAACCCGAGGAATCAAGGGTATGGGAGGAAACGCGTAAAGGAGTTGTGAGCTCCACTTCCACTGAAACGCGTCCCCCAACGCTCCCTGCCTCGGAAACTGGAGACTGCAGAATGACGGGCAGTGCGCATTCTCGTGAGCGGCGAACAGGTCCACCCGAGGTGTCCCCCACGTCCGAAAGACGTGACGAACCACCTCCGGATGGAGCCCCTACTCGTGGTCGGCGGAGAACTGCCGACTGAGACTGTCCGCACGTACGTTCAACACCCCGGCCAGATGATTTGCCATCAGACAAATCTGATGGTCCTGAGCCCAGGACCATAGACGTAAGGCCTCTCTGCATAGACCAAGAGACCCCACTCCTCCCTGCTTGTTGACATACCACATCGCGGTCGTGTTGTCTGTCAGGACTTGAACCGACTGACTGCGAAGAGAAGGGAGGAAGGCCTTGAGCGCCAAACGAATCGCCCGCAACTCCAGAAGGTTGATGTCAAGCAACCTTTCCTCTGGAGACCAAAGACCCTTGATCTCCAGGTCCCCCAGATGAGCACCCCACCCTAAAGTGGAGGCATCCGTTATCACTGTGGCCACCGATGGAGGCAGATGGAAGGGCTTTCCTTGCGATAGATTGCCCTCCACGCTCCACCAAGACAGATCCGCTGCAGCTTCTCTGGAGATCTTGATCGACTCCCTGAGATCCCCGTTGTGCTGATACCACTGCTTGCGGAGGCACCACTGGAGCGCCCTCATGTGCCAGCGTGCATGGTTGACCAACAGATTGCAGGAAGCGAACAGACCGAGCAGGCGAAGGACCTTCAGAACTGGAACAACCGCTCCATTGTGGAATAAAGGGACCATCTCCTGAATGTCGAGAATTCTTTGTGGAGGAGGAAATGGTCGACACACAGAAGTGTTCAGTACCGCCCCTATAAACAGGTTGCGTTGAGAGGGCACCAGGTGAGATTTGGGCACATTGATCGAAAAACCCAAGTCGAATAACAGCTGAGATGTTACCTGCAGATGATGCTGCACCATCTCTGGGGACTCTGCCTTCAGAAGCCAGTCGTCCAGGTAGGGGAAAACTGGAATCCCCGACCTCCTGAGATGAGCAGCCACCACTGCCATCACCTTTGTGAAGACTCGAGGTGCGGTAGTAAGACCAAACGGGAGGTCCGCAAACTGGTAATGTTGCGACCCAACCGTAAAACGGAGATACTTCCTGTACGACTTCAGGATTGGGACATGGAAGTACGCGTCACCATCCAGTCTCCTTGCTGCAACGCTTGAAGAACCTGCGCAAGGGTCAGCATCTTGAATTTCTCCTGTTTCAGGTAAAAGTTCAAGATTCTGAGGTCCAGTATCGGACGCAATCTGCCGTCCTTTTTGGGAGTCAGGAAATACCGGGAGTAGCATCCTTGACCCCTTTCCTGCTCCGGAACCACCTCTATTGCACCCTTTTGAAGCAAGGCTAGAACCTCTTTCTGAAGGAGAAGCAGATGGTCCTCTGAGCAGTAACCTTGGCAAGGAGGGTAAGGGGGAGGAAACTCCCGAAAGGGAAGGGCGTACCCAGTCTGTACGAGGTTCAAAACCCAAAAGGTCTGTCGTAACAGACTTCCAACCCCGTAGAAGGTAGGACACCCGACCCCCCACAGGTCTTACATGATCCGGGATGGGGGATCTAGGGCTGCTTCCCTGAAGCCTCATTGGGAGCAGAGGAGGAGGAAGAAGCAGAGGGGTTGCGTCCAGAACCTCGCCGACCCCTTTGTCTCCCTCTATAGGAATTATAGAGGGGATTCTGCTGTTGTTGCTGCTGCTGTTGCTGCTGAGGCTGTCGGTAGGAGCGAAAAGATGACCTTCCAAAGCCCCTAAATTTTCTAAAAACAGAAGCCTTTGCAGGAGCTTGCAGACCCAATGACTTTGCTGTTAATCTGCTGTCTTTAAATCTTTGTAGAGCAGAATCTGCCTTTTCACCAAACAACTTCTGCCCATCAAATGGCAAATCCACGAATGTGGCTTGAACATCCGCGGAGAATCCTGACGAACGGAGCCATGCCTGCCTTCTTGCAGCTATGGACGAGCCCATAATCCTTGCCACCGAATCCGTCGTATCCAATCCCGACTGGATCACCTGTCTGGCTGCGGCCTGAGTGTCCGAAACCACCTCCAAGAAGGACGCCTTATCGCCCTCCGGCAGCTTAGGGACCAAAGACTTCATTGAGTCCATCAATGCGTGCACGTAACGCCTCAGCAAGCACGTGGCATTGGAAGACTTTAATGCAATACTCCCCGAAGAGAAAGTCTTTTTAGCAGCCTGGTTCACCTTCTTAGACTCACTATCTGCGGGAGACTTAGGGAAAGCCCCCAAAGCATGCTTCGAGCAGGATGCCTGCACAACTAGGCTCTCTGGAGACGGGTGTATAGATAGAAAATCCGGATCCCCAGGCGCCACCCTATACCTTCTTGTCACCTGTCTGGAAACCGCCGGAGAAGAAAGTGGTTTCCGCCATACCTCCATAACAGGCTCCAAGATGGCCTCATTAAAGGGCAGTAAAGGCTCTGAAGTGGAAGTAGGAGAGTGCAGAACCTCTGTCAACAAGTTCGATTTATACTCTGCCGAGGGCAACTGTAGATCTAACAGCTCTGCAGCCTTTTTGATAACAGTATGGTAGGGAGCCAGTTCTTGTGGTGGAGAGGATCTTGCCGATGTGTGTTCCCATTCTGGGGTGGTGTCTAGGCCACTAGCCTCTTGTATGCCCTCAAAATCATCAGAGGATGTGTCCACCTCACCTTCCTCCACCTCTTCTCTGTATCTTCCTTCTTCCAACACCCTTTGGGCCTCCCTTCTCGATCGAATACGGGGAGCCGGCGTCGACGACGTCGTACGCAGCGTCGGTGGAGCCAGAGGTGTTGGAGTCGGCAGCACCATAGACGGAGTCGGCGGCGCCGGACGCAGCGCCGATGGGGTCGGCATCGGCGTCGGGGAAGGCTCTGAAGCAGGTCGATCCATCCGAAGCCGTGACGGATCCCCAGACGGCGACGGAAACTGCCACGAAGGCGCCATCAGCAGAAAGGGCATGAAGGGGGCCTGAGCATAATGCTGCGGCACCCCCAACGAATAAGCCATGTGACCCACGGGACCAGTTGGTGCTCCGGATGGGAAGGCCGCCCTATTAAAAATACCATACATGGCATTTAAGAACGGAGTAGAATCAGTACCTGGAGCAGGAAACTGAGGATAAGGCACTGAACCTGCATCCCTCTGCGGAGTATTTGGCTGCGGTGCCGTAGTGTCCTCCACCGCAGCCATAGACTCTTCAAGCGCAGGAGTCGGTTCTTCCTCCCGTTCCTGATCCGAAACATGCGACTCCACCCGATCCGGAGACGACGCCGGAGACGGCGCCGGGGACTGCGCCGGTGAACGCTCTGGAGCCCGCTTCAGAGACGGAGAACCACCCGGAGTCTTAGAGGGAGAAGGAGAAGGTGAAATGTCCTTACTCCGATGACGCCGAGGTGAAGTCGACCTCGACTTCCTGCTCTTCGAGGACTGGCGTCGTGAAGAGTGTTTTCTTTTTTTATAATGTCTCCTTGACTTTGACGACCTCGAAGTCGACGACTCCGCCCTCGATTTCTCTTTCTTTCTCCCTCTCTTCTCCATAAACAGCTTGGCTTTTCTTTCCTTTAATGCTTTAGGATTCATCCTCCTACAGCATGCACAGTCTTCGACATCGTGGTCCGAGGAAAGGCACCACAAACAGTCCTCATGTGGGTCCGTCATGGACATATGTCTGCCGCATTCCCTACAGGGCTTAAAGTCCGACTTCCTCGTCGCAGACATTACAGAATTTTGCCACAGAAACACCTTACAACTACAAAGTAGCAGGAGTACTGGAAAAAACCATTGTGCGTCGACGGCGCGGAAAAAAGGGAACTGACGTCATCACGCCGACGTGGGCCTCTTATGGCTCCGGTGACGTCATACGGAGTCGCGAGCGGAGCCTATGTATTATGACGTCGCCCACGTCGACGTGGAGTGCTGGGGAAGAAAAATTCCGTGGAATGCTGGCGCAGGGGATATTCACAAGGTGAGGAATCCACTGGCAGATGTATCCATCAGAATGGCAGGGACCCAGCAGACATCAAGTTAGGTTTCATCAGATGTCAGGCTAAAAGTGAGGGGTAACCATGCAAAAAGGGGCACTTTCCTACACATCTCGTTCCACTAAGCCGTGTCATAGTCGAAAAGGAGGCCGACTGAGTTGGCTATCCTCCAGTGAATAGCGCTCCCTACCTCCAACCTCTTACCAGCAATGTCCAGCCACTTGCTCTCCTTTATAGGGAGGGAAGCTTTGCACATTGTCTCAGCAGAAAACCGCTTGCGTGCTGTATAGGCGACAAGTGAGTATGCTGGGACATGACCCTTGATGTAGGCCAAGTTGTTGGGAGAAGGCTTATATATTTTTTCTACCTCCGCCTCAGAAGCTTGGCGTCGTTGACTTCAATACTAGCAGCCTTTACTGAGGTCTTCGTTCAAGGGCTGGCGGTTGGTGAATGAGACATCTTGTTTTTCTTCCTCCTGGTCTGAATCGGAGGAAAAGTTCAAACACAATTCATAGTTTGTAATAGGAATCCATAAAGATAGGTAGCCCATGATGGACACAAGAGTTGTACTGACTCTTTACTGCATATGCCCACCGCAATTTTCAAAGCCAGAGACCAGTAGGAACCTTAACTGTATCTAGAAAATTTAATCTGTGACCTGCCTGAAAACTGGTTACTGTACCACTAGTCACCACTGACTGGAGCACAGAGACTCTTGGCATTCTTAAAATATGCTAGACTTTACTTGGGAGGGACCCTTGCTTGTGTAGCCAGTTTTGGGTAGCGAGGAGATTGTCATTTTCATCCACTCCAGTGCCAGTAATAGGAGGTCACATTTCATCATTATCTCTGTAAATGGTAAGGCCATTGTCTCCACTTCTAGCATCGGTCAAACATGGGAGACATGAGAGGTGGCAGGTTGATGCAGAAACACGCAAAACAAGAAAAGGAGCTGAATGACAAACGTTGCACTGATTTTAATGTTTGGTGGCATTTCATTATGCGTTGTAATGCACTGATGAACGTTTCCAATGGTAAAATCCTGTGGTTTTTTTGTGTTTCTGCACTGGTTAAGAAAAGTTTGTTCTGCGATTTGGAGTATTTTTAGTTGTTGTCTAGTTGAATTGAGTTTTCACAAGAGTAGCCTTTGTAGACACAGAAAATGGACTTGGCAGATGACAGCTTGGTGAGCTAGAAACATAAGTATGTATCCTGGGTGTTTACACAGAGCCTAGCACAGCCCGAGCAGTGCATCACCACCAATTTGTCCAGCACTTCCCTCTTTGTCACATATAGAGCCACATCCAGTTTCCACAGCAGATTATCTAGCTTTTAAGATCATCAAATGTTTTAATTCCCGTCTATGTTTATGTTACTTTCTTCTAAAAATAACAAAACTAATACATATTTACGATGTGACCATGATCTGCAATATCAGTTTTCTGTGCGACTGGTTTCACTAGCCTGCCATTTAAACATCAGCCAAACAAGTGCAATTTTGTTTTTTTAACTTTCTTTCTTTCGAACCTCCTACCTTCCAATGTTCAAATTATGACCCCCAGTATGGTGTCTAACAAAGCCACATTCACCAACATGAAGTTACATGTGAGGGATCAAAACACAATTTAATGCACATTACCTATCCATGGAAGGCAATTATCACACACAGTTAAAAAATACATTTGTTA
The DNA here is from genome assembly GCF_964204655.1 of Triturus cristatus. NCBI lineage: Eukaryota > Metazoa > Chordata > Amphibia > Caudata > Salamandridae > Triturus > Triturus cristatus. The sequence goes on along the minus strand of NC_140582.1, from coordinate 1,088,980,487 downwards.
TAAAGCTTGAGATAGTGGTTCCGATTATGATGTGTTCGGAGGTTTCACAGTCAAAGTTAAGGAAAACGTTAAGCATATTGATGAGAGAAGCCTAACTTCAAGATGCAACTTAAACGTATGTAGAACAGACACTGCTAAATATTTATTTGTAGTCAATATGGGAGTCATTTACATGGACTGAACTATCAAATAAAATGTAAGACATCTCTTAACAAGTCCTTCTCCCTGCAAACATGCTTTCTTAATTGGCACATTCCACTGTTTTAGTTCAATCCCCAACTGCAAATCTGGGAAAACTGAACAATACTAGCAACAAAACAGTGGGCTTACCTTTGTTCCTCGGACAGAGAGAAATCTTGCATTACTTTTTCCGCTAGGGTGCCTGCAGATGGCAAACCAAAGTTGGCTGCCAGCTGAACAAGCTTAACTGCTTGCTCTTTGTTACCACTCTGCTTGGTGCAGTTCAAAAACTCAACCATCACTTCGTTGCTGAAAAATAGAAAAATACGTGTGAATACAAACTATCAAGAGCAAACATTTCTAACCTAGTTGTGTTCACACACAAACACAAAATATACAAGATTTTTGTTGTTAGTGTACTCACAAAGGGAACTTAATTAAATTAGAATGAAACTGCAAAAAACAATGAAAAAATAACGATGTTAGAGTGATTGGGTCTCAATTTGTCCATCGTCGTTAAAAAGTATGGAACTGTAGTGTTAGGCTGATGAGAGGCACCACGTGTTTCACCAGCAAGGATTATTAATCGATAATGGATTAACAAGCACGAAGTATATGCCGAAAATATGTAGGTGAATACATCTGGGGGAAAACCATGTTATATATTCAAACCATAAGATCTCACGTTTTGCAAACTGCTAAAAATGCATAGTAATCGATCCAGCGTGTGAAATCAGTTCTACAAACGGAGAGGTCAGTACATCATGGACAACCCTGCACTAGATGCAATCAGTTGGTATGGCATGTAGTGTATGTGTATTAAAGGACAGGTAATGGGTGCATGAAAGCTCTCACACTAATGTTAGGTCAGCAGCAAAAGTGCTCAAAAATCGAATACTAGCACAAAGAAAGGGTTCTAGAGAAATAGTGACACCATTGAAATCTGTAGATGTCGGCAACATCCAGAAACTCACTAGCCATGGAGTCAGCAACAGAGGTTGGGAACGTTTGTGTTGGGCCCAAACATGCTTGCTGTATTATTGGTCGAGCTTAAACTCACCCTAAATTAATTACTGATGAATACAAATAGAATCCACAGTTTTTTGAGTACCAATCTGGAATTGTATTATTAACGAGCTTCAAGCAGCATACCGGATAAACGACAAACATAACTAGGCGTACTTACTATAGCTGCACCTATTCAATGTGCACATAGGAGTAAGTTCCACTAGGTAATGGACAAAATGAAGCATAATACATATGACAGAAAACACAACACAACTCAGATACTCCATGTAATCAAATATTACCAAGCTCTCCATTGTTCTAAACAAAACAATAAACAGTACAGTTCAAGGGAACCAAACAGTTGAAAGTCATCAAGCTCACAACAGCATTCCACTCTGCATAAAACAAAATACACTTCTAAGACACCACAACAGTAAACCAGCACCCACCCAATAAATACCCGTAGCTAGTCTAATTTAAAAGGGATACTGTGGACTCCAACAAGACACCAGCTGCAATTATATTAAGACCTGAACCACATACCAGTCCTTTAGATGGAACACACCCACATCTGTAAATATCTGTGGGAACACACCAAGTAACACATGTCCACAAACTAATAACCGCAACTATACTACCGATGATCCTACTTGAACAGAGAAAAGGTTTAGATCCAAGTCAGAATCCTCTGGAACAGGGAATGAGAAAAACGAACCAGATGGTGGTACAATTCTCTGCTACAAGGTAAAATTGGCACAAGGGGTAAAAAGAGGTCTCCGGGTTTAAACTATGCTGCGTTATTAGGGCGGGAGACAAAAGGGGAGGCGGAGTAGCGATTGTCTTTAAAGACTCCGGGGACATAGCCTCTTCAGCATTGGGGAATATGGACATGGTTGAGGGCCTTAATTTCTGTATCCGTACTGGCCCCTCTACCTCCTTCTCAAGCCTGCTGATATATAGGCCTCCTGACTGTCCACCTGATATACACCTGGAATTATGCAACTTCATTGCACAGAAATACCTTCTATCCTCTAATAATTTTACGGTATTAGGGGATTTTAATTTGCACATAAATGACCCACTTGTGTCCCAGCAATGCAGATGGTCTCCTTGACGGAAGGTGCAAATCTGCCCCAATTTGTGAAATTCCCTACCCACAAAGCTGGCCATACCATTGACCTGATATTCTCCAATATCTCGTCCATGAAAATTTAAGAGCCATACCAGGTGGTTTGGTCAGACCATTTTCTCATTCCTTTCTCTTTTAATCTGGCTAAGCCAGACGTATCTGAAAGTGCCAGATACTTTTAAAGAGGAATTGGAAAAAGCTGACAGCTGCATACTTGAACCCGATTTTATTAGCTAGCCAACCGCCCCTATCCCATGACCCTAATGTAGACACTCTGGCCCTTCACGACTGGATTGCCGCCGCAGTAGAGTCGTCGGCACCAGCGAGAGTTACTAGATCCAAGAGGAAAACCCCCTCAGCCCCATGGTTCTCGGAGTCACTTAGGGCTATGAAAGGTAAGTGCAAGCGCTTGGAACGTTCCTGTAGGGTGGATTATGACGCCTCTGCCAAAATGATTTATAAGAAATCCTTAAAGGCTATGCATAAACTCATGAGGGAGGCAAGAAGAGATCACATTGCCAAGTATATTGACTCTTCTGATAAACCGGTAAAAGCCATCTTTGTGGTCAACTCCTTCCTCAAACCCCGTGAGCTGGTTATTGATGCCCAGTCATCGACGGCACTGTGCCAGAGAATTTCAATCTTTTTCAATGATAAAATCAGCAACGTTTATAACTCTTTTGCAGCCACTACCACTACATCCAAATCCGACGTGGCAGTTAGGCATGCAACCTTGTCTCTCTTCTCCGCCTTTGCCCCCATCTCGCAGGAGGATGCAGTGATCCAGGGATGCAAGTCTGGCTCACCAGAAGACCCATGCCCCCCTAAATTGTGGAAAGAGTTGGCCAATCCCACGAGCCATGTGCTGTCTACAATCTGGAATGTCTCTCTTTCCTCTGGCTCTTTCCCTGGTTTATGGAAGCATGCTACTTCCCCTAAAAAAGAAACCAAATTTGGATTTGGGGGACCTGAACAGCTACAGACCTATTTCTCTGTTACCTGCCCCTGCAAAAATACTAGAAAAGGTAGTGCAGCGGCAATTGACCAACTTCATTGAAAATAACTATATCCTGCCCGATACCCAATCTGGCTTTCGTGCAGGGTTCAGTATAGAAACTGCATTACTGGAGGTAGCTGATTCAATTAGAATGGCATTGGACTCAGGAGCCTCAGCTATGCTGGTGCTCCTGGATCTCTCTGCAGCATTCGAGACTGTGGACCACGTAATACTGACTCAGCGCCTTCTAGCCAGCGGGGTTACTGGCTCCGCTTTGGCCTGGCTGAAGTCCTTCCTCGACCGGCGCTCTCAAAGGGTGGCCATACAACCACATCAGTCCACTCGCAAGCCTTTGTGGTGCGGGGTGCCGCAAGTGTCGGCCCTTAGCCCGCTCCTATTTAATATATACTTGGCCCCGTTATTTACTTTGAAAGCCAACTGGGCAGTGAAGGCGATTTCTTACGCCGACGACACCCAGCTGGTCTTCCCATTTAAGGATCAGACTGAAGACTCTTAAGTGCTTCAAAGGCTGCTTAAAGGACATTGCGGGCTGGATGAATAACAATAAACTTAAGTTGAATGCCGACAAAACCGAAGTGATGTTTTTTGGCAAATCCCAGCCACCGCCGGCCGCCCTCTGGTGGCCTGAGGAAATGGGTCCACCTGCGGGCCAGGCAAACAATCTGGGTGTAAAATGGCAGGTTGAACTATCCTTCTCGGCTCAAATTCAGCAGGTCACAGCTACCTATTTTCGTAGCATGAGAAACCTGCGGAAATTTATTAAATTGCTGCCAGAGAGCAGCCGCAGGACTGTAATACACGCTACATTAACTGCCCGCCAGGACTATGCTAATGGCCTTTACACTGGCTTACCAGCCTACCTTGTAAAGAAACTCCAGATGGTCCAAAATGCGGCTGTGAGATTAATCAAATATGTTCCTTTTCGGCAACACATCTCTCCGCATATTAGAGACCTACACTGGCTACATGTAGCCAAGAGAATTAAATTTAAGGACCTGACACTCGCCTTCCAGGCATTTCACGGATCATGCCCTGCGTATCTGAAACAGAGGTTGGGTGTTTACACGCAGTTAAGTGTTTTGAGATCCTGCTTTCAGAATTTACTCTGCACCCCTCGAGTGAAGAAAACCAGGCTGGGTGGCAGATCATTTACGTTTGGGGCGTCTAAATTGTGGAATTCCCTCCCCAACTCCTTACGACAGATATCCTCTGAAATTCAATTCAGGAAAGCAGTCAAAACCTGGCTTTTCAACCTAGCTTCATTTATTCACTCTTTGTTCACCTGTTGCTACAGCGCCGGGACACCTCTTTGGAGGTAGCTGTTCGCGCTTAATAAATGGCAGTATTATTATTATTATGAAGCAAGTCCAGGCAATCCAAGCCCGTAAAGCGCTGTAGCACATTTTTACCCCAACTTATCCCAGTGACCTGAATGCTGCCTATAAAATCAATAAATGCTACCACACAGTAGCAAGTCCAAGTGCACACCGAGCCCAAATCCAGATGGACTAAATGTAATCTGCCATTCACACATCATAATAAAATAAAACTAACCAAATCTAAAGATTCTGTATTTATCCCCACACATTCCTTTGATGTTTAATTTCTGCACGTCTACTTTATAACAAATGTGCCTTCTGAACCATAACCAACTTTAGTGAAAGATCTCAGAAAAAGGCTGATGTACAGTAGGCTTCATTAAAGCATATACCAAGTCTGTGCCTTCAGATTATTTTTTGTCATATCCAGAGCATGGAAATTCTGGCATTACAACTCTGGAACCCTATTGGGAGTATTGGGCTTGTTTTATTGATTCATACAGTTGAGAAAATATTGTGCCGAAAAATTATTTGGGACAGTGTTTGCTTTAAAATTAATATTGTGCATGTAATATAACAACATTTCTTACTAGAACACATAGATTTCTGTTGCACAAATTAAATAATGCACTCAAATAATCAGCCCTACAAGCTTACTGCTAAATTCCTTTTCCATCAAAACAGAGCTATGTAGTTATATAAATCTGGTTATGTTATGTTATGTTATATTAATTTATTATGCGCACAGCTACTCCAGCCAAGGAGCGTCCCGGCGCAGAGACAAGGAGAAACATAACACAACAGGAAAGAAACAACCTAAAATGAACAGCTAAAACAAGAAAGTTTTAATAGCTCTCCGGAAAGACAGCAGATCATCTAACTGACGGACTTCAACTGGGAGGGTGTTCCAAATTAGTGCAGCTTTCACGCTGAAAGAACGGCCCCCCATCCGACTGAGTCTAAATCTGGGGACCACAGCGAGGGCCTGGCCCTGAGATCGAAGACTACGGGTGGGGACATAGAAAGAGATACAATTGGACAAGATTTCAGGGCCTATACCTCTTAAAATTTTAAAGGCCAAACAAAGGACCTTGGTTGGTATTTTTAGTGCTCTTACATTTTAATAACTGATGCTAATTACATGGGTGCTAATTAATTCTCTTACATATGGTCTTAAATGAGCAAAAGAAAATTCTTATTCATTCAGTATGTTAACAGTAGAAAAACCCAAGTGTAAAAACCACTTTCACCCCAAACTGAATGAAGTTCCTCACTTCCAGGTGTCACTAGGCAGTGCGGTGGGTCATCCACTTTACTTGCCAAACTCAAGAGTACAGATTCCATTTCTTAATCCACCATGGAAAAGGACAGAAAAAAATAAATCTGCCACACTCAACTGTGAATCCCATTTTATCCAGATTAAGAGTTTTTTCAGTGGACTTTGCTCTCTCCAATTACCTAGCAATGCAATGTCAAACCCGGGTGCGTCTGGCCAAAGGGTCTCCCCCCTACTTCAATGAGATAACAGGCTATAAACCACTTTCTAAAAAAACACTCCAGGCTCTTCTGCAAGATATAAAGAGACCCTTCAATGCCGCTATTCAAATGCCTTCACTGGAAAATAAATGGTTATTTCCCTGCATTAATAATTCTTCTCACCAGGACCCAACCTGTAATCATAAGCTCTTACCACCTGCTAATGTGTCTCCATGTAACTTCTTTGACAAACAAATAACTCTTGCCAGACACAAAAATCTCAGACCATACTTCGATTGCAAGCCGAACGATAAACTGCAAACAATATTTGTACTTCATGCTACACACCGGCGTCAATTGCCAAAGCATTGCTGTGGAAGCGACATGAGCTAATAACCACCGTTAGTTGCTTTACCGCCTTTTTCGTTTGGATTGGGTGTTTACATGCAATCTGTTTTAGTGCTTGTTATCTGGGAGATTGTCAAATCTTCAATGCCTGCGACAGGCAGTTTCATGGCTTTGGCTCCTTAAGTTATTTATCAGAAAGGAGAGCACTGACTTTTTTAAATGCCATTAGCTACTCCAAACGCTCCCTAGGCTGCTCCAGCTCCTTTATCTGTCTCAGCAGGGATCTCTCTAGATCCTAGAAGTGAACGAGGACCAGGATCTGTTTTGAAGACTTTTTTTTATTTTCACTGTTGCATGCAAAGTCATACTGCACTCTATGCCGGCATCCCTATAAACCAGCTTTACACGCTGAATATGGAGCAAATTACTTTTGGGACGTTCCTTGCCGACAGCCTTCCCACTGAGGCCAGCACTGACTGCCAGGCAGACCAGAACTCATTCCAACTCGATCTGACCTACCTGTCCTTTATCCACTGCAAGAGCGGCAATCTATGCAACAGCACGCCTTATGTAACGTCTTGCTTATAGACTTTAATAACTAGGCAAATTACACCGTGTCAAAACAGAACTACCATAACTGGATTTGTAATTTAAAATAACTATTTGCGAAGATGAGCATATGTGGGGATGAAGCACTCTACAAAGCCTACAATGAATTAAATCTACAAAAATAGCCATCAACTTACCTGGGTATTCTATTTAATTTTTTGAAGAGTTCCAGTATTTTCCTGGTAAAGACAAAAGGCATATTGTGTAAAATTCGAATGCAGAAAAAATTTACATGTGAATGGATGAAATGTATAAATTGATGAAAAACGCTCAATATAGTATTAAAGACAGTCAACAGATTTGAAGGCCTACTGTGTACATGAGCAGGTGAAGTGTACTCTGAAACCCCAGTACAGGATAATCTGACGCTCCATAATAGTTAAACATTTAATAATACTGCCGTTCAGTAGCAAAATCTTTATTTGATTCTTAGTGGGATTTGACATAAATAGCACATTTCCTGCTGGGCAAAAGCCTGCAACCATTCGCGGTACATTTCATAGGCATGTACACATTTCAGAACAACTTCTTAATGCTGATTGTCAGTGGCTTGGAAGCTTTCCTGAGAGTCGTCTCCTCGGGTTTTGTCTGCATCAGTATAAAAAAATTCCTGGTTTAGACCTCTGATGGCACCTTAAAGAGCAAGGGTGGATTTCAAGGTATGGTCATGGTCAGCAGGTGTAAAGTATACTAGGTGCAGGGGTTTAGACGGATGGTTTAACAGGGTGGCGCTACCGAGTCTTTTGGGTCTTCGGTTAGCGCTTCTCACTGCCTAAAACTTCATGGTGCATTTCAGTCAATGTAAGCCAATCATCAACGTTTTTTGCTCAATTAGTAATGCATCCTTCTTTCCGCTCTACCTCTGACGTTTGAGGGGGTTCAGTAGCTTTATTACTTTCTTTGAGTCCGCAAAACCTTTCCTTTTAATTCAACAGGAAGAGGACACTAGCTATTGCTCCCTTCCTCTGAACAGGTGCAGGTCTTGTAAAGTAGGTCAGCAAAGCATAGTTTAGTGGCGGACATCTGGGAAGGAACAGAACTCTGTTTACTTGTCAAACCAGATGCTGCGGTTTTCAAAATATTTTGATTTTATCGGTGTAATGCAGTCCAACACATTTACCACCATTCAGGAAGAGGTGGCGTACGCATGAATCAATGTGGTCACTGAACCATCACTGCCAATTCAACAGCGATGTTGAACAGTACAGATAATACACTTTGATAAGAACAGACTATTTCATATCAAAACAATAGATGTATTAGATCGAGTTACTTGGGATCACCAGAGCAGGACCCACCTGAGACCTCAAAGATCCCTTTCGGTTGCAGACGATATACTTAGACTGTTTTGAAAGTATATGAGATCACAGTTGCTTTCATCACCTAGCAATTAATCTCGTACTTAAACTACAAGCATGGCAAAAAAAATGGTGATAGCCAAATCCAAACTCACCAAAAGACATATTCTCAACAAGGGTACTACGTTCCATCCAGAGATTTAAGTCTAAATCTGGCATTTCAATACAATGATTGAGTTACGCAGGCCCAAACTAACAGTATTCCAAGGGGCGCTTCAGGTCAGTCTGACATCTGCATAACCTACCCACAGCCTCGGTAACAGTCAAAGCCCACAACCTGCACAACTCAACTATACACTTCTATTTCACAACAACTTTAACACCTTATCCAGGACATGTTCCTCAGGCTCCTTAAGGACGTCAGTTCACACTTGGCTATCTTTAACTGCACAACACTCTTCTACTAAGAATTGAACTCTGCATAGTGGCCATGTCGCACAGAAAATATCATGATTAGAACCTTCCTTTCTCATGCACCTGGCCTAAAAAACAGCAGAACTGTGATTGGGCCTGAAGGTCATCCTGCTACCCCAAATCTCAAACTGCAGATCACGATGATGTGTGTTGCCTTACCGTTAACCAACACACAGGCCATAACAAAAACACCTCCCCACAGTCATTATTGACCTCTATCCATAGTTAATAGACAGGGTACCTGGATAAATTAGAGATGCCCAAGCTGGCTAAGCAGGTCTACATTCATGCATGGCAATTAGGCCTATTTGAACAGCCATATGCTCAATTCACTTGGTAATAGACAATAAATGTCAGATTCCTTCCCAACCATTTTGCTAATTAGAAAACCATAAACTACTTCTTCATATAGAAAAGTACAGTACACGATTTTTAGCCAACATAAAATGCTCTTTGTGAGTACCCTCTACCTTAAGCAGCTTATGTCTAACTTTTGAAATCAGTATAAAATAAACTGAAATCTAGCTTACCAAGCTTCCTCTGTTCTTCCAGCCCTTGAAAGCAAAGTGGCAGTATTGGCCAAACTGCCGCTTGTCCACTCCATCGGTGCTCGCCTCTTGTCTCTGATCTCATACGCAGCTTTTATATCAAGCGCAGTATCAGCAAATGCAGCCTGGATCTTAAGAATTTTGGAAATTTCACAATAATCAGACTGTACATTCAGCAATTCAAACAATTAATATCTATATTAGAAATTATTTGGCATGTTGGCAAAGTGGTTATGAGTTGTTGTCAATTTCCTGGGTCTTCCCAAAATCCAAAGATCAAAGTGGCAGATGTACAAAGAGACTGGTCACAAAGTGTGGACGCAAACTGTGCACTATTCGAGACCGGTCTGATTTTGTGGTACCACATGTGTAGTAATAAGTTGAGTGAGGGAGGGTTGGGGAGAGCAATTACAAACCAAAATCATTGATAATTCTTATAGCGATTTACAGTTAGAAGGGTTTGTCACTCATGTTCCGTCCAAATTACGATGTTGCAAAACCCCTTTTGTTGTTCGGAAAGGCTGTTCCGATTCACAAAAGGCATTTAGTAAATCCTCAGATGCAATTTTGCAGCATTAAACCTTGTGATTTTGCTGTGCAGCCACAAAATCCTTTAGTACATGATCATATTCTTTTGATCTTTGCAGTAGAGGAAATACGCCTACTCTCCAAATACCATATTTAAATTGTAAAAGGAAACATTAAGGGAAAAATAAATCTCCATCACACAAGTCCCCTGAACCATTTTTCATATTTTCAGGATAACAAGAGGAATTATTAATTCTAAAATCAGCTGCGATGACAGCTTCCTGTGAATAGTTTGCCGCACAAAACACAAATCATATGTCCAGGCATTAACTATAGGAGATATTTATTCATTATGGAACAACATAATTTCTAGCCATGCACTAACAAATTTCGAGGCCTTTTGCAAGCTCTAGCTACATAAACAGCACTACAGAGTGCAGCATAGCATAGGCAAAAGATACACCCAAATCCATACAGTCATGGTAGAAAACACATATGACTCAAAGTGGAAATGCGTTTTAATGTTCAAAATACAAATACTTGGCCCATAACTATGAAATATGTTGGACAAACATTGTCAACAGTTGTTTAGAAAGGTTACAATTCTAGCAACCAAAAGGCATACAAATGTGCATGATTTTTGATTTCCAACATCCCACACATCCTCAGGCAAAAATAACAAGTTGCCCTAGTTAGACCTGCTGACGTTATCTGATTTAGGCACAAGTCTACAATCTTATTAGAACTTCCAGAAGTGACTTAGAGAAAGAGATTCAAAATCAGCTGTCATGATCCAACTGATGTCCCTACCCCTGCTCCACCTTTTAGAATCTTAGATTTGTAAAGTGCATTCACAAATGTTCAGACAATTTATAAATCTTTTAGATCTGTCGGTACAAATTACTCATAACCAGTTCATCCGATCCTCACAACTATAACTTTAGAGGGATGTCTCTGGCTACAAACATGTATGCTTATGTACTAGTTGTGAGTCTCTAACCAGTTGATCACAAGCTTCCACTAGCTCACAGAACCCTTCAGAGTAGCTCCCACCCTCGAGTTCATTTTTAACTTTTACATTTATGGAAAGGCTATTCTTATTTTACATTATTATCAGGCTTCAGATAGAGCCTGATAATGAGCAGTGCTCCACTCAGATGTATGACCCGTGTGGTCCCAAAAGTTCAGAACTGAAGCACTGAGGTTTTTAACTCTAAAATAAAAGTCGTTCACAACTCAACAGTGGAGCATGAGAACAAAATTATACTTATGAATGCTTTTAAATGAGAGAAAATTAAAATGAAGAGTTAAGTTAATGATTAAGTTAACTCTTCATTTTTATTTTTTCCCTTTCCAAAGTGCAACATTTACAAACAGCAGGCATCTTGCTCCCAGTGGCTGGTAGACACAGTGCCATGTTTATAATACAGCATTTTCCTATAAAATGGCAGAAATTTAAAATGAAGAAAAGGAATATGCTACTTACCAGTATGTATCTGTTCTTGGCATGTAGAGCTGCAGATCTACACACTTTTGCATAGATCGCCATCTGGTGTTGGCCCAGATGTTTGCAGTTTGTTTTTTCTTTTGGAAAGTCTTTGGAAGCCACGAGGTCGGTGACTCCTCCCTTGGATCGTATTGCGCATGGGCTTCGGCACCATCCTCAGATTGTTTTTCGCCAGCAGGGAAAGATGGAGCGTAGTAATCACAGTGAGGAAACCCATGTGTGTTGTATCTAAATAAGATAGACTGGAACAGATACAGGTAGCCGGCGAGGCGGGTGGGCGTGTGTAGATCTGCAGCTCTACATGCCAAGAACAGATGCATACTGGTAGGTAGCATATTCCGTTCGAGGCATATGAGCTGCAGATTACACACTTTTGCATAGACTATATAGCAGTTCCAAACCCTAGCGGCGACCACCGGTATCTGTTACAGTAGTTTGAAAAAGTGTTTTCAGTACAGCCTGGCCCACACTAGCTTGTTGCTTGGTTTGCACATCTACACAATAGTGTTTAGTGAAAGTGTGCGGTGTTGACCGTGTAGCTGCCTTGCAGATATCATCTAGTGGGATGTTCCCTAGAAATGCCATGGAAGCCCCTATCTTCCGTGTAGAATGGGCTTAAGGGGGAACGGAAAGCGTTAGTTTTGCTTTGTGGTAGCAGATTTGGATGCATTTAACAATCCACCTAGCTATCCCTGATTTTGAGATGGGGTTGCCCTTGTGTGGTGGAGAGAAAGAGACAAACAGTTGTTTGGTCTTTCGGAAGGGTTGTGTTCTCTGGATATAGTAAAGTAAGGCTCGTTTGACATCTAGTGTATGCAGAGCCCTTTCTGCAACGCTCTGAGGTTGCGAGAAAAATACTGGTAATTCTACAGATTGGTTTAGGTGAAAAGGGGAAATGACCTTAGGTAAGAATTTTGGGTTGGTGCGGAGAATAACCTTGTTCTGGTGCATTTGAAGAAAAGGTTCTTGTATGGTAAGTGCTTGTATCTCACTAACCCTTCTAAGGGAAGTGATAGCTACAAGGAAAGCTGTTTTCCATGTGAGGAATTTCAGTTCGCATTTATGCAAAGGATCGAAGGGAGGCCCAATCAGCCTTGTGAGAACGATATTTAAGTTCCACACAGGTGAGGGTGGTACCCTGGGGGGAATTATTCTTTTGAGGCCTTCCATGAAGGCTTTAATGGCAGGTACTCTGAAAAGCGATCGGTGCTGCCTGTCTTGTAAGTAAGCTGCAATTGCTGCGAGGTGTAGTCGAATGGATGTATAGGCTAGATTACACCTTTGTAGGTGGAGTAAGTAGCATATGATGTGTTGTATAGACACGTCTAGAGGATTGATTGTGTTGTTATGGCAATAAAGAACGAATCTTTTCCACTTGGCAGAGTAGCAGGCTCTAGTGGTAGGGCGTCTAGCTTCTCTGATGACGTTCATACAGTCAGGGGGAAGGTTTATGTACCCGAATTCTAGGATTTCAGGAGCCAGATCGCAAGGTTGAGCTGAGCTGGGTCCGGGTGCCTGATCTCTCCATGGTTCTGGGTTAGGAGGCATGGTGAGAGGTGTAGCTTTTGGTGCAGTACTACTGAGAGTTCCAGCAGCATGGTGTACCACGGTTATCTGGCCCACGTTGGAACTACTAGGATTAGTGTGAGGGAGTTGCTGTTGTAGCTTTTGCACCACTAATGGAATGAGTGGGAGAGGCGGAAAAGCGTATGCAAATTTGTCTGACCAGTTCATCCATATCGCATTTCCTTTGGACAAAGGGTGTGGGTATCTGGCGGCGAAGCTTGGGCATTTTGTGTTTTCGTGGGTGGCGAAGAGGTCTATCTGTGGATGCCCCCACATTTGAAAGAACGGATGAAGAACCTGTGGGTGAAGTTCCCACTCGTGGATCTGTTGTGTCTGTCTGCTGAGTAGATCTGCGATTGTGTTTGGGACTCCTGGGACATGTTGAGCTAGGAGAAAGGTTTTGGGGGGAATTGCCCATCTCCATGTGCTCTGTGCTAATTGAGAGAGCTGTGGAGAGTGTGTGCCGCCTTGTTTTTGAATATAATACATGGCCGTCATGTTGTCTGTGCGAATGAGGACTGCCTTGCCTGAAATTTGTGTTTGAAAAGATTTGAGGGCTAGAAAGATTGCTAGTAACTCCAGATGGTTGATATGGAGTAACTTTTGTTGCGGCGTCCATGTGCCCTGCACTGTGAGGTGTAATAGATGAGCTCCCCAGCCGGAGAACGATGCGTCCGTTGTTAGTATTATTTGGGGAACCGGGTCCAGGAACGGTCGACCTTTGGAAAGGCTTGTGGTGTTCCACCACTGCAGAGAGCGATGGGTGCGACCGTCTACCAACAACAGATCAGTTTCCCTTGGGCCTGGTTCCATTGGTGTGCTAAGCACTCTTGGAGTGGACGCATCTGGAGTCTTGCGTGGGGAACTATAAAAATACAAGAGGCCATCATCCCTATGAGTTGCATAAACACTCGTGCTGGAAGAGAGTGCTGAGGTATGAATTTTTGTCGCAAAGCCTGAATGCTTGCAATCCTGGCTGGATTGGGGTAGGTGGATCTGGAGATCCTGTAGGGGTGGGGTCTTGTGGCACATCCCCTGTATCATAATATGGGTCCCCGTGATCATCATCGTCTGGAGACGGAGTAGGAGAACGATGAGGTGGGGGGTGGAGGGGGTGGAGGTGGGGAAGGAGGAGGTGGGGAAGGAGGAGGTGGGGAAGGAGGAGGGGAAGGTATTCTGAATGGAGAGGTAGCAGAGTCCTTCCTCTTTGGAGGTGGAGGCGGAGCCGGCTTGTCCAAATGTCTCTTTTTAGTAGAGAGTGTCAAATGTCCAGTTTCTGGATCCTTGGTAAGAGTTTTTTTGCAAGGGATCCGGTGTAAATAGCTCTGGTGAGGACATTTGGTCCGTTGGCGCCGAAGGCTTTGGGGCCGATGATTTTTTAGGTTTTTCCGTGCCGGTTTGATGTTTACAACCCGGCTTGGGACCTTCCGGTCTCTTGGTCGGCGCCAAGATGGGCTTCGGCTTGGAAGTGTCGGTGGCTTTGTGTGGTTTGGTCGGTGCCGAAGGGCTGGGTTTCGACCCCGCGGGCTTCGGTTCGGAACTCGGTGTCGAGGTGGAGTCCGTCTTCTTTTTCGGTGCCGAAGTGTGTTTCTCGGCACCGCTGGCAGGCTGGCTCGAGCCGGAGCCGCCTGAGGGCTTACTTAGCTTCTTCACTGGGCCCGAAGGTGGGGTGTGTGAAGCAGTGTCTCTGGTCTTGCCTAGGCCCGGAGGCGAAGGCGTGACCGAAGCCTTTTTGGGTGTCGGCGCGGGTGTGGGAGGGGGTAGATTGGTACTCACGACCCTCTGCGCCGGGGTGATGTTCTCCACATCTGACTCGTCGGCCTCGGAAGCGCTGACGAGGTCCTCTTCGGTCCGATGATGTTCCGGATCGTCGATGTCGTCTCCGAAGATGTCGACTGGAATGGACGTCGAGGAGTGTGCCATGTTCCTTCTAGCTTGTCGGTCTCTAATAGTCTTTTTGGATCGAAAAGACTTACAGGCCGGACAGTCTCGAGCCTCGTGTTCTGGGGAGAGGCAAAGGTTGCATACCTCATGAAGATCGGTGTGGGGGAATTTGGACCTACATTGAGGGCACTTTTTAAATGGAGTTCTTTCCATGAGTCGGGACCGGAGCCTGGGTAGGCCGGAAGGCCGCCGTCGACGACTGGAACCGAAGGTTTGTGTCGATGAGGAGGCGCGTTGATTGAAGAGATCGTGATCGAAACAATACAGCGATTGGGGTGAGGATTGCGCGTCGATCGTCGAACTGGAAGCTGTTCGGAACCGGAGCGTCCGAGCCCGATGGCGGAAAAAAACAAATCTGAGGATGGAGCCGAAGCCCATGCGCAATACGATCCAAGGGAGGAGTCACCGACCTCGTGACTTTCAAAGACTTTCCAAAAGGAAAAACAAACTGCAAACATCCGGGCCCATCACCAGATGGCGATCTATGCAAAAGTGTGTAATCTGCAGCTCATATGCCTCGAACATATTTCTATGGACACATTGTCTTAGTGCTTTTCTCTACTTTAAATTATGCCAATTAGGTCCTAATGTTTTATGAAGCATGTGTCTTCACTTTAAATTCCTCACATTTAAACAAAAGACTATTTTCCTGTCACAAATTTGGCATCATGCCTACTGGCCACCGGAGTAATATGCCTCCTGTATTTAAGAACAATTTGACAAGGGAAGAAAAATAAAATGATAAGTTTTATGTAATGCACATTAAAATAAGATCTTTTCAGTTGAACTTTCTACCTTTTCAAAGTGTCGTATTTACACACAACAGGCGTCTTGCTCCCAGCGGCTGGTAAACACGTTGCCATAGTTATACCTGAAAAATACAGCCAATTTTTTAAATAAGAGAAATTTAAAGTGCAGACAAAAGGTCATTATTAGGAACATTTTTGCAGAGCATTTTTCTGCACTTTAAATTTCTTCCATTACAAAAAAAAGGTTGTGCGTTTTTTTGTTGTACATGTAACAGTGTAGGGCGAAAGGTATGGCCTGTGCCACAACTACATAGGCTCTCTGTCACCGATATACAAACATACCATTCATTCACACACGTTCATAAATCCCCACAGATCATGCACAGGGCAGCCCTATCATAGTAAACCCAGTCATAGTATTTTCTTCAAACCACAGTATCAGGCAATGAAGGGAGTGTGGCCAAGATGGCGGCAGGGTAAGACGCTTTAACTCATCTCTCCTTCCTGCCACCGGCCCAGCACATCAGCACTGACCTGTCCAGCAAAAGGAAACGACATCTGAAATAGGCATTTGCCTGGAAACCTTAGGTACTGGGGCTACACACTGGGAGGCCCTGGTTGCTGAGCAGATAGCTGAGCACAGGACCCCAGACAGCAGGGGGGCCTAAGAGCGTGGTCGGGCTTGTGTAAAGGTTTGCGGCGACTGGCGAACAAGTTGTGGAGAGGCCTGCCGGGAGTTGCTGATCGGCGGATACCGGACCACCACAGTGAAGTGAGGTCCGCAGCGGGGGCCAGCGGCACTGTTGGACACTACCCTGGTGAGGCGCACGCATCGCAGCCCAGGGGGCTGGGCTTGCCTTCACTCTGTGGTCAGCTGTCCCTCGTCGGTGTTTGGAGCTGGCCCCTTCCCCGCTGACATCGTGGAAAGACTCGAAGAGCTAGAGGAGTGCACCTGCCCCTAGCCCAAGAGAAGCACGTCCGGTGGTGACAGGCCGCAGCAGGAGCTGAGATGCAGAGAGGCTACCTCGGAGGCATTGTGTAGCATTGCTTGTATTGGAGCAGAGGAGCGCCACCTGAGGTGAACAACTTTGTCCTGGACCTGCTCAGCTATGTGCATGTGCGGGTGCCCGCCCGGGTCTGTGGAGGCAACCTCCGGGGACCTCGTGGCTTTTGTCAGTGCGCAGTGAGGGCCGTGGAGCCAGGAACCCCCAATCCTGGGGAGACTATGAGAAGTGGGATTGTGGGAGGCCAGAAAGCTCGGCGGTAACAGACTGGGCCTGCCTGTCTGGCTGAGGCTTAACTGGATTGCACTGAGCTGTAGTGGTGCCTTTAATGGGACATGGGTGCACGCCCCACCTGTGGTGGAGGAGAGGATCTGCTCACAGCGATAAGTCGAGGAGGCAACATTTACCAGGGTCGTGTGCGATGGTACGACTGTAATTTGCCCCCATCGGTGGCCTGGGCGTGGCCTCGCCCCTTGCTTTAAGCCTAGGGGACCTTTGAACAACATGGGGAGTAAGAACTGTGCCTAGGGCCTGCGCTGCGGGATCATTATTGCGGGGCTCCTAGTGCTAGAGAGTACATAGGGAGTTTCTTCTTGACAGACCGCCTCCACTGGCTTGACCGACGGCCTCCACCTGTGGGGCATATACAGAGGAGAGACCTGTCCGGAACTGCCGTCCCCATTTCCTCTTGAAGACTCATTTCAGGGGCACTCTGGGTGGTGGCAGGTCAGTACGGACCCACGGCATGAGGCGCTTGGAAAGTCATATAGCGACTGCTGCCCACATTGGCAACTAGCTGCACCAAGAAAGACAGCACTCTCAAGGAGATGCTCACCTGCCCAACCAGGGACTCATCCAGCGACTACCCCTCTGCCCCATCGGATTACCTGCAATGCCAGGATGAGGGTATGGTGGAGGAGCCAAAGACACACTCCTTGAAATCCCTATTCACAACTTTGACAGATGACCTACAGGCGGTCAAAAGAAACCTCTCCCAGGACAGAACGGATGTGGACTCGTTGGGGGCTGCGTTGCAGCTCTGGAAGACAAGTGAGATGGTCAAGAGGCAGGACTCCAATACCTCCAGCAGGAAGTCATCCGCCTCTGTGAGCAACATATAGATTTGTAGGCCCACATGGAGGATCTTGAGAACAGATCCCATTGGAACAATGTTTGAATACTGGCATAGCTACTAAAGGAGAGGGGGAGGACATCCCTGCTACATCAGGGATCTCCTCGGTCACATCTTGGGGTCGCCTTCAGAAAGTGAAATAAAGATTGACCAAACACAGCTTGCTGGACTGTCGCGCTCTAGTACAGCCCCCCCAGCAGACGTTCTAGTATGTGTGTACCATTTTGAGGTCAAGTAAAAAATATTACGCAAAGCCTGGGCGTGAGAAGCACTGTATCACCTTCGGAGACCAGACTGACACTCTATCAAGACCTAGCAGCAATCACGCCGCAGAAATGGAGAGAGTTCTAGCCTGTCACCATGTACATGCAAAACAAATGGACAGCCCACTCGTGGGGACATCCTTTCTGCCTTATATTTTGCTGTGAAGAGAAACTTTTCCAGCTAAGATCATTAGAAGAGGATTGCCAGGCCCTGGATCTGTCCACTGAGGGCAGAGCATTGGACCCTTCCTCCCCCCATCCGAGGGAACGACGGTCTTGATGGCGGAGATGGAGAGCAAGAGGAGTGGCGACACGCCCGGACCCCGTAGAGAGAGCCAAGGAGCAGCAGGCAGCACTAGAGGCAATTCCTACTGTGCTGACCAAAAAGGACAACAGATAAGAGGATCGGTCATGTAGCGGGCATAGGGCTGACGGGCCGAGTGGTGGCTGGAGGAGAGGACAAGGGGGGTGATTACTGGCCACATTTCGAACCTCTTATGGTCAAACTCACAAGCTGTGGGAGTGAAAGTAAGCTGTTGCTCCAGTTCTTAAGTTAAACTTTTTTCCTGTTCTCTGTGTTTCATCGTTGGGGAATACACTCACCTACATAGCTGGCAAAATGACATGAACGCATTACACTCACAGAGACTTCCATAACAACTAGTGGGCCACCTCGAACCAGCAGACTGTTGAATCCCATAGCTTACATCAATATGAATGGTTCCAATGCACGCCACATCACTTAAGGTTCCCACCCTCAATGTGAGAGGGCTTAATAACCAAGTAAAATGCAGGGCGGTATAGTCACATTTAGAAAACTTGGGAGCAGACATCTGTCTAGTTCCGGAGACATCTTTTCCCAAAGGACTTTCACCGCCTTAGGCCATGTGCTTTCCCTCACCAGTTTTTCTGCTCGGCCTCCACAAAGACAGCAAGGGGGGCCATACTGGTGGCACACTCCTTCAGGGCCAGAGAGTGGGGAAAAAGGGGGCCGAAATTAGGGGCAGACTTTACACTGGGGGGGGGACAGTCTTTAGTGGTGGACTCTTTTTATGCTCTGAATGACTAACAGGAGGCATTTTTACGCACTGCACTGGCGGAGGTGATGTCTGCAACTGAGAGGAGGGTATTGATGGGGAGTGGGACCTCAACCTAGTATTCGAGACAGATCGGCTCAGAGGCACAGGCATGCAGGGGCGCTATTGGAGGGAGGACACCAGTGGCTGAGAGACCTAGGGCTTCGAGCTCTATGGAGGGCCTTCCGTCCACAAGCACGCAAATACTCCTGGTTTCTAATGCACATAAAACGTATGCAAGGTTGGATTACTTATTGGGCACGAAAGACATTCATACACTCATCACGAAGAAGGCAATACTCACAGTGGCGTTCTCAGATCACACTGCAGTGACACTCGCTATCCATCCCCCCGTTGAAGCGTCCCACCCGCCAGTGGAGACTGCGAGAAACTATGCTACAATGTCCTGAGGTGGTGGCTCAGATTCAACGAGCCATCACTGAGTACCTTGCACTGATGACACCCCGACATTTCCATCGCAATATTGTGAGCAACACTCAAACAGTAATTGGCGGGGGTGGAACTCATCGTGATTTCAGCTGCTTACAATACAGGCTGAAAAGAGAAACGGGAGACCCTCACCAAAACAAGTCAAAGAGCTTTAACGCATACACCAACGTACGGGTTACCTGAGGGTTTGGCTTCAACTGTCAGCCACTCGCCTCCAATTGGCGGGCATTTATTTGGACTGGGCAGAGTATTCTGCCCTCCGCCTGCATTATTCCATCTACGTCAGCGGAGATAAATGTGGCCGGCTTCTGGCAAACAAGCTATGTGCTTAACAGCAGGCCCTGAGGGTATCCTCTAAACGCGTGTCGGGGGTGGGGGTGTAAAGTTGGCTACAGAGGACAGAGCCATAAGCGAGTGCTTTTGGAAATTCGAAACACACCTCTACTCTGGCCATCATCTAGATCCAGCGGATCGCGCATGGTATCTCCAATCTGCGCGCACAACCCCTCTCTCTGCAGATCAGGCAGAGTCGCTAGAATGAGAGATACACATAGAAGAAGTTATATCAGCTATTTATCGTCTGAAACTTGCAAAGTCCTTGGGCCCAGATGGTTACTCATTGATTTTCTCCAAGACCTTCTGCCCCATCATAGCACGTATTTGGTTATTTAACTCCTTTGCCATCCCTAAGGCGATACCGGCCTCGAGGCTGGCAGCCTCTGTTGCCGTCATTCACAAATCGGACAAACAGAAGTTGCAATGCAGTTCATACCGGCCCATTTCCCTCTTAAATGTGTAATTAAAAATGTTTATGGGCATTCTGGCTAGCAGGCTCAGCACAAATATGCCTTCTATTGTTGATCCAGATCAAGCGGGCTTCATTCCCCAGAGACAAAAGAGCCACAATACCAAGCGTATTCACCATATTTTGTAAAGAATGCCTCACGTGCGCAGAGAGAACTCATACTCCTGGCGATTGATGCTGAAAAGGCTTTCGATAGAGTCCACTGGCCTTTCCTGAGGCAGCTTCTTGCACATTTTGGATTGGGGGAGAAATTCAGGACACAGATTCTGAATTGCTATCACCTACCCATGGCGACAGTCCAGATTAATAGCTACACCTCAGCTCCTTTTCTGGGGCCTTAGGCATTCCAGACGTCCAATCGTACTACCAGGCTGGCCCAATTGCCTTACTTAGTGGAGTGGAATCTGGCTCAATCTGAGAAGCACTGGTTGTTTCAAGACAGGGTGGTGGTGGGTGTGAGAAAGTGGCTCTGTATATACTGTTCCCTAATAGGTACAGGGTGTACAGAGTCCACAGTCCCCCAGGGGCTGATAGAGGTTAAAGTTAGGTATGACCTTACTCTCTAAAGTGGTAGCTTGGTCGAGCAGTAAGGCAGTACCAGAGGACAGTGTAAAGCACTTGTTGTACACACTCAGTCAGCAAATGGTCTCACACACTCAATAACTGAACTCTAGGCCAATGGTTTATATATATAAAATATATGCTTGTTTTATTTTTAGAACCACAAAGGGAATAAAAATATACTTACTCAGAATGAGAGGTTGAATATAAATACTTTTGCAATAAGCAATGGATTTTTGTAAATAGTCACAGTTGGTTGCAATAAACAATCCTATTTCCTAAACATAACAATGCATTGAGCTCAATGGTAAATTCAGGTTATTTGTAATAAATTACTTTTCAGATTACTTTTGGAATTCCAGGTCTGGTTCCTAAATCCAGCCCTGGGACAATATTCAGAATCAAGTGGTGAAAGTCGACTTAATTACTGTACTCATTTTTAAATAATACTTAGCTATTTCAAAAGTTGACACTTAGAAAATATTTCAAAGAAAACATTCAATGGATCTCTATGGCAAGAAATTCAAATTGCAGGTAGAGTACTTTATCGTTACTTTTGTAATCCAGGTCTGGGTACCTAGACTCAGCACTGGGGTCTTTATCAGAAACAGGTAAGTAATTACGTTTGCAGAAATTGTACAATTTTAAAAGAATATTTCAAGATTGCAGAAATCAACACTTAGAAGAAATTTCACAGAAAAGCAGTCCATGGTTTCCTATGGAAGAAAAAGGAGTTAAAGGTAAGTGTAGTTGTGGGTACTTTTCATAGTCAGTGCTGGGCACCAAGATCCAGCACTGGGAGCTCACCTAAGAGCAGGTGAGTAAATTCGTTTTTGGTACTCGGTTGATTTTTGGTGAATATTTTGAGTTTTGAAAAGTTCACACTTAGAAGAATTTCCAAGAAAAAGCCAGCCAATGTTACCCTATGAGGAAAATGAAGATCGCGGTTTAAGGGTAAGTTCTCGACTGGCCGAGTTGAAGTTCTGGGCATAGACTCAGGGGTCTCCCAGTGTCAGGTAGGTACAGTCAGTTCACCCTCAGCGGTTTCAGGACGGCCGGGTGCAGAGAGAGTTAGGCCCAATGTTAGCCTATGAGGAATAGGGGGGCCTGGTTTGGTGGCTGCTGACTAGCAGGCCACGCGGCTGTGGGAGCTGGGCTCCTGGTCACTCACTCAGGGCAAGTGGGGAAGTAGGCTAGTGTAGAGATTGCACTGCCAGGGCCACTCGGGCGGCTGGGTGCAGGGTGCTTTTGAGCCGTCGGGCGCTCAATGGAAATCAATGGGAATGTTCCGGTTAGGAAAAAGGCTGCAAGCTCGGGGACGAGGATGCTTCAGGTGCCACCACCACTTCGAGAGGTAAGTTGGGTAGTTGTAGGTTAGGTGGGTACCCCGGGATTGGGCACAGGGGGGCGCAGGGCGCCGGGTGCAGGGGTGCCTTTTGATGTCGGAAATCTTACCCTCTTGTTGATCGCGGTTGGGGTGGAACTCTGTTCTGAGGCTGCAGGCTTCTTCCGGAATGTCGAGGGGGGTCCTTGGGTGCCGGACTCGGGGTCACAGTCGCCGTGGGGTCGTCCTCAGGGTCTTTGTCCACTCCGGCACTGGCCAGGCTTGGCTGGTGCAGAGTGTGCTGGGTTCGCGGTTCCGGGCTGCTGCCAGGGGATAGAAATAGGTTTCTGAGTAGAGCCTCTACTCATGGGAGTCCCAGGGGCTTAGAGCCAAAAGGTAGCCAGGTCCTCCGGGGTTTGGTGAGGTTGCTGGCCACTAGAGATGCCGCGCCAGTGCAGGTCCGGGAGTCGACAGGCCGGTAGGGCTGGGGCCAAAGCAGTTGGTGTCTTCTTCCCTTTTTAGCAGTTGCAGGGCAGGTCTTTGTTCTTCTTGCTCTTCTTGTAGTTTTTCGAATCTGGAATCTGGGGAAGGAAGGTTCAGGGTGCCCCTAAATACTAGATTTAGGGGCGTTACAGGTAGGTGAAGGCCAGGGACCAATGGGTCCTTGTCCTGGAGTGGGTACACCCCCTATCCTGCCTCTCTCCTGTGGGAGGGGATCAGTAGCCTAATCCTGATAGGGTAGGGCCCCCCATCTTCAAGATGGCGAGAGCCCGGAGATGTGCTTCACCTCGCCTCCCCCACCTGAGGGGTGGGGTGGGCAGGCTGGCACATCCCCTGTCGTTGTATGGGGTTTCCGGCCAAGCTTCCCGCCAGAGTGGGGGGGTTGCAGTGGCCTGGGGAAACTCCAAGAGGCGGCATGCCTTTGAAGCTTCCCTTTGCTCATCCTGGGGGAGGAGATTTATCACCTCACCCAGGATGTGCATTGTTGCAGGCCCGGGAGAGCAGGGGCTCTCCCACTCAGGGGTCCAGCAACGTGTCTGCTGTGTGGCAGCCTGGGCAGCCTCAGAGCAGACGTGGATTGTAGGTTAGTTGTAAGGGGGCATCTCTAAGATGCCCTCTGGGGTGCTTAGTACATTAAATCCCACACTGGCATCAGTGTGGGTTTAATGTGCTGAGAAGTTTGATACCAAACTTCCCAGTCTTCAGTGTTGCCATTATGGTGCTGTGGAGCTCGTGTTTGACGAGCTCTCAGCACCATGTACTCTTAAATGGCAGCACTGCACTTACAGTGCCCAGGAATGGACCCGGATACTGTAGGGGCACAGGGCTCCTGCTCCTGTGCCCACACCATAGGCGTAAGGCACCCAGCTAGAGGGGTGACTGATATATGCCTTGGAAGTGTAGGTGATGGGTATGGCACACAGAGATGTGTGCCATGTCGACTCTTTGTTTTGTCCTGCACCCAGACACTCAGCCTGCAAAGGCAGTGTGTGTGTGTAAGGGTACAGGGCCTCTAAGGGTGGCACAACGAGTGCTGCAGCCCCTAGAGGCCTTCCCTGGCCACAAGGCCCTGGGTACCTAGGGTACCATTTACCAGGGGCTGACATGTGGCTAGGGTTTGCCAATTTGGAGTTGGTGTGTTTTAAGGAAGGAACATAGGCCCTGGGCACCTGATTGGCAGGAGTCCAGGGTACACTTAATCAAAGTACATTCAGCAATTTAGCAAAAAGTGGGGGCATACCATGCAAGAAAGATGGCACTTTCTCACAGTGGGCAGGTCACTTTGGAGGGTTCCCTTCCTAAAGAAAATCCATAGACCGCAGCATCTATACCTGTCCTCGATCACACAGAATTCCTTTCCCTCACCCATGTCCCCACTGTTGGACAACCCGGACTTTGCTTTGGGAGTGAGATCCGGGATGTTCGTGAGGTGATGGCAACTGGATTGTCATTCTATGGGTCATCTATTCGACGAGGAGGGAGTGATGCCTTTTACCCAACTGTGCACAGACGATGGACTCTCTTGAACTGAATGCCTCTGTTATATGCAACTCTGCCATTGGATTCCAGACCCACACAATAGGACTAACTCACAATGACATCTCATCCAATACAAGAAGTGGCTGATCACCAAAACATCGGATAAAAGACTCTGAGATGCATGTACTTTTGAACCAACGTAACAAATTCATGTACAAAGCCAGTTAGACCAGATGAGAAAGGGTCCTAGGAACGCAGCTCGGTGACAGGGATTAGGAAGAGATATACTACAGAGCTAAGCACACAACCACAATGTGGCACTCACTGAAACACTCACCAAAGTAGTTACGTATTGGTACTACACTCCTGTACGTCTGCATAGAGTCAATCAGGCTTGGAGTGCAGATTGCTGGAGGTGTTGAGGGGGACAGCCGACCCTAATCCATAAACTGTGAGATTGTCCACGGCTCCGTTCACACTGGTCCTAAGTGCTTAATGATATAGATCGCCACCTTAATACACAATTGCCAAGATTTCCCACTTATACAATCTTGGGTCTGCCTAATCCCTTAACATGCTCCCTAAAGTCTAGGCGGGGGAAATAGATCGGCTTAGCGCTGGGGGAAGCCACACAGAATATTCTCTAGCACTGGGGTACTTCGCAGGTCCCCATCCACACTGGGTGGTGTACAGTTGTGTGAGCAGTCTAGTGGTTGAGGGGGCGGAATATCCGGGTGGGAGAGGAAAAGGAGGAGCGACGTCAGAGGCGGCAGTTAGAGTAGGGACGGCAAGGTAAAAGGTATTGGAATAAAGCTCTGCTGACTAAGGCCACGGTGTCGGTCGTTATTGGGGGGTAACACGACATGACAGCTGGCGACGAGGGTGGGATGAGCGGCATGCTCTCCTGAACCCCAAAGTGAGACGTGGTCTGCCCGGTGCGAAGAGCAGAGAAGGAAGTCGAAGGCAACGCTGCGCGCGTTGCACCCCGAGTCTGCGCCGGATCCAATGCCCTAAGACGAGCGGGGTGAATGTGAAACCCTGGCCCCTGCCCTTGGTTCCTGTCGCTGCCGCGAGGACCAGAGTGCAGCGTCGACCGGAGGCGAAGAGTGACTCGCCGCGTGAAATTCAAGCCCCCACCCCAGCGTGAAGCTGGAGACGCGTGTATCGCGTATATGCCAGGAGAAGCGGCAGCAGTAGAGCGCACCTACCCTGTGCTGACCAAGATCCCACGGAGCTGGCGAGTGAGGCCCCGGAGCAGCGTAATTAAGGTGGGGAGAACCCTGAAGAACTGTTGAGCCTCGCGTTAAGCCCCGTGTGCAGTGCCGGTCCGGCGGCCATCTTTAAACCAGGCAGCCGCATAGGGACACCCCTCCTTAATTCGTGTAGGCGGCCATCTTGAAGTCAGGCACCCAGGAGCCACCAGTGAGATTCAACAAACCCGAGCAAAAGCAGGGAAGGAATTAAAACAAGCCCAAGCAAAGACAAGAAAAGAATTAAACAAGCCCAAGCAAAGGCAAGACATTTTTATAACAAACCCAAGCAAAGGCAAGAAAAAAAAAATAAGTTTTCAACGAGCAAAGGCAAGGAATACATCAAACAAGCCCAGGCAAAGACAAGAGAGTGAACTAGAGAGGAACTAAACGAGCACACGTGAGGCACGTGTCAAACCAAGGATCGCCTGCACGTCAAGAGGTGAAACCCATTGTCATGGGACTGTCACACTTGCGCCCTCCAGAGCCTCTGGCGCTCGTGGTTGGGGGTAGCATGGGGCCCCGCTGGGAGGAATGGATTGAAGATTTCGAAGACTACATCAAAGGCTCCAAGGTACTTGGCGATGAGGATCAACTAATTGCGCTCCGCAATCTTGTGGGAAAAGACATCAGCAAAATGACCAAGGAAATTCCGGCTGCGGATGCAGGGACGTACGCCAAGGTACGGGAAGCTTTAGACAAGAAATTTCTACACAAAAAGAACGTAGACTACGAGAGGTATGTGTTCCAGCGGGCGCACCAAGAAAAAGATGAGATGATGAGTACATACATAACTCGGCTACGCCGGCTAGCACGCCACTGCAACTTTGAGGCGTTTTCGACGGATGACGCCATACGATTGCGCGTCATTGACGGCTGTCAGTCTGAGACTCTCCGAAGAAAACTGTTGAAGAAAAGTCACACCCTTGACGAAATCGAAGAAATGACGAGAGTGCACGATCAGGCCGAGGAACAGGCCAAGACCATGGAAGCAGGACATACGGAACGCAGAGAGCAGGTATGCCAGGTGCGAACCAGTCGCCCTCGCCGAGGGTCCAGGGACCATGGGTGGCACTCCCGGCCATCGTCGCGCCACCGTCACTCTGGACACCGTCGGCCGGACTCAGGGAGGAGGAGCAAACGTCATGATCACGCGAGAAAGGCGCCAGTACGAAGATGCTACAGATGCGGGTATGATTTCCCACACACCGGAGCGTGCCCAGCTATGGGACAGCAGTGCCGCAAGTGTGGGCGGAGCAATCACTTTGAGGCCATGTGCGGAGAGTATCGCCGGGAGAAGGAAAAGAACACACACGGGACGTCGCGGGGCGACACTCGTCGGCACCATGCGCGAGCGGTGCATGATCGCCCAAAGTCCTCGTCAAGATCCTCTCACTCCAGCAGGGAGTCGCGGTTATCGCGGTGGTCGAGGAGGTCATCATCTCGAGACTCCAGATCAACATCAGACGAACGAGAATATTCGGTTGAGTATGCGAATATGATTGCCGACCCAGATCAACTTAAGAAGTATCCCCGACTGGATATCAGTGTCGGTGAACATAACACAAAATTTGTAATGGACAGTGGGGCGTCACTAAACTACATCCCGGTGACTGAGTATAAAAAAATGAACCCTCGCCCTCGACTGAGCCCAGCACATGTCCGTGTCTACACCTGGATGTCCAGGAAGCCACTTCCTTGTCTCGGGAAATTTTCAACCGTGCTGAGACACCAAGCAACATCTGTTCCTACCGTGATACATGTTATAGAAGGACCGGAGGCTGACTGTCTTCTTAGTCTGCCGACGGCCGAACGACTGCGGCTGGTGGAAATCCTATACCGTGTCAGCAACGACAGTGACATTGCCCATAAGTTCCCAAAGTTGTTCATGGGACTTGGCAAGATGAACAGAGGCCAGATCCGTCTACACATCAATGATCAAGTCCAGCCGGTTGCCCAACATCCTCGGAAAGTGCCATTCCATCTCCAGCAGGCCGTGGAAGATGAACTGCAGGATCTGCTAACGGCTGACATCGAACGAACGGAGGGTCCCACACCATGGGTGTCACCAGTGGTAATTGTTCCAAAGAAAGAGACTCCTGGAAAGGTGCGGTTGTGTGTGGACATGCGGATGCCCAACACCGCCATTGAGAGAGAGCGTCACCCAGGCCCCCATTTGAGTGACATGATAGCCGCACTGAATGGCGCTCGAGTGTTTTCCAAGCTAGACCTCAACAAAGGGTACCACCAGTTGGAACTCCATGAGAGCTCTCGGTATATCACAACATTTGCAACGCACCTGGGGTTATTTAGATATAAAAGACTGAACTTCGGCATCTCCTCAGCCGCCAAAATATTCCAGGAGGCCATTCGCCAGACCATCCACCACATCCCCAACACACTGAACTACAGTGACGACATTCTGGTGTACGGGGACCATGACACGGCCCTAGACCGAGTCTGCCATGCCCTCCTGGAAGCGAACTTAACGCTCAACAAAGATAAATGTGAGTTTCACCAATCGAAGCTGAAGTTCTTCGGGCACATCTTCTCAGGGGACGGGATGAAGCCCGACCCTGATAAAGTGAGCACGTTAAATGGCACCAAGAGCCCACGAGACGTCAGCGACGTGCGATCCTTCCTGGGAATGGCGAGCTACTGCTCGAGGTACATTAAGGACTATGCCACTCTCAGCCACCCACTCCGAACACTGACCAAGCAAGGACAGACATTTGAGTGGACTTCCGAGTGTGAGCAAGCCTTCCAGGAGATTAAACAAGCTGTAGGAGCAGCCGAGAGTTTAGCATACTTCAGCCCTGACCGCAAGACTGAAATTACAGTAGACGCAAGCCCTGTCGGTCTAGGTGCCATCCTAGCCCAATACGACAACGACACAGATCAACGCCACATAGTAGCTCATGCCAGCCGGAGTCTCTCCGACACGGAAAAGCTTACTCACAACCCAAAAAGGAGAGTCTAGCGGTAGTGTGGGCCTGTGAACACTTTCACGTGTTCATATATGGAAAACACTTCACCATGGTGACAGATCACCACGCGCTCGTCACCATTTTTGGGAATCCGCGCTCCAAAATGCCACCTCGCATTGAACGCTGGGGACTGCGTTTGCAAGAGTACACATACACCATCGTACATAAGCCGGGGAAATCAGCCAACCCAGCCGACTACATGTCGCGACACCCCGAAGCATCCCAACTCTCCAGACCGTCTGTCGCTGAGGAATATATTCACTTTGTGGTGGATCAAGCGCGACCACCCGCTGTTCCTCTGGAAGTCATTCAACAAGCCACCTCGCAAGATGAGATGCTACAGGGGGTGATTTGCAGGGTACAGACACACCGATGGTGACACGAAGAGCCCCATGAAGGGAGTGATCCGAGAACGCGTCAGGAACTGCAGGCGTTCAGGAACGTGAGCGGGGAGCTGTCTGTCACCGCAGAGGGTCTTTTATTAAGAGATCACCGAATTGTCATCCCCAGTCAACTGCCTCAAGGAGTCATCAACCTGGCTCACGAAAGTCATCGAGGCGTGGTTGCGACCAAGAGGGCCCTCCGTGAGTGTGTCTGGTTCCCGCTTTTTGATAGAATGGTGGAGCTCACTCTGAAGGATTGTCCGCAGTGCCAAGTGGTAGGGCATGGTGATCCCCCAGCCCCACTTCAGATGACGCCACTACCACCTGGAGTTTGGCACGAATTAGCCATGGATTTCTACGGCCCCATGCAGTCAGGCAAATACGTTCTCGTAGTGATCGACGAATACTCACGATTTCCCATTGCCCAGTTCGTGTCATCTACCAGCGCGGCCGCCACCATCAAAGTGGTCTTTGCAGCCTGGGGTGTGCCCAAGGAACTGAAAACAGACAATGGTCCACCTTTCAACGGGCAGGAATTCAGTGACTTTATGAAGTTAATGGATGTTCGACACCGGCGAATAACGCCGCTATGGCCGCAGGCTAACGGCACCGTTGAAAGATTTATGGCCACCCTGAAGAAGACATTCCAGCAGGCCACGCTTGACAAAAGAGACTTGCAAACGGCCCTCAACGATGTGCTCCGATCATATCGAACAACACCTCATGCCACCAAAGGCAAATGTCCGGCAACACTCATGCTGGGACGCCCCATTCGAACACGAATACCTACCTGGGAGGGAGCCCTACGACCAGTATCTCCAAGTCGCATCCATCAAGAGGTGACGGTAGCTGATAGAGCCGGCAAGGAGAACATGAAAGCATATGCTGACTGCAGGAGACGAGCCAGATCTCTCTCTTTCGAGAAGGAGACTGTGTTGTGGTCAAGCAAGAACAAAGCAGAAAGACAGATTGCAGGTTTAGAGCGGAACCCTTGACAGTCACTCGACAAAAGGGCAGCATGCTGACTGCGGAGTCAGAAAACAGGCGCATCACTCGGAACGTGTCTCACTTCCAAAAATGCAGTCCTGCCCTGCAGGAAGCACTTGCGTCGGGGCCAATGACGCCGAGAACTGAGCGCTCCGAAGAACGAGCTGAGAATACT